>NC_045794.1:349901-649901 GCF_009873245.2 Balaenoptera musculus | reverse complement strand
GGCTGCGCTGCATGGAGGCTTCCCGGCGGGTCGGAGGGTTTCCAGCCTGACGCTGCGGTTTCCTGGCGGTAACAGATTACCAGCCTTAAGGTCAAAAATAAAGAGAGTGGCTCACGCGGCCCTGGTCTCAGGCAGCCTGGCAGCTGCTGTGCAGGCACCACAGTCCCGGGAACAGGGCCCACGCTAAGGAGCTTGGGGAAAGGTGTGCACAGGTAAAAAGGGGACCCACGTTGCTTTGAGCATGGTTTCCACTTCAGTCTGGCTTTTAGGAAGGGTAATCAACTGGAGGAGCCTCTGGAAATGGAGGGACATTTACACAGAGCGCAGCATGGTCAGCTAAAGAATTTCTGACCCATTCTCTATGCGCTGTGAATCCCTGTAGAGATTTTTTTTTTTAATTTAAACTTTTTTTTTTAAAAAATTAAACTTTCTGCCACGTCCTCTCCCAGTCAACTCTCTCCTGTTGCCTCTGTCACCTTCTTCCCCATCCAGTGGCCAGCCCCTCCTTTTGGGTCCTCACTTCTGAAACTTGCTTGCAGAATATTCAAAACTGACAAGCTTCCCACGGAAGGTGAAGGGAACAGAATGTGGGAACCACAGGCTCCAGGGCAGCTGGGAAGGAGAGTCGGGGCAGAAGCTGGATGGCTGCTGGTAGAGGAAGGGGACCTAAGATAAGCACCAGTGACAGGGAAAGTGACATTTTATCTAATCTCTCTGTAACACCTTTTGTTCACTCACTGCCGAGCTGCCCTCTATACCAGGGCAGTGTTGCTGGCCTTCAGCTGAAAATGATGAACATTTACCTGTGTGATTTCATTTGTACGGTACTTAGCTTGGTGTCATGTGACATGAACTTGATAATATTATGATAGTTGCCAGAAACCAAAAGCCTAACACAATGAAAGGGAAAAATCAGCACTGGGGAAAAGAATCTCAAAAAATTGTATAGAAATCACTATAAAGCAGAGAAATGAAGTGGAAATAGAAAGTCAAGTTTATATGAAACGCTTGAAAGTAATCATAAAATTAGGTGGTTAACTAGATAACACAGTAATAGCAACCACGTTGACACTTTAAAAATTATAATCTTCCACTACCGACCTTCTTTATGGTTAACAACATATGTTATAAATAAACTACAGGGATATATTGTACAGCATAGGGAACATAGCCAATACTTTATAATAACTATAAATGGAGTATAACTGTTAAAAATTGTGAACCAGGGGACTTCCCTGGTGGTCCAGTGGGTAAGACTCCACACTCCCAATGCAGGGGGCCTGGCTTCGATCCCTGGTTGGGGAACTAGATCCCTCATGCCACAACTAAGACCCGGCGTGGCCAAATAAATATACAAATAATAAATAAATATTAAAAAAAGATTACACATTACAATTATAAAAAAAATTGTGAACCATTATGTTGTACACCTGTGACATATAATATTGTACATCAACTATATCTCAATTTAAAAAATGCTACATCCTAAAAAAATATGTTCAGAGAGTAACTAGTGTTTCCTGTGAACATATTAGTAACACACACATATGTTTATTTCACAAACACTTATTTACGACCAATTATTTGTAGCCTGCTCTAAGGAGGACAGTCCATGGGCTGTTCCCTAGGGAAGAGCTGGGATTTTTCTTGGTGAAACCAAGCATACATGAAAGACGTAGGTTGGAAAATGCTGCCGTTGGCCAGAGTGTTCAGGGACACCTGCCTGGAGGTGCAGGCAGAGGGAGGGTGTGGACCCGCCGAGGCTGGTGATCCAGAGGTTCAGAGCGGTCAGGGGAGTCCTGGGCACGTGGGTAACCGCAGACCTGTCTGCCCAACACAGCATCCACAAGCCACAAGTGCCCAATGGAGCACCGAGACACGGCTGGTCCTAACTGAGATGCGCATTTAAATGTAAAATACACACCAGATTCCAAAAAATCTGGTATGAAGAAAAATGCATGTAGAGTATCTCACTGATATATTTTTTAAAATATTTATTTATTTATTTGGCTGCACCGGGTCTTAGTCGTGGCATGTGGGATCTAGTTCTCTGACCAGGGATTGAAACCAGTCCCCCTGCATTGGGAGTGTGGAGCCAGGGAAGCTCCATTGGGTGGTCCATTGGGACCACCAGGGAAGTCCCAATTTTTCCTTCACTCTTTTTTTTTTTTTTTTAATCTTCTGGCCATGCTGAGAGGCATGCGGGGATCTTAGCTCCCCAACCAGGGATCGAACCCGCACCCGCTGCATTGGCAGGGCAGAGTCTTAACCACTGGACCGCCAGAGAAGTACCTCTCATGGATATTTTTAATACTGATAACACGTGTTGAAATTATAATATTGTGGGTATACTGGGTTTAATAAAACATTAAATTTACCTTCTTGGAACTGAAGCAGTTCTAAGAAGATAAATCCAGCTATGCTGGCGAGACAGAGGAGGTTGGGGAGAAACCAGAGGAAAGAGAACCGTTAGGAGGCTTCTCAAATAGGGAGATGAAAGGACCCAGGTTGGGGTGGAGACTGGGGGTGTCAAAAAGAAGTGGGGGGACTTCCCTGGTGGTCCAGAGGTTAAGGCTCCGCGCTCCCAACGTAGGGGGCCCAGCGTTTGATCCCTGGGCAAGGAACTAGATTCCGCATGACACAACTGAGACCCCGCAGCCAAATAAATAAAGGGTGCGTGACTTGAGGAGAAAAATTCAGAGCTAGTTTTCCTCCTTCCTTTTAACATGTTGAGTTTAAGGTGATGGGGAACATCCAATTGGCATATGGGGGAAATGACCCTGGAGCTCAGGAGAAAAGCTAAGCTGAGGATGGATTCGTCTGCACTTGGTTGAATCCGCGAACGCGGAACCACGGATACAGGGCTGACCCCACTACACCATTTTATAAAAGGGACTTCGGTGACTTTTGTTATCCGAGGGGGTCTTGAAGTCAATCCCCTGACAATACGACTGTATGGAGAAAGGCATGACCTTTGAGACTGCCTGAATGAGGTCCAGGAGGGAGAAAGCTGAAAGGCAGAGGAAGGAATGAAGGAAGGTAAGCAAGTCGACACCAGGCATTTAAAGGAGTTCTGAATTTCTTATGGTTTTATGTCATCATTAAATAATCAAATTCATCATTTAATTGCTGTGTATTAGGGAGGATTCCACCCATGTGCCCTCAAGTCCAATCTGGTTGAGAAGACTTCCCCAACTACAGTAAAAGATTTAAGTGGCACTTCAATTAAGTAACAGAAAGATGACCCAAGGAGGTGGTTGATAAGTGAATCATACAAACTATGGTTTCTTGAGTCAGAGTACCTGGAGAGATACCCCCAAGCTAGGGTGTTTCAGGGAAGCCATACGGAGGAGGTGAGTTTTGAGTGGGTCATGATTGGAGAGGTTGAGTTGTCTTTGCAGGCAATTGAAAGGGCGGGATCAAAAGGGAGGAGCAGGAAGATCCTGGCAGGCGAGTGAACCAGTTTGGCAGGAGGGAAGGAGTCACTGGTTGGATGAGGTGGGGGTGGGGATCGCAGGTGAGGCTGGGGAGGCAGGTGGGAGCCAAACTGTGGCTTTAGTAAGACTTGAATGGACTTTCACGCTCAAGGGAGAGTCATAGAGTTTTGAGCAGGTGAGTGACATGATTAAATTTAAATTTTACAATGTTAATCTGGCTCTACTTTAAAGGTGAAAGCTATAGGGCTCAGGGACCATTAGTTCAGCCCCTCCTCGCAGGTGAAATACATACGTGAGAGATTAAGCGTTTTCTAAGAGACAGCCAAATTTCCTGGCTACTAATATAACTCACTTTCCACAATTTCTAAAATGTTAAAATTAGCCTGACTTACAGCCCTCTGTGGGAATAGGTACACTATGGAAGGCAGCTCTCTACTGAGACAGGAGGCTGTGTGTGAGGGTGTGCTAAGACTTTGTGAGGTGCCTGGACTTCAGGTGTGCAGACAACTTAAGTGAGAGAATAATGGTTCTGTGTCACTCCAGCTCCAGCTGGGTTCCTGGGCTGAAACGAGGAGCACCCACGTCAGCGTGGTCAGGCAAAGGGGTAGGAAGGGCAACTTGAGTAGGAGAGAGAAGCAGTGTAATCCCCCTGGATGAACAGTTAGATTTGAATTCTAGTCCTGGTTAGCGGGGCTTATGGAAGAAACCACACTTTTGTCACACCCCTTCCAAGGTTCAAATAATTGTTTTTAGCTGATCTTATAGAATTTGTATTTCCCAAAGAAATGGTGTTAGAAAACGGTGGTTAGTGTCCTAGATCATCCTCCAGGAACCTATAAAAATCCCATAATAGCTGAAATTACTGCATATTTTGCAAAGAGAAACACAAATATTTTTTGTCACATTAATTAATAAGCGAAACAGGTTAGCCAAACTAAGTATTGTGTGTGTTTTTAAGGGGAAACATTTAATTGGAAGATGATATGGAACTGAAGGTGGCGGGGAATCTGGAAGAGAATTTCTTTTGGCACTTCCAAGGTCATCTGAGATTCTTCCAATGTCATCTGAGATCAACAGCGCTGGCTCACAAACAGAGAGAAAGGGAAAGACAGTATGAGCTGTGTCTTCTGGGAACAGGATAGGATACAACTGGTGTTTGGAGGGTGAGGAGTGGGCGGGGCTGGAAAAGGCGTGGGAGGCAGCCCTCGGAGTCCGCGGGAGAAGGGAGGAGACCGGTGTCTGGGGAGGCACAGGGTTAGGGATCCATGTCCCAGGAGGTTAGGCGGAAGCTGCGCGGGGGAAAGGTGGGGCAAACGTTGAAGGGTTCAGGGTATCGGTTCCAACAGAGCAGGAGGGAGGGGTGGGTGCAAACGCGAGGCTCTAGCTGGAGCCCCAGCGCAGGGAACCCCGAGGAGATACAGAAGACCTCTGGGCTGGAGGGCCAGGACCGGCTCTGGCCCGGTGAGAGCACAGTGGACCAGAGCTAGAGAAGGAGAGAAAGAAAGAGGCCCGCCCATGTGGACGCCGAGGCAACCCTCAGATGAAGAAGGCACCCTGGGGGCGAGGGTGCTGAGGAGGGGCCCTCGGCCACCACCAGGGCTCCCCACCACCAGGGCTCCCCGCCTCCAGGACAGTCTGGCTGGATTCCAGGACCGGGCCGTGGTGCGGGGAGAGTAACTCAGTCTTGTCACCTTTCTGCTTCCTGCAATGTGGTGGCCTAGGCGCTGCGACTACCAGGCTGGCGGCCGGACCACGGAGAGGCAGGGAAGGAGGACAAGGATGAAGGGCAGAGGGAGGAGCCGGAAGGAGATCCGGGAAAGGGGGGGAAGCAGAGGCAGGAGGTAATGGATTAGAAACAAACGTGAAGGGAAGCAGGAAGCTTACACAAAAGAGAGGGAAAGGTGTGCAAGTCAGGCTGACCCGTGGGGAAATGAAGACGGACAGGGGAAGAAAGTCCTGAAAACGTCTAATTCAGGTGTGTCACCCTTCCCACACCTCAGCTGTCAACAGGGCATCTGCCGAGGAGCCGCTCGTTCAACACACAAAAATGCAGCCTCTGCTCCTGGGGGCGTTTAGATATGGGCTCATTTTGGTCAAAGATTAAAACACACGGTAGAATCCGAAGGTGAATTTTAAACCAGCCAATAGTTCCAGGTAATAGAAGAGCAGAACTGCGTAAGCTTGGGGCAGGGGGCGGGGGGGAGGCAGAGTGAGCCAGTGTTGGATGAAGTATTTTCTTTCATGAAAGATACAGTTAGATACACATTTTAAGATTTTTCTTTTAATGCTGCCTTATAGAAACAGAACAGGTTACCAAAATGACGGGAATAAAGTGAGGGAGAGAATTATCCGGAGGCGCACTCCACAACGCCCCAGCTGAGTGCGGCCACCGCGCGGGTTCCGCGCCCTAAGGTCCCCGCGTGGATCCCCGAGCGGCCGAGCCGGGGCCGGGACGGGAGCGCGGGAACCCGGTGCCCCCCGGGCCGGCAGGACGCGCCCGCAGCGCCCCGCGCGCCCCCGGGCGTCGCACGTGCGCCTTCAGGCGTGGTCTCAGCCGGCCGGGCGGGCGGGGGCGGGGGGCAGGCGGCCCGTGGGCTCTGCCCGGGTGCGGGGTCCGCCCCCTTGTCCTCCCACCTTCCCCTTTCCCCCTCGCCCTTCCCCCTTCCCCCTCAACCGCCGCCCCAGCCCCACGTGCGCGCAGCCCCACGAGGCGCCTCCAGCCCGCCAGCTTCCGAGGGGCGCGACCCCCAGCCACGTGGGGGCGGGGCCCGGCGGGTGCGGGGGGCGGTGCTCGCCCGCGGCCCCTCCTCCCGGCCCTCGGGCGCCCCTCCCCCGCCCGTGCGCGGCCCGCGGGCGGCGGGCGGGGGCGGGGGCGGGGTTGTTGTTGTGCCGAAGCCCCGCCCCCGCCCGCCCCCGGCCCATCTGTTCCCCGCGGGCCGCGGCGACATTGTGCGGGCTGGGCGGCCGGGCCGCCGCGCGATGGGCCCGGGGCAGCCGCCTCGGTAGCTCGGCCGGAGCGGCGCCGGGAGCGGGCGGGCGGCGGGCGCGGAGGCGGCGGCGGCGCGGCCGGAGATGCGCCCCGAGGAGGGCGGCGCGGCCGGGCTGGGCGAGCTGCGCTCGTGGTGGGAAGTGCCGGCCATCGCGCACTTCTGCTCGCTCTTCCGCACGGCGTTCCGCCTGCCGGACTTCGAGATTGAGGTGCGCGGGCCGGGCCGGGGTCGGGGGTCGGAACCCGGGTGGGCTTCGGGGCGGCGGGGGCGCGCGGGGACCTCTGAGGGGCTGAGTCTGAGGGGCTGAGTGGGGGGCTGAGGGCGGGGAGCGCCCCAGGGCGGCCCGGGAGGGCGGGGGTCGGGGTCCGGGCTGAGGGGACCGGGCGGCGGGGAAAGTTGGGCCGTTACTCCCGGCGGCGTCCCTGCGAGCGCGGCGCGGGGCCGGGCGGCCGGGGGAGCGGACGGCGGGCTTTGTGGGGCCGGGCAGCGGGCGGGCGCCCCTGGCCGGCGCCCCGACCCCTCCCCCGGCCGCCTGGGGTCGAGCGCGCGCGGCCGGCCGGTGCCGCGGCCCCGGACAAAGGTGCGGCACCGGCGCGGCCGGGCGGGCGAGCGGGGCGGTGGGTCCGCCGCTCGAGGGAGGCGCGCCCGGCGGCGGAGGGTGCGCGCGGGCGGGCGGCAACAATGCGGCGGCCTCCGGGTGCGGGGGGCCCGGCGCCGCACGCCGTTTTCAAAGTTGGGACGTGACTCGGACGAGCACGGCTTTTTCTAAAAACGTGAGCGGGACGATGGCTCCCGCCGACTGAGGAGGAGAAACGACAGATTAGGGAATGCCGAGCGTCAGGACTTGTGCCCCAGCCGTCCCGAGGACCCCGTGTTTCCTTTTAGTTGGTGAAAATCCTCAGCACTTTAATTCTGCTGCTCAAAATGGTGGCTGCGGTGGGAGGTGTTGTGGTGACAATGCCGTGGTGGTGCCGCTAAACTTGCCCCTGCCCCATTTTCTCCCTGAAACGTAATAGGACTGAGGTGCTGCTGAATTACGGGTTTAGAGTTTAAGAACCCAGTCTAAAAATACTGTGGAAAAATTTCATCTTGCAAAAATCCATGTATTCCGATTTTGCTGACGGAAAAATAGAAGTAATCTTGCCCGAAGTTGTTACAGAAGTCGAGTAATCTATAAATAACGTTTTATGTTCTAAGTAATGAACCTGTGGTTTCTAAATATTAGCAGCTTGAATTCCTAAAGGCAGTGTAACCTGATCTGAGAGGTCCAATCTGTGTGTATAACAGAAATGAAAAATCGTTGTTACAGGTGAATAATCAGGGCCACTTGAGATGCTTGTGTTCTCTTCGGAGCCCAGTATTTCTTGGAAGTGACACTTTTTTGGTGGTGGTTGTAGTTAAAATGTGTGCTATTTGAAGTGTATACAACACGAATGAATATTTGGAATCCAACGTGTACGTATTTTGGTAATTATCCGTATTTGTTTATGATTTGGAGATGTTGTTCCCTAGATGGATACCTAAGGATAGTGACTTTTACCTCTGCAGTCCTTGTGTAATCCTTTTCACATGTGTTTTGATGAATGCAAAGTTTAATAACAAAGTTTTCAGTAATTGTCAGAAATTAAAAATTTTAAAGTAATTTTTAGGCTTCTAGCAAATTTGACTCCGTTGAGTGCAGAACTCACTGAGAACATGATCAATTTTGATTCTCTAAGTATAAGTAAATAAATTTATTTTTATTTTGCTTAAGTGATTTTTTTTTTAATCTAATAGTCTGTCCTGCAAGTTTGAAAAACAATCCCTTGGTTAGAGTTCATGATGCACTGGAAGAGCCTTTTTAAAAACAAACAAACAAGAAACAATACTACTCAGTTGGACAGCTGCAAAGGCCCTATAAAATCTTAATTTACTGCAACTTTAAAAGATAGAAATGATGAATAATACCAAGTGGTAGAAGCTGGGTATCAGCTTTTTTAGGAAACCACTTTTCAGCTGTGGGAAAGAACTCATCTTACCCTTGACCACCAAGCTAAACCCATGGATTTATAGAAAATTTAGGAAGCAGAATCTTCAAGGACTTGGCTTCTGTTTATCTAAAGCAAGGCAATCTCTTAGATAGCTGAAGGGCTGGGAGCATTCATGCTGCAATTCTGCAAGAGGTCAAGACCTCCCACTTAGAGAACTGGTCCCCAAAGCATGGATATTTTTATTTTTGCATGTAAGAAAACCTTTTTACTCTGTTAATTAGCCTTGAATGTACAGGATTTCTTTAGAAGAGTCAATATACCAGATTCTTGTTTTTTGGGATATGTTTAGGGACTTGTATGTTGCTGCCCCCCAAATACGGGTCCTGTAATCATCAGACCAAAAATCTGCGAATGTGTAGATACGCTTTAAGTTCAAAATTTCTGATTTTAAAAACAATGCATAATCATTATATAAGACTTGAGAATCATTATAGGTAAGAGAATTAAATCACCCATAATCCCGCCACTCAGAGATAAAAGCTGTTAACTGTTAACATTGTATCCCATCACTCAGGGATAAAAGCTGTTAGCTGTTAACATATTTAGAAATTCCCAAACATGCTCACACATGTATTTGTGCCCTGGATTAAGTGGTGTTTTAATTTTTCAGATGAGGAGATTGAGGTGTAGCTGGACAACAGTAGATGAATGATACTGAATTCAGTAGTTGGTATTATGAAATATCTATAACTAGCTGCTTAACTGGATGGATTACCAAAGAAGCTCATGGCACACCTTCTTTGCCTCAGAAGATTATCAAATTCAGAACCACTTCCTTTATATCAAGTGTTCTATAATTGTTTTAACATTCTAGTGGGTTAGGCTGGTTACGTTCTGTCCTGATTCGGGAATGAAGAATGGTGAATTGATCTCCCGAAAGATTTAGTACTGGGACTTCCCTGGTGGTGTAGTGGTTAAGAATCCGCCTGCCAATGCAGGGGACACGGGTTCGAGCCCTGGGCCGGGGAGATCCCACATGCCGCGGAGCGACTAAGCCAGGACGCCTCCACTACTGAGTCTGCATTCTAGAGCCCGTGAGCCACAACTACTGAGCCTGCGTGCCGCAACTAGTGAAGGCCACGTGCCTAGAGCCCGTGCTCCACAGCAAGAGAAGCCACCGCAATGAGAAGCCCGCGCACCGCAACAAAGAGTAGCCCCCGCTTGCCACAACCAGAGAAAGCCCGCGCGCAGCAACGAAGACCCAATGCAGCCAAAAATAAATAAATAAGTAAATTTGTTAGGGGGAAAAAAAAGATTTAGTACTAATTTTTTTTCCGCTAGCCAAGTGATCTTTATACAGTGAATAACGTGTCTTACTTAACCAGAGTAAGGTAAGGGACGATAAACCATCTTCAGTAATCTGGTCTGGAGTTAATCATGGTGGGTGTAGGGTTGCAGGGGGAAATCCCATCATCAACATTTTGGGCATATTTTCTCTAGAGAAGAAACCATGGGGCCTCCAGGTGGTTATTTGAAAATGGTCATGTAGAATTGTCTGGTTCATATAGTAGCGGCATGATGAAAATAATCTGATGGTCCTGTCTACTTTTTTTTCTTGAGCTTCCTGCTTTGAGTACAGAATCCTTTGCCTTCCTGGTTGTGGTTGTATGTGGGTTAAGTCCCTCACCTCATCAGCATGATGATCTGGGGGCAGTGTCTTTAATTCAGATTTCTGTTGGTGTTTCCTTGGATCCAGCCTCTTGAATCAAGAGCTCTAGGCATGAATTATTAAACATGAAAGTAAGTGATAAAACTTGCTGAGAGTAACTTATTAGTACATGAGGCCTATCAGTGGTCTCTGAGCCTGGGGCCTAAGGATGGGTTATAGGAGATTTTGTGTTGGCGTACATATGTGTACTTTGTCACTTTCATCAAACTTTGAAAGAGATCCCAACCATACAAAGGTTAAAAGGCCTTAAACTAGATGAAAGATTTAAGTTGGCCTTGAATAGGGGAACCAGAAGGCTAGTTTCACAACACAAGATGCCCTGGACCAGGAGTTAGGAAACTTGAATTCTTATTACTAGCTTTGCCCCTACCTACCTCTGTGACCTTCAGCAGGTCAAATAGCCTAATGAAAAAGGACACTTGTATAATACTTAGTACATTTTCCAAATGTTATTTTATTCATAGCCATCCTTAACCATCACTGGGAGGTGGGAATTATCCTAATTTTGCAGATGAGGAAATTGGAAGGTTAGAGAGGCTAAGTTTCTTGCACAGACTCTCACCTGGATCTCAGGTTCTTTGGTACCGAATTCTTTGCTACTGCTGCTACATTGCACTGCTTCTACTTTAATTTTCACCATCTATAAAATGAAGGGCTAGACATAGAAGTAATGGCCAAGATTCCACAGTGCAAATGTACAGTTCTTTGGTTCTTAATAACGTGGGGTACAGAAGATCCTTTTTAAAACTTCTGCTGGGGCTTCCCTGCTGGCGCAGTGGTTAAGAATCCGCCTGCCAATGCAGGGGACGCGGGTTCGAGCCCTGGTCCGGGAAGATCCCACATGCTGCGGAGCAACTAAGCCCGTGTGTCACAGCTACTGAGCCTGTGCTCTAGAGTCCCCGAGCCACAACTATTGAAGCCCGCATGCCTAGAGCCCCTGCTCGGCAACAAGATAAGCAACAAGATAAGCCACCGCAGTGAGAAGCCTGCACACCGCAATGAAGAGTAGCCCCAGCTCTCTGCAACTAGAGGAAGCCCGCGCACAGGAAGGAAGACCCAATGCAGCCAAAAATAAATAAATAAAATAATTAAAAGAAAAACCAAAACTTCTGCTGAATACAGAGGGACAAGTTCATGATTTCATTTGTTTCTTTCAGCAAATAATTATTGAGCATCCATTATGTGCTAGATGCAGTGTATTAGGTGCTGGAGGTACAGATGTGAACATAACAAAAAAATATCTGCCCTCTTTAGTGGAAGGAGACAGATAATAATAAACAAATTGGCATAGAGAGAGCCAAGTTGAGGGGGTAGGTTGTTGGAATTTAAAATAGGGTGATTAGGTGTGGGTGGCCTCATTGAGAAGGACGGCATTTGAGCAGGACTGAAGGAAATAGGGGATTTAAGATTATTTAAAAACTAGTAGTTTGTGGGACTTCCCTGGCGGTCCAGTGGTTAAGACTCCACGCTTCCACTGCAGGGGTGCAGGTTCGATCCCTGGTCAGGGAACTAAGATCCCGCATGCCGCTTGGCGCTGCCGAAAAAGAAGAAGAAAAATTAGTAGTTTGTCAGAGTAACCTATTGAATGGAAAATACCAGATGATAAATGTCTTCTAAGACTCAGGGTGTGCTCCTTCTCTGAGGAGGGAAGGCCAAGAACAGGATGGGAATTCCAGAGGGGCAGATCTTGAAACCCACAAAAGGGGACTGTTCCGTGAGAGTGTCACTCAACCCAAAGTGAACACTGGATCCTTTTCTGCTTAGACCAGTGTCTTGAAGAGGAAGTCCTCTTCTTCATCTTCACTTGCCTGCACGTGAAGCTTCAAAGCTTCAAACTGGGAGCTTCTCCAGTTGTAGAAAGGGTAATAACCTCTCATCTCTGAAGGACAGCCCATGTTAGCACCTGGCTTGCTCTACCACGGAAGTTCAGTTTGGTCTTGCTTAATTTTCTGGAACACAGAGGGGAAGCCTAAAATACGACCTGGCAGCATGGCAGCATTTGGTACAACTGCCTATCTGCCCTTTGATCAGGAGAGGCCGACTGCTGGATTCTCGTGGTGTGTTGGGCTGGGGGTAAGAATGAGGAGCTCTGGCAGGGTGCTGGAAAACCGCCAGTGTGCAGGGTGGTTTAGGTAAAAAGTGGGTGTGGACAGAGCCCAGGGGGACAGAGGGCACAGCTTCTGACTAGATGGTTTTAGATCTAGTTGATGGGATTGAAAATACTTTCAAAAGGGATCAAGCAGAGAGAGCCAAAAACCTGGACTGTGGGCCACCTCTGTCATTAACTGAAGCTGTGATCTTAGGTAGATCACTTGGTTTCAGATGCCCCAATCTATAAAAAGGCAATTGTGGACTAGGTGATTCCTAGGTTTTTCCTCTGTCCAACGTGCTATGATTCCCTTCGGATGTTTCTCAGCATGCAGGGCCCAGGTAACTGATCCAGAAAGCCACCGACCTTCCTGGTTAGGACCAAAGTTATGAGCTGTGTTGGGGTCCGTGTCTTACAAATTAATTTTGTACCAAAGCTGCGAATCCATACTTGATGTGTTTGTGGATTATATGAATTTGTTTTTCTGTGGAGATCTTGTCTGCATATGCGTTACTTTGAGGGTAGCTTAATTGATGTTTTCACTGTCTTCGAGGTCCTCAAACTAAGATTTTGTATTTTGAGATTATGAGGAACTCTGGAGGATGAAGGTCTTGAATTGTGTTCTTTTCCGTTCGCTTCCGTTTGTTCACTTAAATTGAACAGCATTCACACTTAGAACTTTGAATGGAGACTGGTTGAAGGTTCTGGCCTGGGGCTCGCCTCTCATTTGACAGTGAAAGTTTCCAGATACCTGTTCTCCCCTTTCTCGTATTTTCCTGTTTCACTGGACTCTTTCTTGCATCCTTTCATCATGTCTTCTCTATAGGAGCCTCTAACAAATACTAGTTTATGCCGGAAAACTCGGGAAGGTTTTTTCTCGTAGTTCTTAGATCGAGACAGGAGTAGTTGGATGGTGGTACCAAGCTCAGGATTCTCCCAGCCTCGCACTATGACATTCGGGGCCGGACTACAGCCGCGTGAGTGGCGGGGCCGCGTGCAGCCAAGGACGTGGCGCCTCCCAGAGTCCGCCCTCCTCGGTCACACGAAGAACCCCGGGCCCTGAGGCGGGCGGGGGCCCCTCCCCACAGGGAGTCCGAGCCTGTGTGCGAGCCTGTGATGTTTTTGTGTGTAGGGTTGAAGGGAGTTAGTTGTGCTTGGTGTGCCGTCATCAGCAACTGCACGTCAGAAATCTGGGAAACAGATGCTTTGTTAATTCTTTTCTTGGAGTCGTTTAGGGGAAGAGGATAGGTTGGGGGGGGGAGGTGCTGCGGAGAGGGCGCTGCGACTCCTGAGGGACGAAGGGGGGACCTCCCTCAGGCCTCCCGGGACCGGAGACGGCAGGGGGAGGGGGGCTAGCGTGTTGTGCGTGCGCGCGACCCCGCCTGCCGGGACGCAGCCCCTCAGGCTGTAAGAGGTGTTTAACTGTTCCGCGGGGCGCGCGCCTTCCCGTGGGGTCTCCGCTCGTGCGGCACCGCGCGCGCGCGCGCGCGTCGTGGGTGCATACGCGGCTTCGTTTTGGTCGGGAGCGAAGGTTGCGTGGTGGCGGCCCGAGCCGTGTGCGGGACACGCTGCGGGCTCGCGGGCGCCCAGGAGTCCCCGCGGCCGGCGGTGTGGGGTCTGGCCCCTCCGCCACCTCGCCCGGCAGTGACTCGGTGACGCAGCTTATCCACACTCCCGTGGGAAATGGGGTGCGGCTTATGTAGAAACATACGAAAGGTTTCGTGCCCTGATCTCGCGTGGACTGGAAGATGGGCGTTTGGCTGGTCCAGGCACATGGTCGTGTTCTGGTACGTCTCACACTGTCATGGTCACTTCAACTTTGGCCCCCGGCCCAGCCGCTACGGCTTTCCGCGGGTGGCTTGGCTGCATGAGTGTGGCCCCTGGACTGAACGTGTGAATGGTGTCACCACAGACTGTGCCTCCTTCTGTGCCCCCCATGACCCCCCACGTAAGTGAAAACAGAGGCAGTGATGGAGCCACGGTTACTCTAAACTCTTCATGTTTTTAATGCTGAACCTTCAAATCAACTCCCGTTAATAATTGCCGAGAATGGAGTAAGTTCTTACAGCTGAGAGTGCTGTGATTGGTCGGCTGGAGTGGAGAGTGTTTTCTCCAGGCCAGGTGCTTTTCATGAACACCCCTCCCTGAGTCGTCATTGTTTCAGCAACAGTGCACTGAGGACAGTGATTTGCTTGACAGAAAATGTGTTAAATTAGCAGACCTATTTCTTTAGCAGATCTTTTCTCACCCCCATTCCCATTGTGTTTCTTCTGTTTCCCTGGAAGGTTGTGTTTGCAGAGTCTTTTAGGTGTGGGAGACAATTTTTATAATCGGTGTCCTGGAGTTCTTTGCTTAGGGGACACTGTTATATAGGGGAAAGGTGACTTAGAGCAATTTCACTTGTGCCATAATTAAGGGATTTAATTTTTTTTTCACTCTTAGGCTGGCATTGATTTGGGTTAGTATCCCACACATTGTTAGAACATTCCCCTCCCAACCCCCAACATCCAGTAAGGGAGGCTGGGTGCCTGCTTTAACAACATAATGGAAAATGTGTCTCTCAGAAACAATGTCGAGGATACCTGTGTCCTTATACCACTAGAGTTTCATCACTTTTGGTGATGGAGCCCTCTTCATTATCTATAACTCTACTTGGATTTCTGTACTATGGAAGTCTTCAAAGTGGTAGTGGAATTCCAGACAAAAGGAGAATCTAAAATCCCAGTCTCCTTTCTGTCATTGTCATCTTTATTAACATTAACGGCCCCAGAATAATTGCAGAGGTATGGGACCAGGTGGCTCTTCTGCTGCTGCCCTGGGGAATTAGAGTATGTTGTGAGGGAGGAAAGGGTGAATGGCCGGGTGGCAGCGATGGCTGCAGGAGCTCAGAGGCCACAGGGCTCACGAGTGACGTGCTTCTTGCGGAAGGCAGGGCTGGGAGGGGGGTCACAGTGAGTAAGCGCGGTGCGATCAGAGTTCTCTCGTTTGGAGGGCGAGTGAAAAATGAGGTTGAGAGACAGGAGGTGGGACGCTGCAGCAAGCCTGGGGCGCCAGGCCCACTCGTGTGAGTCGTTTTTATTCAGGCAGTGAAGTTTTAGACAAGAATGACGACAAAGTTTTAGACTTAAGAGTATCTTGGGTACTAAATGTTTTAGATTAAGTCTGGTATTGGTAACTGGGCCTAACTCTAGGAGTGGAGTGGTTGTGAAATGCTGCAGGTAGCGGTAACAGGAAAGGACCTTCGTCACTGGCTTTGAATAGTGGGACTGGGTGACTGACAGTGTTGGGTGCATAAAGAGGGTGGTATCTGGTAAGGATGTTTTTGGCTGCAAGTAATGGAATGCTGTACTCACAGTGGCTTTAAAAACACTGTGGACTGTCCTATAACACGTGGTCTGGAGGATCCTGGCAGGTACGCTGCTCAGTGACAGTGTCCTTAAGCGCTCAGGCAGTGGTCTGCGAGTGGTTACAGGATGGTTTGCATAGCTCCAAGGTCTGCATTGCTGAGTGATGCAGGGAAGTACAGGAAAATTACAATTGAAAATCAATTGTACGTTGAGTTGGCAATTTGAAGAGGCTGGAGATGACTTCAGAGAAGGCTGTTGGGAAGAGGAAGAGGGAAAGGCTAAAACTACATTCTCCTGGAATGAGAGAGGAAAAGAGCTCTATAGGAGGCTTAAGAGAATGGTGGAAAAGAATGAACTTTTTAAAAAAAATTTATTTTATTTTATTTATTTTGGCTGTGTTGGGTCTTCGTTGCCGCACGCGGGCTTTTCTCTGGTTGCGGTGAGCGGTGGCTACTCTTCATTGTGGTGTGCAAGCTTCTCATTGCGGTGGCTTCTGTTGTTGCAGAGCATGGGCTCTAGGCGCGCGGGCTTCAGTAGTTGTGGCTCACGGGCACAGTAGTTGTGGCTCACGGGCACAGTGGTTGTGGCTCGCGGGCTCAAGAGCGCAGGCTCAGTAGTTGTGCCACACGGGCTTAGTTGCTCCGCGGCATGTGGGATCTTCCCAGAACAGGGCTCGAACCCGTGTCTCCTGCACTGGCAGGCAGATTCTTAACCACTGCGCCACCAGGGAAGCCCAAGAATGAAATTTTTAGAAAAACGTTTTCACAAGTAATATGTAATATTATAAAAAGAAACCCCAGTTCCTCCTAGGTTAATGTTTTAGCGCTGTACTGAAGAGGTCAATTGTAGGACAACCTATCTCCTGCTTTTTAAAGAAGAGTCAGCTTGTTTCCAGATTCTCCCCCCTGTCTTATATTAGCAGTCCTCTTCACTCTTCTATCCCCTTCTGATTGTTGGGAGTGGGGTGGTAGTGACCCCACCCCTAGGATTGCCAGTTGCTCCTTGTTTTAGCTTCCTATATAGGAAAATGAAAATGAAAATGAAAATCTGGGCCCAAAAGTGTACCCCTTTTATCATTAGAATTTTAGATTTACTTTTGCTTATCTGTTGATTGTTTTGGAATTCTTCAGTTTTTAGTTTCTCTCTGTTAAGTATTTAATGATTTGTAAGACTACTACTTAATGGGACTCTGATTCTTCCGTAATGGGAATTTATGTACAAATAAGACAGTCAGGTATCAATGTGATACGTTCTTTCTAATCACAGTCCCCACGCCTGGGGAAGTGACAGCTCAGCAGAAAGGAGTAGTTCTTCTGTTTATTTGTTCGTCTTCTCTGCCCCCTAGCTCTACAAAAGTTTTGGAGGTTATCTGGCTGCTCTACCTGCCCTTTGCCCCTTTTCCCTCCTCCCGGCTGAAGTAAGTCTATATCCTGGCTGGTAATCTGACACATCTTGCAAGAAAAGATGAACTGGATCAATCAAATTCCCATTCTTGGGATTGTAACCTAGGAAATACGAGGGTTATCAAGTTAGTGTGGAAAAGCAGTTAAAAGGTCACAGTGAGAAGCCACGATGCAAACCAAATTCTTGCGTGTGAAGGAGCAGAAACTCGAGAGAGACCCAGCATTAGGGGAATTAATAGGAAGGCTCCAGCCCCAGCTCATTGGTGTCCATCCTGCAGGAACCCCCAAGCATCTGAGGGACTCTGTACTCCTTGCCCCCTCACTTTTCTCCATGTGCACGTATTAAATATTTTATAAACGTAGGCTCATACTTTTACATAGACTTCTGAATCCTGTTTTATTCAGTTAACAATATTACATGACACAGAATGCCCTTTCATAGCATACGTTATGACTTTAATAGCTGTGGAGCACTCATGCTCTGATTTATTTAACCAATCCTCAGTGGAGCGTTGAGGTTATTTTTAGTTGTTTACTGTCGAAACAGCCATGAACAGAAAGATTTTTTTCTTCCCAAGGTAGGATTAGTGTTTTTGTTCATTAGACTTCTCCTGTTACCCTCTATATTTGAAGTCTTAAGTCTTGAATTTTCTTCATAGTCAATTTTTATCTTGCATTTCATAACAAAAGCTAACATGAATTTGGTGCCCACTGTGGGTACTCCAGGCACTGCTTGGTGTTTCTCATGCATCCACCTATCCTTTTTTAAAATTGAGATACAATTGACACATCTAAGTGGACAACATTACTTTCAGGTGAACAGTATAATGATTCCATATTTGCATATGTTAAGAACTGATCACCACAGCAAGTCTAGTTAACATCCCACACTGCACATAGCTACAAATTTCTTTTCTTGTGATGAGAACTTTTTAAGATCTACTCTCAGCAACTTTTGCATGTACAGTACAATGTTATTAACCATAGTCACCATGCTGTACATCACATCCCCAGGACTTACTTATTTTATAAATGGAGGTTTGTGCCTGTTTACCCCCTTTACCCATTACACCCACCCCTGCTTCTGGGAACCACCAGGCTGTTCCCTGACAGTAAGTTGCAGACATGATACCCCTTACTCCTAAACATTTCTGTGTTTTTATGCCTTAAAAACACAGACATTTTCTTACATAACCATAGTGCAATTATCACAATCAGGGAATTAATACTGAATAAAATTTCTAGATAATAGTATATCATATTGTCAACTGACACAAAAATATTAATGTATAATTTATATATTTTTATGATTTTAAATACAGTATTATTTTAGAAATTATTTTGCTGGCTAGGGTTTTCAATCTAGGATCAGGTGTTGCATTTAACTATTGGGTCTCTTTCAGCTCTGTTAGCCTAGAGTGGTTTTTCAGTTTTTGTCTTTCATAACCTTGACCTTTTGGAATTGGGACCGTCCCTCAATTTGGGTTTGTTGTATGCACTCTCATGATGAGATTCAGGTCCTGTGTTTTGGCAGGTGTACTAAAGAAGTGGTGTGTCCTTAGGGCATCATATCAGGAGTCACGTGATGTCACTTGGTCCCATGGTGATGGTTATTATTAACTTTCATTGCTTGGTGTGAGGTGGTGTCTGCCAGCTCTCTCCTCGGTGAAGTTACTGTTTTTCCTTATAATTAATACATACCTGGTGGGGAGAGGCTATGTAAACATCCTGTTTCTCATCAAAATTTCACCCATTTTAATCCTTGCATGGTTCTTTGCCTGAGTCAGTCAGTACATCGTAGTTGCCAAATAGTTATTTTCAAATTACATCATTCTTTTTACATTTATAAGTTGGCATTCATAGTTTTCATTCACAGATTTTAACTGTTTGATTCAAAACTGTTTCTGGAGTCTGATAAGAGTATAATTTTATAAATTTCTTGGAAATTTCATCTAAGTGGATAAGCATTTGATATAGTAATTTTCACAAAGTGAAATAATTTTTTAAAGCTTCAGATCTTATTTTTTCTTTATTCTTTGAGAAGTTTCAAACGTACAGTGAAGTTTGAAGACAGATATAGGTGAGCCCTGCATACCTTTACTTTAGATTCACCGGTTGGTAACATTTTACCACATTAGCTTTATGTTTTCTTTTCTTTTTAATTTTGATTTATTTACTTATTTTTAATTAATTTATTTATTTTTGGCTGTGTTGGGGCTTCGTTGCTGCGCGCGCGGGCTTTTTCTAGTTGTGGCGAGCCGGGGCTACTCTTCGTTGCAGCGCGCGGGCTTCTCATTGCGGTGGCTTCTCTTGTTGTGGAGCACGGGCTCTAGGCGCGCGGGCTTCAGTAGTTGTGGCCCATGGGCTCTAGAGCGCAGGCTCAATAGTTGTGGCGCACAGGCTTAGTTGCTCCACAGCATGTGGGATCTTCCCGGACCAGGGTTCGCACCCGTGTCCCCTGCATTGGCAGGCAGATTCTTAACCACTGTGCCACCAGGGAAGTCCCTTCTTTTTTGTTGAACCATTAGACAGTAAGTTGGCAATGTGATGTTACTTCCCTCCCCCACAAAATACTTTGCCATGTGCTTCATAAAAATAGGGATTCTCTCCCACATGACCACATCAGCATGTTCACATTTAAGAAGATAAACAATAATTCTGTAATAATATCCATATCCAGACATCCTCACTTGTCCCCACAGTGACTTTTAGAGATGTTGTCCCTCACCTCTATCCCGGATCACACATTTGTTTGGTTGTTAGGGCGATAGTTTATTTTTTTTAAAATTATTTATTTATTTATTCATTCATTCATTCATTCAGTTTTGGCTGCATTGGGTCTTGGTTGCTGCGCACGGTTTTTCTCTAGTTGGGGCGAGCGGGCTTCTCATTGCAGTGGCTTCTCTTGTTGCCGAGCACGGGCTCTAGGCGCATGGGCTTCAGTAGTTGTGGCACACAGCCTCAGTAGTTGTGGCTCATGGGCTCTAGAGTGCAGGCTCAGTAGTTGTGGCCCATGGGCTTAGTTGCTCTGTGGCATGTGGGATCTTCCCAGACCAGGGTTCGAACCCATGTCCCCTGCATTGGCAGGCGGATTCTTAACCACTGCACCACCAGTGAAGTCCCAGAGGGATAGTTTTTAAGTAGGTTGAAGCCAACCCATTTATCCTAGTAATGAAAAATTGGTAAAATGATTTAAATTTCAAGCTGCAAGTATATTAGGTGAAATAATAAGGAAAAAAGAGAGTTCATTGGAATAATACTGGCTCCAGTCCAGGCTGTGCTTAAGGTTTGGGCAAGCTACCTCACTGAGCCTCAGCTTCTTCGTTGGCAAGTTTCTGGCTTATTCCATAGGGTTATGCTGAGATTCAAATGAGCTGAGGCATAGGAGGGCCTGGTGCACACAGATTTCTATACCTGGTAACTATTATTAAGTTTTTTTTCTCCTTTTAGGTGTTTTTTTTTTTTTTTGCGAGACATGTGGGATCTTCTCCTACCAGGGCTCAAACTGTGCCCCCTGCAGTGGAAGCGTGGAGTCTTAACCACTGGATCACTAGGAAGTCCTCATTTTAAATTTTGAATTATGATAATGTTTTAACAGAATCATTTGGAAGAAAGGAATTAAATAATAAAGATATGCTTGTGAGATTACTCATTTACTTATTTTGAAGTCAAAAGGCAATAAAATTGTAGAAAGAAAATCAGTCACATGCTTACATGGATTAAAGTGATTGCTGAGTACAGGTTTTTAATAGCTTTATAGAGACATAATTCATATTCCATACAGTTCACCCACTTAAAGAGTATAATTTTGGTTTTAGTGTATTCATAGATGGGTACAGCCATTACCACAGTCAATTTTAGAACATTTTCAGTACCTCAAAAAGAACCCACACTCTTTGCTGTTACCACCTCTATTTCCCATCTCCCTCCCCAGCCACGGGCAACCACTAATTTACTTTGTTTCTATAGATACCCTCTTCTGAGTTTTCATAATGAATGGGATCATACAGTATGTGGTCTTCTGTGACTGGCTTTTTTCACTCAGCATCATTTTTTCAAGGCTCATCCATGTTGTAGATCAGTACTTCATTCCTTTTCATAGCTGAATAATAACATCCCATTGTATGGATATATTGTACTATATTTACCTGTTGGTGGATATTTAGGTTGTTTCCACCTTTGGCTTTATGAACAGTGCTGCTATGAACATTGGTGTACTTTTTTGTGTGTGGACACGTTTTCAGTTCTCTTGGGTATATACCCAGGAGTGGAGTTGCTGGGTGATATGGTAACTGTGTTTGATCATTTGAGAGAAACTGCCTGTTTACCAAAGAGGCTGTACCATTTTCTGTTCCTACCAGCAGTATATGAGGGTTCCAGTTTCTCCACATTCTTGTTATCTGACTCCTTGAGTCTAGCCGTTGGGTTAGTGTGAAGTAGTATCTCGATGTGGTCTTGATGTGCATTTCCCTGATGACTAATGATGTTGAGAGTCTTTTCATTTGCTTATTGGCCATTTATGTATCTTTCTTGGAGAAATATATATTCAGATTCTTTGCCCATCTTAAAATTGGGCTGTCTGCATATTATGGAGTTATAAGAGTTCTTTATATATCCTACATATAAGTTCCTTATCAGATACATGATTTGCAAATATTTTCTCCCATTCTATGGGTCGTCTTTACTTTCTTGATGGTGTCCTTTGAAGAACAAAGTTTTTTTTTTTTTCCCCATAATTTTTTCAATTTTTCTTTTTGGCGCACCACGTGGCTTGCAGGATCTTGGTTCCCCAACCAGGGGTTGAACCCAGGCCATAGCAGTGAAAGAGCCGAGTCCTAACCACTGGACCTCCAGGGAATTCCCTGAAGAACAAAAGCTTTAAATTGATCTATTTTTTCTTTTGTTGCTCATGCTTTTGGTGTCATATCTAAGAATCCTTTGCTAAATCCAAGATCATGAAGATTATACCCCATGTTTTCTTCTGAGAGTTTTATAATATGTAGTATAGTTTTATAGTATTTTGGTCTTTGATCCACTTTGCATTAATTTTTGCTTATGACGTGAGGTAAGGGTTGAACTTCATTCTGTCTCAGGTGGCTGTCCAGCTGCCCCAGCACCATTTGTTGAAAAGACTGTTCTTTCCCCATCAAAGTGTCTTGGCACCCTTGTCAAACATCAGTTGACCATGGATATATATATAGGTTTATCTCTAGACCCTGAATTCTGTTTCACTGATCTATATGTCTGTCCTTGTGCGAGTACTAACACTGTCTTGATTAATGATGCTTTGTAGTGAGTGCTGAAATTCAGGAGTGTGGGTCCTCCTCTGTTCTTTTTCAGGATTGTTTTGGCTACACCAGGTCCCTTTAGAATCGGTTTGTCAATTTCTGCGAAGATAGCAGCTGGGATTCTGATACGGATTTGGTTGAATCTGTTGATCAGTGTAGGGGGTATTGCCATTTTAACAATAAGTCTTCTAATCCATGAACATGGGGTGTTTTCCCATTTTTAATTTCTTTGAACAATGTTTTATAATTTTCTGAGTGTAACTTTTTGTGCTTCTTTTGTTAAATGTATTCTGAAATATTTTCTTTTTGATGCTATTTGTGAGTGGAATTGTTTTCATTTTCAGATTGTTCATTAACATTTTGTTTTAAAATCAATTTTATTAACTGTAATTTAAATACAGTAAAGTTGCACCTTTTTAAAATGTGTTGAGTTTTGACCAATGCATGCACCCTATTAACAACCACTACTCCAATCAAGATATAGAACATTTGGGGAGGGGGGCTTCCCTGGTGGCGCAGTGGTTAAGAATCCTCCTGCCAATGCAGGGGACACGGGTTCAAGCCCTGGTCCGGGAAGATCCCACATGCCGCGGAGCAACTAAGCCTGTACGTCACAACTACTGAGCCTGCGCTCTAGAGCCCTCGAGCCACAACTACTGAAGCCTGTGCGCCACAACTACTGAAGCCCACGTGCCTGGAGCCCGTGCTCCGCAGCAAGAGAAGTCACTGCAATGAGAAGCCCGTGCACCGCAACAAAGAGTAGTCCCAGCTCGCAGCAACTAGAGAAAGCCCGCATGCAGCAACGAAGACCCAACGCAGCCAAAAATAAATAAATCTATTAAAAAAAAAAAACCTTTTGGGGGAGTTCTCTGGTGGTCCAGTGGTTAGGACTCTGTGCTTTCACTGCCGAGGGTGTGCGTTCAGGTTCCATCCCTGGTCAGGAACATTTCTGTCCCCGCCAGATTTTCTTTGTGTCCCTTGGCAGTTGACTCCCACTTTGGTCTCAGACAATCACTGATCTGCTTTCTGTGACTATAGATTAGTTGGCCATTTCTAGAATTTCACATAAATAATCTTACGGTCTGTGTTCCTTTGTATCTGGCTTCTTTCAGTCAACATGATTTTAAGATGCATCCATATAGTTGTGTGTCTCAGTGGTTAATTTTTTAACTGCTAAATAGGATTCCATTGTATGGCTGTGCTGCAGTTTATCCAATTTCCTGTTGTTCTCCTATTGATGGACATTTGGGTTGTTTCCAGGTTTGGCAACTATGAATATAAGTGCCGAGTATATTCACATATACATATATCACAAGTCTTTGTGTGGATATTTGTTCTCAATTCTCTTGAGTAAATACCTAGCTGTGAATTGCTGGGTCGTATGTAAGTGTATATTTAACTTTATAAGAACCTGCCAAATTGTTTTCCAAACAAATTTCCTTTTAAACTATTTTAATTGATGTATAATTTATATATATGAACACCCCCATGTTTGGTGTACATTTCTGTGGCTTTTTACAGTTGTATAACCACTGCCCCAATCAAGGTATAGCACAGCTTCATCCCGCAAGAAATTTTCCTTATGCCACTTGGTAATTGACCATTTCCTCTAGCCCTAGGCAGTCATTTACGCTGTCGTATAAGTGGAATCGTACAGTATGGAGCCCTTTGAGTTTGGTGTCTTTTACTTGGCAGAGTGCTTTTGAGGCTAGTCCCTGTTGTGGCATGTGTCAGCGCTTCGTTCCTTTCATTGCCCAATAATATTCCAGTGTTGGGGCAAACCAGTTTGTTTATCCATTCACCAGTAGAAGAACGTTTGAGCTGTTTCTAGTTCAGGCGATCACACATAAAGTTGCCTAAGCATTCACACACAGCTGTTAGCCTGAATACCTAGGAGTAGGATTGTTGAGTCCTGGTAAATGGGCGGTTCACTTTGGAGAACAGTTTGGCAGTTTCTGGTGTTCCCCCCAGCAGTGTGTGAGCCTCTCAGTTCCTCTGCATCCAGTGTTGGTTACCGTCAGTGTTGTTGTTTTGAAAGCTGTTCTAATAGGTGTGTACTGCTATCTCATTGTGTTTTTTTTTTTTTTTTTTAAACCATATTTATGCCAAAGTGGCATATTCTGAGGTGGCATTTTTTTTTTTTTTAATTTATTTATTTGTGGCTGTGTTGGGTCTTCGTTTCTGTGCGAGGGCTTTCTCTAGCTGCGGTGAGCGGGGGCCACTCTTCATCGCGGTGCGCGGGCCTCTTATTATCGTGGCCTCTCTTGTTGCGGAGCACAGGCTCCAGACGCGCAGGCTTAGTAATTCTGGCTCACGGGCCTAGTTGCTCCGCGGCATGTGGGATCTTCCCAGACCAGGGCTCGAACCCGTGTCCCCTGCATCGGCAGGCAGATTCTCAACCACTGCGCCACCAGGGAAGCCCTCTCATTGTGTTTTGAATTTACATTTATCTCATAACTAATTGTACTGAGTATTTTTCCATGAGCTTATTTGCCATCCATATACTTTGGAGAAGTATCTTTTAAAATCTTTTGCCCATTTGAAAAATTGGGTTGTTTTCTTAATATTGAGTTTTGAGAGTTCTTCATTTATTTGCAATAGAAGTTCTTTATAAGATACACACTGGGAAAATATTTTCTCCTATTCTAGGGCTTGTCTTTTTTAACAGTGTGTCTCGCTCTTTTTTTTTTTTTTTTTGGCCGCACCTTGTGGCTTGTGGGATCTCAGTTCCCTGACCAGGGATTAAACCTGGGCCACAGCTGTGAAGGCCCGGAATCCTAACCACTAGGCCACCAGGGAATCCCTCAACAGTGTCTCTTGAATGGCAGAACATTTTAACTTTGAGAAGTCCAACTTATCCAGTTTTTCTTTTTTGGGTAATGCTTTTGGCATCATATTTAAGAAATCGTAGCCTAACCTAAGATCACCAAGAATTTCTTCTGTGTTTTCTGCTAGAGGTTTTATAGTTGATTTTCACATGTTTTGTTGATAGTGTATGAGAAGTATTTTTATTGCTCTTCATTTAATTTCTAAGAAGTAAGTGGTATTTTTCTATTTGCATGGAACTGTTTTGTCTGGGACAGTCTAGAGGACTAATCCTTAGAAGTAAAGTTCTGATTTCATTTTCCAGCTTAATTCTGGAGCATAGAGAATCATTCTGTGTTGGAAAAGACAAATCTTCCTTCTAGGTTGTTGAAGGGGGATTTTCCTCAAAAGTTGGCTGCAGAGGTGCTGCAGAAGCATTGGCACTGTGTATGTTAGCTTTTCCTCTGAAGGAAGGAATTTGATGATGACAATAAAGAGATTATTGAAATAGTTGGTACAAGATAATTTACAAAGCAGAAACAATCAGTTTGCTTATTTTACAGTCGATTCCTCAAGTACTTAATGATTAATGGGATAAAAAGTTGTGAATGCGCACTCATATGCAGATTAGTACAAGTAAAACTGGAGAAATCGGAAAAAGATCAGTGGATGGTATTGATGTCACTACCCTACCCTGGTGGTAATGCTGTAGTTGTGGAGAATGTTAGTGCTGGAGGAAAGTGAGCAAAGTGCACAAGTTTCTCTGTATTATTTCTTAGAACTGCATATGAATCTGTTAATTATGAAAATGTCAGTTAAGAAAGTAAGACTGGGTTCAGGGTCTCAGAGCCAGAAGGTACTTTGGTGGTCATGCCTCAAGTGAGTGATGCACACCCAAAAATGTGGACTAAGTAGGTCGCCCAAGGTTACTTGCCTAGTTAATGGCAGCACTAGTTCTTCTGAATGACTGTCCACGTGAGCAGTTACACAGAACCAGGACATGAAAGAGAAGCAGGAACTAGAAGCAGAGGTCTTGCAGCCTCGGAGAGTTCGAGGTTTGGAGCCTGTACTTCATTGTGTGGCTGTGCTTTTTTTTGTTTGTTTTTTTAATATTATTTATTTGGCTGTGCTGGGTGTTCGTTGTGGCGTGCAGGATCTAGTTCCCTGACCAGGGATCGAACCCAGGCTCCCTGCATTGGGAGCAAGGAGTCTTAGCCACTGGACCACCAGGGAAGTCCCTGGCTGTGGTGTTTTCAGTGTGTAGATTAAACACTTCATCTGAAGCTGTTAAGATTAGAATGTTCTTGAATTACATCAAAAAGTCTGTTCAGTGGAGAAGAGGAATCAGTAAGTCCATTATTTTGATGTTGCGTAGACAAATCACTTGATTATGTGAATTTATTTTTTAATTTTTAATTTTGAAAGATTTCAGACCTACAGAAAATTTGAAAGAATGGTACAATTAACACCCGAATAGTGTTCATTTAGATTCAACAGTTATCATTTTCCACATTTGTTTCTCTTTTCTCTTTCCCTCTCTCTCTCTGTATATGTATATACACACTGTATATAAACACAAAATATTCACTTTTTTGTCATGCATACGTCATGACATTTCAGTCTTAAATACTTAAGCATACGTTGCCTAAGAATAGTATAAAAATAAGAATGTTCTATACAACCACAATACTATTAATAGTTATAAGGAAAATTAAAAACTGCTTCATAATATTACTTAATAATATTGCATAACATTATCTAATCTAATATTCAGACCCTTACCCTGCCCCCATCACAAAAATATCCTTCATCGTTGGTTTGGTTTTGGTCAAGGTTTCATGCTTTGCACCTGGATATGATTTAATTTCTTTTCATCTAGAGTAGTCCCTTGACTTTTTGCTTTTCGTACCCATTGAAGAGTCTCGGTCAGTTGTCTTATAGAATATTCTGTGTTTTGGATTTTTCTGTTAACTCAAGATTAGATTCAAGTTAAACATTTTTGTTGAGACTACTTCATATGTGTTGTGGGGTACATACTGTTTCACATCAGAAGCTGCATAGTTTCAAGTTGTTTACTGTTAGTGATACTTATTTTGATCACTTGGGTAAGGAAATTTATCTTTTTGATTGAGAAGAAGAGAAACCTACTAACATCACTTAATCAAGTTACCCTTGAGAGGATAGCTCTGTACCCTGACAGGTACCAGAAAGTGAGGCAAAAGATGTAGTCACTGCCCACAAAATTGAAGAGCTAGTTGGAGATATTATAGAGATAGGTGTTCAAACAGACTGTTGTAGTACAATAAGATGTTTGTTAAAATGGAAGTGTGCGCAATATAGCAGAAGCTAGTAGCTTAAAAAAAAAACCAAATTAATAGCTGAGCCTGTCGAGGGGAATTGGGAAGGTTTCACAGCTTCCCCAGAGCCTGGAAGGCTGGCTGCAGAATCAGCAGGGGGGTAGGTAGAGAGAGAGGGTCATTTGGCAGGGGTGACAGCCTGTGTGGGAGCATGGAAGAGAGACAGTGTGCCAGAGAGGGAAGGGAATATGGGTATTGTAGGACCATCTTTGCAAGGTGGATGGGGGTGCAGGAGGTGAGGCTAGGTTAGTGCTGAGGCGATGGTTAGATAGGAAGATTATTTGGTTTTATCCTGAAGGTTGGGGTTTTCAAACTTTTAAAGCCGTGAATCACTTCGTTAAAAGGAAATCTTATGCAGGAACTCAATATATAAAACATAAAAATGGAGCACTGTTTGAAAATTGCTGTAGGTGATGAACTATTATAGTTTGAGCAGGGGAGAATGATGTGATTTAGTGTTTAGAGCAGGTCTGGCATATATAATCTGTGTGCAGTAAATATTTGTTGGTTGAATGGAGAGTAAAAAGTTCACTTCTCTCTCAGTATAGAATGAGCAGGTCGGAACCAGAAAGACAAATTACCAGGCTGTGGCAGTGGCCTAGGTGAGAGCTGACGGGACCTGAACTCCAGATCGAATGAGGCTGCATATGAGGGTTGGAGACGGTTGGACAATGGCCGAGTGTCTAGCACAGTGGTCCCAGTCCCACCCACGGTGCCATGTCATCCCCAGGGAGTGTTCCGGGAATTTGTGGAGGCATTTTTGGTCCCAGAGATCTGAAGGCAGTACTGGCATTTTGTGGATGGGGGCGGCGTGCTAGATGTCATACAGGGCTCAGGACATCCCCACAATGAGGACTTCACCCCCAGCTTAAGAGCTTTCCCGTAGGTGAAGAAAAAAATTGGAATCTAAATCCAAACTTCCATTTTATATGTAAACACAAGATAATTTTTGCAGTGTTTTAACATATATCAAAATTTTTAGGAATGCGACCGTTCTTTTTTTTTTTTTTTTAAGTATTTATTTATTGATTTTGGCTGCGCTGGATCTTCGTTGCGTCATGCGGTATCCTTTTTTTTAGTTGCGGCATATGGACTCTTAGCTACGGCATGCAGGATCTTGTTCCCTGACCAGGGATGAACCCGGGCCCCCTGCATTGGGAGCACGGAGTCTTACCCACTGGACCACCAGGGAAGTCCTGGAATGTGGCTGTTCTGAACCAAGAGAAGCTTATAGTGTTTTGTTTGGAACATTGCTGAGAGTTTTTCACCATTTCGGGACATCCTATATCATATTTTACTCATCATCGGTCATAGTTGAATTGCTTACACTACAGCCGTGTGTCGGTCTGCGTTCTTACCTTTGGGTTCTGTTTTAACAAGTGACTGACTATTGTGTCTTGTAGTGAATCCATGCTTAAGCATTTACATTTTGAAATGTATTTTATGACATATTTCATTTTGTGTCTCTTCTTGACTACAGTTGAGGTAATATATCAATTATGTTATATATGACCAGTGATGAGTAAGATACAATATAGGATGTTCTGAAATGGTGAAAAACTCTCAGCAATGTTCCAAACAAAACAGTATAACCTTCTCTTGGTTCAGAACAGTCACATTCCTAAAAATGATGGATGTAGGAAGGCTTTATTATCTATGAGTTTTACATCAGGATAATGTGGGGCATGTCAGAACTGTGCTATGAGGAGGGGAGTGCAGGGTCTGACAGGGGAAGCATCTCCTGTCTTCTGTGAGTTCTAGGATTCTGGCTTGGGGACTGCCTGCATGTCGTTACTCTTAATTGAGATGAGGATTGGGTCTGGGGTGAAGGTAGTAAGCGTGGGGCACGCAGAGGTTGGGCTTACATGCGACCTTGAAGTAGAGATGTGTGGTAGAAATTGTGAACAGGGATTTGGAGATCAGGAGGAAAATAACAGTTAACGTTTATGGAGAGTGAGGTGGTTAAGAAACAGGTTGTGGAACCAGCTTGGGTTTGTTTCCTGTTGCCATGCTCCGTACCTGTGTGACATTGCACATTGACATTGACTGCTCTCACACCCAGTTTTCTCATCTTCAAAAATGGGAATAATAGTACCTACTCATTGAATTCATGTGGGAATTAAGTGCCTTAAAACAAGTCAGATACCTGAATAGTGCCAACTTAAACGTTGTACTCAAATTAGCTATTATTATTCACCAAAAATTCAGTAAGTGCCAAGAATTATAAATTAACATATGAATTATGTCATCTGGTCCTTACAAAACAATATTTTTATGAGGAGACTGAGGCTTAGGGAGATTTACTGTAGATTTGGGAGTCATAAATTGTACAGTAAGTAATAAGCCTGAATTGGATAGGATCGAATCAAATGCTGTGAGGCCTTTCTCTTCCATCTGTGATACTCAGACCGGCAGCAGCAGCACCGCTCGGAAGCTTGTCAGACATGCAGCATCTGAGGCCTCACCCTCTGTTTACTGTGTCAGACTCTGAATTTAGATAAAGTTGCCAGGTGGTTCCTGTGCCCCTTAAAGCATGAGAAGCTTTGGGCTCAGAGATGTGAGCTGGTCTAACCCAGCAGGGGTAGAAAACGAGGAAGCCTTGTTAGGTGGTGTAGTAGAAGGCTCAGGCGGTGGACAACCAGGTTGGGCCCTGTCCCTCGCTCCAAGTTTTAGCTTTGGGACTTTGGCAGGTCTCTTTCATTCTCTGGACCTCAGTTTTTTCATCTTTAGGTGAGGCAAGTTGTCTTTCAGCTCTAACATTTTATGGTTCTATGTTCTGGGTCTTCTACTGGGAAGATACTTCTGCAGAATGCTTAGGGTTTGGATGGTGTGAGAGGTAAGTGGTGATCTGGGTAGGAGGGTCAGCAGAAGTACACTGAGGAATGAGTATACCATGAAAGGAAATGGTGGATTTTACTAAAGTAAATATATTTTAGTATAATTTCATCCTTTCTGAATTTTGTCCAGAAATCTTAAGATTCAAGAGATACGTTCTTTAAGCATGTCTTTAAATTTAATGCTGGCATGCTGATGCTCATGTGGTAGTTACTTTTTCGTTATTCAGCTTATTGTAATTCTCAAGTTAACATATTATATTTGGATATATTTTATATTAAGTTCTAAAACAGTATTATTCTTTAAAAAAAAATCTAGAAGTCAGATTTGGCTTCCACATTTGTCTGCGCTTTCTCATTTTCCTTTAAACTTCCTGAGGGCACTGACAGTGTCCACTGCTTCTTTGTACCTACAGGGATGATGTCTAGAATAAACACATTTTAGTGTGTTTAGGTATTAGATAACGTTTTATTTATTTCTAAATGTAGGCAAGCCACTTTTTAAAAAAATTTTATTTATTTTTGGCTGTGTTGGGTCTTTGTTGCTGTGTGCGGACTTTCTCTAGTTGCAGTGAGCGGGGGCTACTCTTTGTTGTGGAGCACGGGCTCTAGGCATATGAGCTTCAGTAGTTGCAGCACCTGGGCTCAGTAGTTGCAGCACGCGGGCCCTAGAGCGTGCGGGTTTCAGTAGTTGCGGAGTGTGGGCTCAGTAGTTGCGGTGTGCAGGCTCTAGAGCGCAGGCTCAGTAGTTGTGGCGTATGGGCTTAGCTGCTCTGCGGCATGTGGGGTGTTCCCGGACCAGGGCTCGAACCTGTGTCCCCTGCATGGGCAGGTGGATTCTTCACCACTGTGCCACCAGGGAAGTGCCAGATGATGTTTTATTTGCATTTGCTTTACACATTTTTCCTAAAAATGTATTAACTTCTTTGAAGTTGAAAAATCTAGATCTTTTCCCCTTGAATGTAGTTGCAGTGTAATCTTTAGGATTGCCCTCAATTTTTATGCCAAACTCAGGTTGAGTGACTGAGGAAAAGGGGTTTGTATTATAGAAAGCAGAGAAAGGTATGTGGGAAGTGGAGAGCTCAGTGACAGGCAGCCACAGAGATGTGCTGGAGTAGGTGGAAGCGGGTGTTTTCGGTGGATGGGGAGGTGGAAGGTAACTGAATGGTGCTATTCAGTTAAGGTTAAGGTAGCCGGAGACCACCACCTCCCAACGCTTCTTCTTTCCTATCCCCTAGGAGGCCCTTTGGAATGTCCTGCTTCTTGCAGGTCACTTCATTTTGAAATCCTTGTTTTAAAGAGGGGCTGCGTTCTGACTCCTGTGCTGGCTGCCATCTGCTTTTCTCCCAGGTTTAGGAGCGTAAGGCAAGCCAGCCAGCCGGGGAATGCTAGAGAGAGGGGAGAGGTTGTTCTGAAGGGGGATGGAGGTTGGTTGTCCTCTAAGTAGCTGGCTGCATATCTGGGTAATTGTAATCTCATCTGTCTTTGTAGAGGTGGTTGGCAGGACCCCAGGAGAGCCTTGTCCTTGCAGGATAGACTTATAGAACAAGTGTGGCTATGATTCAGAACCCCCCTCTACTCCAAAGAAAAAATATTCTGGGGGAAGGGAGGGGTAGATGGCGGAAATTGGCAGCTGAAGAGGTTTTGATGGTGGATTAGTCTGTTTCTCCATAGCACTGCTTGATATTGGAGGACCAGAAGAATATTTTATCAATTTAATTAATTTTGAAAAACAGCTCTTTTGATGTGTAATTGACGCACAATAAACTGCGTATGTGTAGAGCTTGATAAGTTTGGATGTATGTATAGACTTGTATGTCATCACCAGGTGTCCATGGCCCCCAGGAGTTTCCTGTGCCCCTTTGTGATCCTTACCTCCTCCCGTCCTTCCCCACCCTCCTTTCCCAGGTAGCACCAGATCTGCTTTCTGTCACCTACATTAGTTTGCATTTTCCCAGAATTTGGTAGAAATGCCATCACACAGTATGTACTCTTTGGGAGAGGGGGCGATGTGCTTAGTCAACTCAGCATAATTAGCTTGAGATTCATCCACGTTGTGGCATATGAAGTAGTTCATGTCTTTTTTTTTTAATTTTATTTATTTATTTATTTATTTATTTATTTATTTATTTATTTATTTATTTATTTATTTATGGCTGTGTTGGGTCTTCGTTTCTGTGCGAGGGCTTTCTCTAGTTGCGGCAAGTGGGGGCCACTCTTCATCGCAGTGCACGGGCCTCTCACTATTGCGGCCTCTCTTGTTGCAGAGCACAGGCTCCAGGCGCGCAGGCTCAGTAATTGTGGCTCACGGGCCCAGTCGCTCCGAGGCATGTGGGATCTTCCCAGACCAGGGCTCGAACCCGTGTTCCCTGCGTTGGCAGGCAGATTCTCAACCACTGCGCCACCAGGGAAGCCCCAGTTCATGTCTTTTTATTACCGAATACTTTCCCCCTTTATGGGTTTACCGTGATTTGTTTATCTAGTTCACCTGTTAACGAACATTTGTGTACCATTCCTTAGACATAAATTTTCATTTCTCTTGGGTGAATACCTAGAAGTAGAATGGCTGGATAATACGGTAGGTGAACACTTAACTGAAAAAAATATATATATATATTTATTTATTTTTAAAGAATTTATTTATTTATTTTTGGCTGCGTTGGGTCCTTGTTGCTGCGCGTGGGCTTTCTAGTTGTGGTGAGCAGGGGCTACTCTTTGTTGTGGTGCACGGGCTTCTCATTGTGGTGGCTTCTCTTGTTGCGGAGCATGGGCTCTAGGCATGCGGGTTTAGTTCCGAGGCATGTGGGATCTTCCCGCGCCGGGGATCGAACCTGTGTCCCCTGCATTGGCAGGCGGATTCTTACCCACTGCACCACCCGGGAAGTCCCTAGAATCATTTTAGATTTACACAGAAGTTATTGTGACAGTACAGAGAGTTCATGTGTATCAGGGTCAGCAAACTTTTCCTGTAGAGGGCCGGGTAGTAAATATTTTAAGCTTTGTGGACAGGTGGTCTTTCTTGGAACTGCTCAGTTCTGCCAGTGTAAGGCAGAAGTAGCCATAGACGGATTATGAGTAAATGAATGGGCATGGCTGTGTTCTAAGGAAACCTTTTTCTGGGGGGCGTGCCACGCAGCTTGCGGGATCTTAGGTCCACCACCAGGGATTGGACCAGGGATTGAACTCGGGCCCTGGCAGTGAAAGCGCTGAGTCCTAACCACTGGACCACCAGGGAACTCCCCCAGTAAAACTTTATAAAAGCAGATGGCAGGTTGGATTTGGCCCGTGGGCGTTAGTTTGCTGACTCCTGCTGAATACCCTTTACCCAGCTTTCCTAATATTTAATCTTACACAACCATGGTACACTTGTCAAAACTAAGATATTAACTTTGGTACAGTACTGCTAACTAAACTCAGACGTTATTCGGTTTCTGCAGTTTCCCCCGTGTGTCTTTGTTTCAGGTTTCAATCCTGCATGCCACATTACACTTAGTTATCCTGTCTCCTCAGTCTGTTACTGTCAGCTGGAGACTCTGGATACTCATCTTATTCTGTGAGTTTTGTTGCTCAAATTGTTCTAGCCTTGGCCTTTGGGAGTTCTTTCAGGTTAGCCTGTGTCTTTTAGATATGTCCTCATTTTTTCTGTTTTGAATACTTTTATTTTTGGCCGCATGGCATGCGTGATCTTAGTTCCCTGACCAGGCATTGAACCTGAGCTCCCTGCAGTGGAAGCGCCGAGTCTTAACCACTGGACCACCAGGGAAGTCCCTTGAATACTTTCTGACCGAATAGTATTCCATTGCATGGATGTACTCCTCCTTTTTGTTGATCCTTTCATGAGATGGTAGACATTTGGATTGTTTCCACTGTTTGGCTGGTATGAATAATAGCTTTGTGTATTTGCTCATGGGTGTTTGTGTGGACATGTATTTTCTTTTCTTTTGGGTGGATATCCAGGAGTGGGATTGGAGTTGTGTTTAACTTTTTAATAAACTGCCAAATTTACTTACCAAAGTGGCTGCACCAGTTCCAGTTTCTCCCATCATTGTTAGTACTCATTATTGTCTGTACATTATGACATTCTAGTGAGTGTGGAGTGGTACTTTGTGGTTTTGATTTGTATCTCCCTAATGCTAATGATGATCAGTACCTTTTCATGTGTTTATTAGTGATTCACATATCTTTGATGAAATTTCCATTAGGATCTTTTGCTCATTTTAAAAATTAGCTTGTCTATTTTCTTTTTTTAAAAAATAAATTATTTATTTATTTTTGGCTGTGTTGGGTCTTTGTTGCTGTGTGTGGGCTTTCTCTAGTTGTGGCGAGCAGGGGCTACTCTTCGTTGCGGTGCGCAGACTTCTCATTGCGGTGGCTTCTCGTTGCTGAGCATGGGCTCTAGGTGTGCGGGCTTCAGTAGTTGTGGCATGTGGGCTCAGTAGCTATGGCTTGTGGGCTCTAGAGCGCAGGCTCAGTAGTTGTGGTGCATGGGCTTTGTTGCTCTGCGGCATGTGGGATCTTCCCGGACCAGGGATTGAACCTGTGTCCCCTGCATTGGCAGGCGGATTCTTTACCACTGCTCCACCAGGGAAATCCCAGTTTGTCTATTTTTTTAAAAAATTATTTATTTATTTATTTATGGCTGTTTTGGGTCTTCGTTTCTGCGCGAGGACGTTCTCTAGTTGCGGCAAACGGGGGCCGCTCTTCATCGCAGTGTGCGGGCCTCTCACTATTGCGGCCTCTCTTGTTGCGGAGCACAGGCTCCAGTCGCGCAGGCTCAGTCATTGCGGCTCACGGGCCTAGTTGCTCCGCAGCATGTGGGATCTTCCTAGACCAGGGCTCGAACCCGTGTCCCCTGCATTGGCAGGCAGATTCTCAACCACTGCGCCACCAGAGAAGCCCCCAGTTAGTCTATTAAGTGTATGTATTCTGGATACAAGTCCTTTATCAGAAAATGTTATTTTACATATATTTTCTCTCAGTCTGTGGGTTGTCTTTTCTGAAGTTTAGAATTTTGATGAATTCTAATTTATCAATTTATTCTTTTATGGCTGTGCTTTTATTATCATCATATCTAAGACATTTTTTCCTTGCCCGGGGTCACAAAGCTTTTCTCTTATGTTTTCTTTTTTTTTTTGACCGTACCTCACGGCGTCCGGAACCTCCCTGACCAGGGAGTGAACCTGTGCCCCCTGCCGTGGAAGCATGGAGTCTTAACCACTGGACCACCAGGGAAGCCCCTCTTACGATTTCTTTAAGAAGTTTTATTGTTTTAGATTTTATATTTAGGCCTATGATCCATTTTGAATTGGTTTTTGCGTATGGTGTGAGGCATTAATCAAATTTGTTGTTTTGTTTTGAGTATGTTCTAGCACCATTTGTTGAAAAGGCTGTCCTTTATTCACTGAATTGCCTTTGTCCTTTTGTCAAGAATCAGTTGCCTGTATATGTGTGGGCTCGCTTCTGGACTGTTTATTCTATTTCATTATTGAATTTGTCTGTTTTTAGGCTGATACCACAGTGTCTTGATTACTGTAGTTTTGTAGTAAGTCTTAAGATTAAAAAATGTTAGTAATGTTCACTCTGTTGTTCATTTTCTGTTGTTTTGGCTATTTTATGTCCTTTGCATTTCCATATGAATTAAAATTTTTTTTCATTTATTTATTTGGCTGTGTCGTGTCTTTTGTTGTGGCACTCGGGCTTCTCTCTAGTTGTGGCTCTCAGGCTCCAGAGCGCATGGCCTCAGTAGCTGCGGTGCATGGGCTTAGTTGTCTCGTGGCATGTGGGATCGACCAGGGATCAAACCTGCGTCCCCTGTATTGGAAGGTGGATTCTTAATCACTGGACCACCAGGGAAGTCCCTCCATATGAATTTTAGAATTACTGAGAATTTGATTGGGATTGTGTTGAATATATAGATCATTTTGTGGAAAATTGACCTTTTAATAGTATTTAGTATTCTCTCTCTGTTCAGATCGTTTTAGTTTCTCAGAGGAAAATTTTATATTTTTCAGTTGAGGTCCTACCTTTTGTTAGATTTTTCCTGAAGCGTTTTATACTTTTTTTTATTCTGTTGTACATTTTTAAAAATTCCAATTGTTCTTTGCTAGTTTACAGAAATGCCCTTGAGTTTTTTATATTGAGCTTATATCTAATTGTCCTAACCTCACTTGTTTTAGCAGTTTTTTTGTAGATTCCATTGGATTTTCAACATAGATGATGATGTTATCAGCAAATAAGACAGTTTTGCTTCTTTCCCATCTGGGTACCTCTTATTTTTCTTGCCGTATTGCTCTGTCTAGAACTTCCCATAAAACATCAGGTAGAAGCAGCCAGAGCAGACATCCTTATCTTGTTCTTCATCTGAGGGAAAGCATTCAGACTTTGACCCTTTTCCTTTTGATTTCTTCCTGAACCTATGCGTTATTTAGAAGTATGTTAATTTAGTTTCAGGTACTTGGGAATTTTTCAGAGAGCTTTCTATTATTGATTTTTTTTAAACATCTTTATTGGAGTATAGTTGCTTTACAATATTGGTTAGTTTCTGCTGTATAACGAAGTGAATCAGCTATATGCATACCTATATCCCCATATCCCCTCCTTCTTGCGTCTCCCTCCCACCCTCCCTATCCCACCCCTCTAGGTGGTCACAAAGCACCGAGCTGATCTCCCTGTGCTGTGCAGCTGCTTCCCACTAGCTATCTGTTTTACATTTGGTAGTGTATATATGTCAGTGCCACTCTCTCACTTTGTCCCAGCTTACCCTTCCCCCTCCCTGTGTCCTCAAGTCCATTCTGTACATCTGCGTCTTTATTTCTGTCCTGCCCCTAGGTTCATGAGAACCTTTTTTTTTTTTAGATTCCGTATATATGTGTTAGCTTATGGTATTTGTTTTTTTCTTTCTGACTTACTTCACTCTGTATGACAGACTCTAAGTCCATCCACCTCACTACAAATAACTCAATTTCGTTTCTTTTTATGTCTGAGTAATATTCCATTGTATATATGTGCCACATCTTCTTTATCCATTCATCTGTCGATGGACACTTAGGTTGCTTCCATATCCTGGCTATTGTAAATAGTGCTGCAGTGAACATTGTGGTACGTGACTCTTTTTGAATTGCAGTTTTCTCCAGGTGTATGCCCAGTAGTAGGATTGCTGGGTCATATGATAGTTCTGTTTTTAGTTTTTTAAGGAACCTCAATACTCTTCTCCCTAGTGGCTGTATTAATTTACATTCCCACCAACAGTGCAAGAGGGTTCCCTTTTCTCCACACCCTCTCCAGCATTTATTGTTTGTAGATTTTTTGATGATGGCCATTCTGACTGGTGTGAGGTGATACCTCATTGTAGTTTTGATTTGCATTTCTTGAATGATCAGTGATGTTGAGCATCCTTTCATGTGTTTGTTGGCAATCTGTATATCTTTGGAGAAATGTCTATTTAGGTCTTCTGCCCATTTTTAGATTGGAGTGTTTGGTTTTTTGATATCGAGCTGCATGAGCTGCTTGTATATTTTGGAGATTAATCCTTTGTTGCTTCGTTTGCAAATATTTTCTCCTATTCCGGGGGTTGTCTTTTCGTCTTGCTTATGGTTTCCTTTGGTGTGCAAAAGCTTTTACGTTTCATTAGGTCCCATTTATTTATTTTTGTTTTTATTTCCATTTCTCTAGGAGGTGGGTCAAAAAGGATCTTGCTCTGATTTATGTCATAGAGTGTTCTGCCTGTGTTTTCCTCTAAGAGTTTTATAGTGTCTGGCCTTACATTTAGGTCTTTAATCCATTTTGAGTTTATTTTTGTGTATGGTGTTAGGAAGTGTTCTAATTTCATTCTTTTACATGTAGCTGTCCAGTTTTCCCAGCACCACTTATTGAAGAGGCTGTCTTTTCTCCGTTGTATACTCTTGCCTCCTTTATCAAAGATAAGGTGACCATATGTGCGTGGGTTTATCTCTGGGCTTTCTGTCCTGTTCTATTGATCTATATTTCTGTTTTTGTGCCAGTACCATACTGTCTTGATTACTGTAGCTTTGTACTATACTCTGAAGTCTGGGAGCCTGATTCCTCCAGCTCTGTTTTTCTTTCTCAAGATTGCTTTGGCTATTCAGGGGCTTTTGTGTTTCCATACAAATTGTGTAATTTTTTGTTCTCATTCTGTGAGAAATGGCATTGGTAGTTTGATAGGGATTGCATTGAATATGTAGACTGCTTTGTATAGTATAGTCATTTTCACAATGTTGATTCTTCCAATCCAAGAACATGGTATATCTCTCCAACTGTTTGTATCGTCTTTAATTGCTTTCATCATTGTCTTATAGTTTTCTGCATACAGGTCTTTTGGCTCCTTAGGTAGGTTTATTCCTAGGTATTTTATTCTTTTTGTTGCAGTGGTAAATGTGAGTGTTTCCTTAATTTCTCTTTCAGGTTTTTCATCATTAGTGTATAGGAATGCAAGAGATTTCTGTGCATTATTTTTGTGTCCTGCTACTGTACCAGATTCATTGATTAGCTCTAGTAGTTTTTTGTTAGCATCTTTAGGGTTCTCTATGTATAGTATCATGTCATCTGCAAACAGTGACAGTTTTACTTCTTCTTTTCCGATTTGGATTCCTTTTATTTTTCTTCTCTGATTGCTGTGGCTAAAACTTCCAAATCTATTATTGATTTTTAACTTAATTCCATTTTGGTCAGATGAGTTACTTTATATGACTTGCATCCTTTAAAATTTATTGAGACTTGTTTTGTGGCCCAGAATGTGGTCTCTCTTGCTAACTATTCTGTGTGTACTTGAAAAGAATATGTAGTCTGTTATTGTTGTCTGGAGTGTTCTGTGAATGGCAATTCAGGAATTTTGTATCTTTTAACACAAAAAGGGTGAGATAAGAAATGGATTCATTTCTCTTTCCCCAAATTCATAGTGAGAATCCTTGGAAATCCTGCCATCTCTTTCTACTAGCTGAGGAGCAGTCTCCTGATTGGAATGACAGCTCTGAACTGGAGGACATTATTTCATTAGTGCACTAAGCAGCCACAGAGATTACCCGATTGGCTACTGAATAATTAAATGAAATTGCTTGTTATTCTTTGAGCATACACAGAACTAATTAAATTAACCCTTTATTGCCCAGTATGCCTGGGGTATTCTTTAATGAATACAGAAGAGCCTAAAATCCTTGAAAACTCTGAGGTAAAGATGTTTCAGTAAATTTCAAGAGAAGACCTTATTTAAGAGGCATATTAAATCAAAATAAAGATAAAACAAAAAATAATACAGATTCGGAAACTATAGTTCTCTGACAACTTGAATATTCCTTTATTAACTGATTTTGGAGTCTTAATGGAAAAGCTTCTATACCAACACTTCTTTTATATAGCCAGTTTTACTCTTCGAGGAGATTTCACTGTAAAAGCATTTCCTTGGTTATTTCATCATATCCTTGCATCAGCCTGTGAGACACAGTCAGGTTAGTGAAAGAGAAGGCTGCACTGGATTATAAATCACAGGGGGTGAACAAAATATGGACTAGAATCTCAGAATTGGAAGAGTTCTCGGATAAGGTGATAGACATCTGGTGGTTGAGGACATTAAGATGCAGAAAAGTCAGTGGTTGTCCAGTAGCCATTCTCAACAGGGGGTGACGTGCCCCTCTGAGGACTTTGGCAGTGTCTTGAGACATTTTTGATTGCCACAAGTTGGGACATGGGGGCTACTTAGTATCCAGTGGGTAGAAGCCAGGGAAATTGCCAAATATCCTACAATCCCCAGAACAGAACAGTCCTCTGGCTCAAAATGTCAATACTGCTGAGCTTAAGAAAGGTCTGCATTCAGTTGATCTTGAGTTTTGGTTAGAACCTGGATCTCCAAAACTGCTTCCAGTGACTTACATAGTCTCATCATTAGCTGCTATTATGTTTCATTCTTTTCAACTTCATTTTTAAAAATCGAGGTAAAATTCACATTAACATAAAGTTAACCATTAACCATTTTAAAGTGTACAATTCAATGACATTTAGTAAGTTCAATATGTTGTGCAACTGCCATCTCTGTGTAGTTCCAGGACATTTCCATCACCCCAGGAGGAGACCCCACACCCTTTAGAGGACACTCCATCCCCTGCCCCAGCTCTGGCAACCACTAGTCGTCTTCTGTCTCTGTAGATTTTATTTTTTTTAATTTAATTTTTACGGCTCTGTGGATTCTAAATTCTCTTTATGTGGTGCTTTGGAAAGAACACTGGACAAGAACTCAGGAGAGTGGACGTGACATCTGGGGTCCCTGTTCTTTTCTTACTGTTAGTGATGGGGGCAAATTGTTCACCCGACTTAAGCCCCCGTTTCCCCTTTATTTATGTTGCTGCCGGCCCAGTAGCCAGAATATTTTTCTGCTTTAAAAACGAGATCTTTAAAATCTGAAATTCTAGCCCACAGTCTTTTTGCTCAGAATTTTTGTTGGATATCTGTAACGGAATTTAAATTCTGCACTGATTTCTTTCTTACCCAGGGTGCTTCTGAGCCACCTTCCCAGGTGAACTAAATATCCTTGCATTGATGTGCTCAGAGTTAGAGACTGAAGTGCTTAGGGAAGTAAATTCATCCCATTACTAAACATAAATGTATTTGGGGTCACCTAATTTAGCACCTAACTTGTATTGCTTTGTAACTAAAAAAAAACTACAAATCCAAACAAAGTATATTCCTATATTCTCATTCCTGCTTAAAACTCCAATGGCTACTTCTTGCATTTAGAATAAATCCTGAATTCCTTATCATTGTATAGTGGGGTCCCCACAGTCTTTCTGCTCTCACGGCCTGGCCGGTGCCATCCTCTCCCTAGCTCTTGCTGTGGCCACGAGAGCCTTTTTTTCTCATAAAGGCTCCCAGCTCCTTAAGGCCTCTGCACCAGCTGTTGCCTCTATCTGGAAGGCATAGGGGAACATGCCTTGTACTAGTTTTCAAATCTCAGCCCAAATGTCATCTTGGTGCAACCTTCGCTGATTATTCTATCTATGGCTTGTTTTAAAAATTTAAAGTGAGTATTGTAGGGATAATAATACAGTGAATTCCCATTACGTGTACTGTTGCTCATGGTCACCCAGTTTAAAGTAGCCCTGCCTCTCTTCCTGTCATTCTCTGTCATACTACTCTTTTCAGTTTTCTTTTTCTTTTTCTGTTTACCCCCCAGAAGTTTCTTCGAGCAGGCACCTTCATCTATCCTATTGACTCTTGAGCCCCTAGTGCCTGGAACATGTCCCTGTGTCTGTGTATACATAGTAGGTGCTCAGTAAATATTTCCTGAATGAATGAATGAAATGAAATAAACTTCCGCATATCAGGAACTGTGTTTAATGCATATTTGTCTTCTTAACTGTGCCTGATATAGAGCTGCTGCACACGCAGTCACCACTCTAGTAACTCTCTTGCAGGACTTCTTTTTATTTTTTTATTTTTTATTTTATTTTTTGCAGGACTTCTTTAATGGAAAGAAGGAGAGTATACTTTGCTTCCATTTGCTTTCAGATCACTCTGCTTGTATAATAAAATTGGAGATTTTTTTCCTCTTGCCAGATTCACTTGGTTTTTAATCTCAGTTGTTGTCTGCTCATAGGTAATTTGTAACACATTCTAGAAGCCCACATTTATCTTGCCTTTTCCTGATTGGTTGTTTCTAGAACTGTGGAAGGTAAGATCATCAAGGTTTAACTCCCAGTTTTACAGATGAGGACTTTGCCCAGAGTCATATGGTAAGGTAGTGGGTTCGTTTGGGATTGCAAACGAGACCCAAGGCTAGCAGTTAACAATACTGAATCATTTTCTTATTGTTTCGTATTTATGAGTTCTGTTTTATTAGTTGGACTCTTAATTTCTTTGTAATCAGGGGCCATGTATTGTACTCTTGAGTACCTTCCATAACTTTATTTTTTATTGGAGTGTATTTGCTTTACAACGTTGTGTTAGTTTCTTCTGTACAACAAAGTGAATCAGCTATACGTATACATATATCCCCTCCCTCTTGAGCCTCGCGACCCCCCACCCCCCCACCCAACATAGCTTTTAACACCAAGCACAGAGTAATGTTTTTGGACTAGGAGAATAATGTAAGGGCATTGCTTTATTTGAGAATTAATTTAATTTAGTATTACATTTCTCCCTGCCTTATGGGAAGAGACACCAGAGGGCAGATCTTGCTTACTTGTGCAATGGGTACGTACACGAATTGGGAATGGGGCAGATGAGACCGGGAGGGTTAACAGAAGGCCGCAGATGGAGGCTTCGCTGTTGGCGTGAGTCCATCGCTTCCTGCTTCCAGTCCAGTGTGGAAGACCATCTGGGCCTCCCCTGAGTACAAGAATGTGATGTAATGGACGTGGGATGTAAAAGCTGCGTTTTGCTGAAAGTAATTGTCAGGTTAGGTAGATTTGGAAATGTTCAATACAGAGACGAGATACATAGAACTGAAGACTTGGACTAGGTAGTTCCTAATCTATGACATCTCTTTCCACTTATCCAGTAAAATCCAGAACATTGGTTACCTTGGTTCCAATTTTAATTTTTTGTCAAAAGAAAACTTAAGTAAATGTCAGAATTAACAGTACCTTTTCTCACAAAGTTGATTGTAAAAACTTTAGAAGATTGAGATAGGCAAAAAAAAATAAAATGATTATTTATAATTAGTTATTTTGAGCCTTTGTAGGTCTATTTATATACATGCAGACATATACTTTAAAAAAATTTTTTAATAAATTTTATTTATTTATTTATGGCTGCGTTTGGTCTTCATTGCTATGCGCAGGCTTTCTCCAGTTGTCGCGAGCGGGGGCTCCTCTTCTTTGCGGTACACGGGCTTCTCGTTGCGGTGGCTTCTCTTCTTGCTGAGCACGGGCTCTAGGTGCGTGGGCTTCAGTAGTTGTGGCGCATGGGCTCAGTAGTTGTGGCGCGCAGGCTCTAGAGCGCAGGCTCAGTCGTTGTGGCGCACGGGGCTTAGTTGCTCCGCGGCATGTGGGATCCCACCGGACCAGGGATTGAACCTGTGACCCCTGCATTGGCAGGCAGATTCTTAACCACTGCACCACCAGGGAAGTCCCCCCCAACCCCTGACACCACCACATATTTTAAAAGTATATGTCTGGGACTTCCCTGGTGGTGCAGTGGTTAAGAATCTGCCTGCCAATGCAGGGGTCACAGGTTCAATCCCTGGTCCGGTGGGATCCCACATGCCGTGGAGCAACTAAGCCCCGTGCGCCACAACGACTGAGCCTGCGCTCTAGAGCCTGCGCGCCACAACTACTGAAACCCACGCGCCTAGAGCCCGTGCTCCGCAACAAGAGAAGCCACCACAATGAGAAGGCCGTGTACCGCAACGAAGAGTAGCCCCCGCTCGCCGCAACCAGAGAAAGCCCGCGCGTAGCAACGGAGACCCAACGCAGCCAAAAATAAATAAACAATAAATAAACTTATTTAAAAATTCAAAGTAAAAAAATAAAATATGTGGTGTCATAACATTATATGATATAGTTTTATTTCTTTTTAAAAGTAATATATAATGAACAGTTTCCGTGTTAATATGCAGATCTGTATTGTTGTTACAATCAGACGTGACTATGCTATCATTTATTTACCCACTTCCTCTGTTGTTGGACATCTGGGTTTTCCCCAATCTTACATACAGTGACAGTGCTAAGATGGCATCTTTGTATATGTGTGTACATGACTCTTTCCTTAGGATAGTGGAATTTCTCTACTCATGGTTATGTACCGATTTTTTTTAAGTGTTTTTGATTGTCACGGCTGATATTCTAGAAGCTTGCCTCATTTCTCCTGCGTGTCGAATGAGTGATGACCCATAGCTGTGGCTGCAGTTCCGGTGTTCTTGTTTATTATAACTAGAAGCAACTGGGGAAGGGTAGTTTCTGTGTATTCAGTCTGGTTCCCCAAAGTAAGGCGATAGGAATTGTCACCATTGAGTCTTAATGGTGCAACCAAAGCCAGTTAATAAATTCATGCTGTTATTTTCTTGGAGCTACACTTCATTTTCTGTTTCTGGCTTTTCTTTCCATTTTAATTCCCTGCCCTGCTCCTGTACCCTGCAGCTACTTCTGTGTGTGCCTAAAGCAGGCCTGGGTTTTGGCTTAGCTCCCATTCTTAGGGCTGAAGAAGCCTCTGGCTCCCAGTACGGAATTGTGTATCGCTTGCTAATTTTCACATTGGGGGAGGGATATGAGGACTGTTTCAAATCCCTATGGTCTTCAGCAGAGGTAACTGATGGAAGATGCTGCCGTGGGGTCAGCTAAAAGTTGGAGAACCTTTTTTTCCAGAGGCTCTGCTGAAGGCAAATGAGGACTTCTGAGGTTTGGAAGATTGTGTCTGGAAGTCCCTCTGTATCCCTCAAAGCTCTTTGAAGTAATTGGAGAAGCCTACAGGTGACTTAAGTCTCCATTAGTGGGGTATTGTGTCTCTGTGGGGATGGGTGGGCCGGAGCCATCCAGAGCCGCCTCCTTTCTTGTGGTCTGTTTGTTTGTGCATCTGCACTCTGTCCCTCGAGGGGGGTGTTCTCTTTTGGCTGATAGGCTGCAGTCAGACTTTTGATTGCCCGTTGCAGTAGTTTTCTTCGGGAAACGCCCGACACCCCACTGTAAAGCTGCTCCGAGGTGGCGAGGGTCTGACCTCAGCCCCACTGCCTTGTGTGGGGTGCACAGACCTTCCCTTGAGCTTGTTGGGGGCACCTTCTGCAGAGCCTGTAGGTAGCTGTGAGCCTAGTTTTGGATGAGGGGCATCTGTGATGATTGTGGACCCTCGTATAAAGGGGTCAGAATCAGAAAATTATTCTTGTGGGGAGAACAATGAAGGGAAGCCTATAGTTCTGACCTTGGAAGCTGGAGTGTGGAGAAACACAGGAATGAGTTGTGTACTCGCAGGGTCTGACTTCTTCCTTTGCAAGGTTTCTCTTTTCCAGACACTTACTCTTCAAGACCTAGAGTCACACTTGGAGGCCATAGTGTCTGTTTGTGCTTAGACTTTGCTTTTAACTGTTCGTAAGCGGATCCTTAATGCACTGGTCTGTCTTGGCGGTGGTTGCCCCATGTGGTCACAACTCACTAGTCCGACTGTGGTTTGGCTCGCTCCTCCCCCAGGACTGTCTGGATCCGCGTGTCTGAGCAGCAGGAAAGTGGAATGGTTGGTCTCAGAGGACCATCTCTGTTGCAGGACCTTAGGTCCAGTTTTCCATTTGGCATTTTGGACCTTCCCTCCTCTCCAGATGTTCTGTAAGCTAGATGTGCAGTTTAAAACTAGTCCAAGTTTCACATGCATTTGGAGGACGGAGTCTAAAATCACTCTAGGTCTCTAGAAGACAGAGGTTCTCGATGATGACCAAGTTTTGAATTGTATTGCAAGTACTTTGTTGTTGATTATGAATTACCTTAGTTGGCAAAGGATACGCATAAGCGATTAATTTGAGCAGATGTAATCTTTTCGCTCACTCTCTAGGATGGGGGAAAACTTGTTGCGGTGAGGAGTTGAGTGGATCACAGCTAGTAGGGGCCGGAGTCTGTCCATCATTCTTCACCTTAGCCCTTCTTGGTGATCTGTCCTGTTGGAGCATGCATACGTGTTCAAGGAGTCTGTTTGTAACCAGTGATTAATTCCGGAAGTGGGGTTTTAAAAGTGAGAGTTGCCTATACACGATGTTAAAATACTTTTTATTAAATTGTCTCTTATTTAGATGGTGGAAAAGTGTAAGCTGGTGACTCGGTTCACTTAGAAGCTATTTGTACCTTTCAGGCCTAGCAGTGGGCACCTAAGTGTTTGAATAAATGAATCAGTAGATGAAATGATTTTCTTCTTGCTATTGAACTGTACCTGTTGACAGGCACTTGGCTTTTAGTACAAGTCACGGACTTCAGCATCACTTTTCTTGCCTTCTTAGAAGGTCCAGCATTTTGCCCTGCCTTTTTGGCCCAGTGTTTTCATTCATTATGCTGCTGCTTATTAGGTGAACTGATTTCCTGCTATAGATTTCAAATAAATAATTTTATAACTAATAGAGTAATTCAGATGTAAATTGGGACATGACTGGCACTTTGGGTATAATTCATTGGAGCACAGGCAGTATGACATGGCCCATAGTTTCCTTCATATTTTATATTGTTCCTCTAGAGAGATACCCGTAGATGGACAGCATTTTCTGGGTGATTCCAGGTTAGTACTTTACAGTGTCCAATTCCAGTAAATCCTAGGTTCTCCAGTTATTTCATGGTGTTGTAAAACTCAAGGCACTCAAGATAAAATTTTAATTTACCTATAGAAATAATTCCCTATAAAAGGATACAAGGTACAAAACTAAGGTACTGTACAGTGTCTGAAATCACCCCCTTTGCTATAAACTAGAAAGAAGGGAAAGTGAAATGTTTGTACATTATAATAGAAGAGAAAGGTCATCTCATCTTCTCACATGTGCTAGTGTACAATAGCATTACCTCTTAGTATCATGTGTGAGCTCTCTGGGGCTGCAGTTGAAAGGAGATAATTTAGTGGCCAAATACATCTGAACTCTTGGAAACAATGTGACCTATAATATAATACATCAAAGTATAGTAAAAATCTGAAAATCTAGCATGTATTCCAGAAAATCCTGATGGTATAGCATCTGTGTACTAACCACTAGGCATACAAGGAGATTTTTATTGTAATATGTTTTGTTGTGGATAGGTAGAGTGCATTTATTAGAACTGTTTGGCTTGCTAGTGACATTAACAAATAGTGATACATCCTAGGTGAATGGGAGAGTATATTTTACCATTCTTGATATAGTTGCCATTTTATGTAATGCAGTTTGGAAGTCAAATGCTATATTCAGTTGTGATTATCTCAAAGTCTTTTGACTTTTTATTTCATATATAATTTATGATGGCTTCAAGCCAGTAGCAGATGTGTAGTGATAGTGGGGTGGGGTAACCTTAGTGATATACCACCAGAAAACAGCACTAATAAAGTGAATTGAATAAGGTAAAAACAGAAATGTGACCATTCAGGATTTCAATATAGGTTATCTACATCGACTGGTATAAATTTTTTTTATTTAAATTTTTTTTAATTGAAGTATAGTTGATTTACAGTGTTGTTTTTCTCCTGTACAGTAGAGTGATTCAGTTATAATATGTATACATTCCTTTTTAAATATTCTTTTCCATTGTGATTTATCATAGGATATTTAATATAGTTCTCTGTGCTATACATAGGACCTTGTTGTGTATGGTATTAATTTTTATACATAAGGGTAACGTTTATTTACTTTAAATAGGAAAAGAAACTTGCACTTTATTCTGATTTGTTAGATTGTTCTCCCTTCAGGGTCCACAGCCCTTTAATACGTAGCACAGTTTCTACACTAATCCACTCAACAAATCCTCTTTTACAAGCCAGCCGTTTCTGCAGTACTGAAGAATTCTATTTATATTTGTGGGTATTTCTTAATGTAAGATTATTTAATCGACTATGTTTTCAATAAAATTGTACCTGCATATGTTGTATTACAGTTCATTTAAGTCACCATACCTCCTACCATTGAAATGCCCACCACACAGAGCAGAAGACGAGAAGGTGTCGACTAGCCTCCCGCAGTCAGAAAATCTGAGTCCAGGCCACAGTGGATTAGCAGTTATTCTGCCTTTTGCTTTTGGCTTGCCTTATTGGTGGAGGGGAAAGACGCCTGGTAGCACATCTTCCCGAGGTGATGGTTGTGTTTACAAGTGAGTCAGAATTTGGAGTTTAAAAATGTGGACTTCAGCAATTTCATTTTATCTGTATACTGCAAATAATTTGAAGCTTTTAATCTATCCATCAATCATCCATCCATCCATCCATCTATCTGTAGCATCCAACTGAGAACAAACTTTCTTCTTCCATTTAAATTTCATTCACTGGAGATTTGAGGCTTCATCACTGCTTCCTGAGGCCCAGTATACTGATGATTTCTGGGAAGAAACTTTTTAGGATTCTTTTAATATTTCCAGGTCTTTCGCGTTCTGCGTTGGGAAGGTTGAGATGGTGAAATTATGAAGCCAGCAGTTAGTGCTGAGGGAGTCGAGTGCCCTGTTTACTGAAATACCTTTGAACTCGGTCCCCTTAATAGTGATGAATTTCATGTAAAATGTTTGGACTTAAGGCAGGTAAGGTATGTGTAGAGTCCAAAGTAAGTTAGAGACACAAAGAAAGGAGTAGTGATTTTTATCTTTATTAAAGTGCTTCAAAATGATTACTAATACTGAATTTAGAATTCCTTAATTTTGTGAGTGAAGAAGATGGAATATATACCCTTTTAATTGTTTTCTTTTTCTAGACCTTTATTGTTCCTTACTGATTTTTGTGTTGGTTTCCTTGGCTGTCAAATATTGATCAATTCCTTCCCCTCATTAATGCTCTGAATGGTAGAGTGGGTGAGGCAAAAGAGGATGTTAGTTAAGGGCTTGGGCTCTAAACTGTCTGGATTCAGATCTCAGTCATGCTGTGAATGGACCGAGACTGTTTATCTAATTACTTTTCCAGTTTGGACCATTAGATTGTTAAAGTGCTTTGCCTTTTTTTAAAAAAGTAATAAATTACCAATGGATATCAAATGTGCACGTTTATGATTATTTCCATATGATAAATTCCTGAGAGGACTAGTCTTTTTTAACGTCTCTCCATATAATGTCACATTAAAGTGTTCAGATGTATTCTTTCACAACAGAGGAACTTCTTTTAAGAATTTAAAATTGCTTCATCACACAGCTAGCGGTTTGGTGAGTGTTTTGCCCATGCTGATTCTTGAGGAAGAGACTTAATTTCTTTCTTTTTTTTTTTAAATAAATTTATTTATTTATTTATTGATGGCTGGCTGGGTGGCTGGCTGGCTGTGTTGGGTCTTAGTTGCTGTGCGCAGGCTTTCTCTAGTTGCGGTGAGTGAAGGCTACTCTTCGTTGGGGTGCGCGGGCTTCTCATTGCGGTGGCTTCTCTTGTTGCGGAGCACAGGCTCTAGGTGTGTGGGCTTCAGTAGTTGTGGCACGTGGGTTCAGTAGTTGTGGCGCACAGGCTTAGTTGCTCCGCGACATGTGGGATCTTCCCGGACCAGGGCTCGAACCCGTGTCCCTTGCATTGGCAGGCGGATTCTTAACCACTGTGCCACCAGGGTAGCCCCGAGACTTAATTTCTGATGGACTTTCTTACATAAATTCAACAAGTTTCTGTTGTGTGAATTTTAGTAGAGGATAAATTTAAATATTGGCCAGCAGCAGCCTTTGGCTACCATTACGTTTTCTTTGAGGGTCACCTCTTGGTAATTCAGTTTCACTTTATAAAATGGGAAATTTTCTGTACTGTACTTCCTTCTTCGAGAAGCAATAATTACTTTTAGTTCTATGGAAGGAAAATTTTTTATAGCAGCTTAATAAGTTGTAGTTAGTGAAGGTATCATTGATGAATTCGCTGGTCAAGTTTTGCAAAAAGTGAGGAAAAAAGTGTTAAGGGATCAAAGTATTTTGCTACAATCTCTGCTTAGGGTGAAAGGTAAAATTGTGGCTTCCTGGAATTTCCTTGGAAGCAGAGCTTCTGGGTAGCCAAGATTACTATATATTGCAGAGTTTACCACTATTTACAAATTTGTGGCCTAAATTTATTTGAGAAGAAATCTAGATAGGATGTATTTAACTTCCCAATCTTTAAAAAAAATTCACCAACTTTATTTTTAAGTGTACAGTTGAGTTTCAGCAACTATATACACCCGTGTAACCACCACCCCAAACAAAATACCAATGATTTCATTCCCCTAAAAGTTCCTCATCCCCCTTCAAGTGATGTCTCCCCGCCAGAAACACACACGCACCCGGTCCCATGCAGTCGCTGGGGTGAGCTCTATCACTACAGATGAGATTTGCCTGTCTTGGAGAGTAAATAGAATCACGTGTATTCTTTCATATCCTCGCCAGCCTAATACAGTGTATGGGACATACTTTTATCTGGTCCCAGTAACTGTGCATCCTTACACCTGCCCTGCACTGCAGCACGGTGATTAATTTCATCTCTCCTGAGCAGTGTATGCCTCTGCCCTAACTTTAGTAGTTCCACGCTTAGGTTCGGGGGTGGGGCTCTTGTACTAGGTTTTTAAAGGAACTAGCTTTTTAAAGGATTGTTTCTGGCTCTTCACTTTGTGTCAGACCACTAGCTACTGGGCCACTGCTACATTTTTTGCCATTTTATCTGCACTATATCTTTCATAGGTCAGGCCTATTAAACTGGTCAGACTTCCCAGGAGGGTGCTGTATGATAAATGCACATGATCTGTGCTAACATTTGTTTAGCAAAATGGTGAACGTGAACATGGATTTCTGAACCCGGATTCTGCTGGTGCGGTCCTACCTTTCTGCACCCTGTCCATGACCCTCTCCCCATGGGTCCTTTGGCCATCATTCCATCTGTCACTCTTCTTTTGCCCCCAGTTCTCCAAGAGGTTCTGTGAGCCCATCTATCCTCCATCAGTTCATCACACTCAGTTATTTCTAACCCTCTCCCCTCTCTGCCCCCAGCACACACCCAGTGCTCCTGTCTCTCAGGCTGTGATTGATTTCCTTTCCTCTCCTGCCAGCTCCCTCTCTAGGCTGGGCCGCCCAGCAGATTTTAATGCTGGGGAAAGAGGAGTTCCGCCTTCAGCTCCAGTTGCACTGTGTGCAGCGAGGAGGACGAGAGCAAAGCTTTATTGTCCCTGTGGGTCGTGGCTGCAGTGTCTCTGCTGGTTTTTAAAAGACGACCCTGAAGACAGTTACTCTGCCTGTGTAAGTCATAATAGTTATAGACGATCACTGCCACCGTTTATATTTAATTATTATTTAGCAGAATTATGGTAACATGCATCATTAAATGTATGCCAGATTAACTGTTAGTTTGTTCAGCCAACACAGTAACCTCTGTTTGTGAATGCTATGTTTCCTAGTTTGTTACTTAGAGAACCCTGGTGAACATGACAGTATTGATGATCTTTGAATATTGATCATAACCCTCATCATTTATATATGTTTTACTAGCTTTCTGAAGGTTGTTATCTGTTTTTGCTGAAGCTGGGGTAAAAGAAACAGAAATGTGAGTGACTGTTTAATGTGTCAATTATACATATACATACATACATATATATATATTCTTTTTCCTCTTCTTTTCCATTATGGATTATTACAGGACATTGAATATGGTTCCCTGTGCTCTACAGTAGGACCTTGTTGTTTATCCATTCTTTGTATAATAGTTTGTATCTGCTAATCCCAAACTTCTAATCCATCCCTCCTCCACCCCTCCCCTCCCACTTGGTAACCACAAGTCTGTTCTCTATGTCTGTGAGTCTGTTTCTGTTTTGTAGATAAGTTCATTTGTGTCATATTTTAGATTCCACATATAAGTGATATCATATGGTATTTGTCTTTCTCTTTCTGACTTATTCACTTAGTATGATAATCTCTAGGTCCATCCATGTTGCTGCAAATAATGCCAGGCTCTTAATACACTTTATTTCATAGAGCTCTTAAAACTACTCTGATTTAGGGAGCACTGTTATTTCTTTCATGGATCAGGAAACTGAAGCTTTGATTACTGAGTTGCACTGTTGTCTTCTGGTCTTGAGGATATTTGGTTTTGGCTATTTCAAATGAAGACAGTGATATCCACCTTGTAGGGTTGTTGGAAGGATTACACTTAGTATATATGTTAAGCATCAAGCATAGTGCCTGACTGTGAGATTATTATATAGACATGTTTCCTGTTCTCAGTGAATTAATGGTCTGGAGCATCTTCCAAAACCTCCTAGCCTTTGCTCGAATTTGTTCATTTCTAAAGGTAGTCTATTCCATCTTGAGCCACAGCATAAAGTGATTTGTATATAGATTCTGAATAACTGCCATCAGTACTTTGCGTTTATACACTACTGTTCAACCGGAATTCAATAAATTAAAATATGAGCATTAAAAAATCATATTTCCATTTTGAATGGTATCATTGGAGCATTACTTTAAAATGAAGAACAGCCATAACCACAACCACAACCAAAAAACCCAGACTACACTTCCTGGTGTTTTTTCAAAGACTTTTTTTCTTTCCGGTAACAGTTCATTGAGATATTCACAAACCACACAGTTCACCCATTTAAAGTATGCAATTCAACGGTTTTAGTATGTCCACAGAGCTGTGCAACCATTACCACAATCAATTTTAGAACATTTTTCATTACCCCTAAAAGAAATTTCAAACTTTTTGGCAGTTACCCTCTACTCCTCTCTCCCACTCCATCATCTGGAAACTTCTGATCTACTTTCTGTCTCTGGATTTGCCAATTCTGGACATTTCTGATAAATGGAATAATACAAAATATGGCGTTTTGTGACTGGCTTCTTTTACTTATCATAATGTTTTTAAGGTTCATCCATTTTGTACAGGTATTAGTACTTCATCCGTTTATTGCTAAGGAGTGTTCTCTTTTATGGATACACCACATTTTGTTCATCCATTCATCAGTTGATGGACATTTGAGTTGTTTTCACTTTGGACTGTTATGAATAATGCTGCTGTGAACGTTCATAATATAAGTTTTTGTGTGGATATAGGTGTTCATTTCTCTTGAAGAACTGCCAGACTTCTCCAAAATGGCTGCACCATTTTACATTCCCACCAGCAGTGTATGAGGGTTCCATTCTCTCCATACCCTCACCAGCACTTGCTTTTATCTGTCTTTTTTTTTTTTTTTTTTTTTTTGTTTATTTATGGCTGTGTTGGGTCTTCGTTTCTGTGCGAGGGCTTTCTCCAGTTGTGGCAAGTGGGGGGCCACTCTTCATCGCGGTGCGCGGGCCTCTCACTATCACGGCCTCTCTTGTTGCGGAGCACAGGCTCCAGACGCGCAGGCTCAGTAATTGTGGCTCACGGGCCCAGCTGCTCCGCGGCATGTGGAATCTCCCGGGACCAGGGCTCGAACCTGTGTGCCCTGCATTGGCAGGCGGATTCTCAACCACTGCGCCACCAGGGAAGCCCTATCTGTCTTTTTGATTATAGCTTTCATAAACTTTTTACATATTGGCTTGGATGACCGTGAGATGCTTTAGCGTGGTCTGTAAATGTGGTGCATTCTGCATGGTGTTTTCCCTGGTACTTCTGTGCTACTCTGACTTCGGGGTGGAAAGCGTAATATATCATTGGAAAACTGGAGGGTTAATTCTTTTTTTTTTTTTTTTTAAATATATTTATTTATTTTTTATTTTTGGCTGTGTTGGGTCTTCGTTGCTGTGCGCGGGCTTTCTCTAGTTGCGGCGAGCGGGGGCTACTCTTGGTTGCCGTGCGCAGGCTTCTCATTGTGGTGGCTTCTCTTGTTGAGGAGCACTCGTTCTAGGCGTGCAGGCTTCAGTAGTTGTGGCTCATGGGCTCTAGAGCACAGGCTCAATAGTTGTGGTGCATGGGCTTAGTTGCTCCACAGCATGTGGGATCTTCCTGAGCCAGGGCTCGAACCAGTGTTCCCTGCATTGGCAGGCGGATTCTTAACCACTGTGCCACCAGGGAAGTCCCTGGAAGGTTAATTCTTTGAACTGATAGATTGTTATCGCTGGTTAAAATGAATATGTATGTGAAGACCTAGTATTGCTATTGCTAAAGTCTTTAGAAATACTTTTATGTGTTTGTTTCAATAACAGTTGATGGATTTTATAGGAATGTTGTTAGTATAATGCCCAGGGTTTGGGGAAAGTTGATGTGGAGAACTGATGAAGAAGGTATTTAAAACTTAGTAACACATATCAACACAAATCATGTCTTGATTTGGTCAGAGAATTTAAATTAAGTGTTAAACATTAGACTGACATTCTCCCCATCATTTCATCGTTGTTGTTAATATTCACACACTGTTGAGTGCATTCTAAAGGAGATGATGTTTTCCCAAAGGGGGTGAAAATTGGTTCTTTTCCGTGTGGGGCGACCTGAAGAGGAGAGAGACTAGCATCATCCAGGCCTTATGTTAACCTTGGAAAAGAACACGAACTGGGTGGGCCTTGTCCGCGTGCAGGCTAGGTCCACTCACTGAAGTTGAAACTACTAGGAGCAGGACCCTCCAGCTTAACCCACTTAAATGGTTATTTTCTCATGGCTGTCGGGTCCCCTTAGACTATACAGTGTCTCTCTAACCATGAATTAGTATATCAGATGTTCTGAAATACATGGTAATAAATTAGATTTGGGGCCATTGAATATGAATTATCAGTAATCCCTTAAGGATGCTGGGCATTAGCAAAGATAAATCCCCTAATTTCACTTTCTTGGAATACAAGTTGCTGTTACTTTTAATTATGCTTAATTACAGTCAAAGCTGAATTCGATAAACTTTAGATAAAGTTTATATTCACTAACAATATGCAGAATTTCACATTGCCTGTTTCTAGTTCATCACAGCATATTGGAGCGACTTGAAAAGACTCGAGTCAATTAAGAATTCTTTACGTGCTGCCTGTTTGTTCCTACCTTTGAGTTGTATTTTAGTCAACTTGCTTGATGGTCTTTCATCAGATGCTTAGGCTATGTCCCTTTTGAATAATTAATGTCCCTTTTGAATTAGTTAATTACTCTTTGGGTAGCTGATTTTGAAAAACCTACATTTGTTCCACTACTAATTCCGACAGCTCTTTTCTCAGATGGAGATCGCTTGTATGCCTGCTTCTCAGTGTTGACTGAGTTTTCCCCACACAGGGCAGTCCTATGGGACCGACACCAGTCCTCGGGCAGGAGGAGATTGTATAAATGGTTGTGCCACACTCTAGAGGAGGGGAAGGAGGAGGATTTTAGTGTTGGACCCCAGATGTGAGCTCCTCCTGGTTTTGTTTTAGGGTAATTAATGTTTCCTTGGATTGAGCTGAGCTTTGGACTCTGTGTTCTGGTTTTCCATTCAGATCGGCAGCCTTTAGGCACGGGCTGGGTGGGGGTGGAGTCTGTATTTTAGGTCGTCCCCAAATGAATGAAGTAACCTGAGAGCAGTGCTGTTTTTAAGCTTGGCCTTGAGGCTGGAAAATGGGCCACGGAAGATGGAAACTTTGCCTCTTGAGGGGTCTCTTGCTGTACTCCGAGGACTTCAGTTCCTGGCCATCCCAAACTGCTTCGGGTTCTCTGGTGTGATAAGGTGGTCTTGCTTCTCTCTGCCACTCTGCCTCTCTTCCGGCTCCCCTTCCCCCTTCCCCCCTTGGCCTTCTAAATGAGGTACGTCCCCCTCTGCTCCCAGACGTCTCCATCTCCCGGTCCCCTGACAGAGCCATCATTTATCAAGTTGTTTCACGCGTTGTCGGGAGGGGGGCCCTGGGGACTCGAGTTTGTTTCGTCCCTTTGTTGGAGCTCCACAGGATCGGCCAGCTTAGTCTCCAGCCAACTGCTGAGCATTGCTGGCCTCCAGGAGCAAATGTTAAAGGGGCCGCCTTTCATCTGTGTGCTGCTGCTTCAACCTTTTATTTTAAATTCCAGCTTCTTGGAACTGTAATCACCCTGTACACACACACATACATTTTCTGGATACATATGTCATCATGAGAGGTTTCTTTCATTATGTTCTTTTCCCCCACCCCAGTCATTGAGAACCTGGAAATAGATTTTTCTGCTTTCTTTCTCTTTGTTATTTCTCGTCCATTTTCTGTTCTTCCTTCTTTCACGATCTCACCTTTTTCTGAGTGGTAGGTTATTATGGATAGATTTAGTAAGGGAGTTCCTGCGTTTACCAGATACAGTGTTTTTAGATATGTTTTAAGTATTCCAGGTGTCCTTTTTCCTGCTGTCACACTGTTCACTATCAGCTTTTTATCTAGATAGTATAAGGATAAAAAAGATTTTAAAGTTTGTCAAACTTTAAAGTACAAGGAGAGTAGTATTGCATGTTACTAGGGGTTTTGCATGTTTTCCAAAGTGTCTAAAGAAGTAGAAGGAAAACTGTGCTTAGACTCAAGGACGTAGTGTGCATGTTAACCTGTCTTCATTGACCATGACACTGAAAGATAGATGTTGTTTACTGTAATTTCATAGTTTAAAAGGACAATGTTTATTTTGTGGGGTAAGGGAAATGAGACTGTAATGTTACGAGGGTTATGGGAATTTTTTTCTGTGATCCTGGAACATTTTCCCTCCAATATTTTACTAAGAAAACTTTCACACGAACACAAAGGTTGAAAGGATTGTACATTATATTTGGGGCTTAAAAACAGTTTTTGTGGTTTTTTTTTTTTTTTTTACCAAGTTGAATGAAACACATAGTAGTCTCACAATGCATTGTAAAGTTATGCTTGGAAACAAGATAACCCGGGGAAAAAAGTACCCCAGGTGACACGTGTCACATACGGTTTGAATTCTAACGTGAGCCTGCTGTCTTGCATTTATTGTAGGCAAGCCGAGCCCAGAACCTAAAGCTGTATGTGTTGCTGATCATCAAGTTTAGTGGGGAAAGTGTTCGCCCTTCTCAGCAGATCCTTTGGGTTGAAAATGCTTAGACACCTTGATCAGACTTGTTAACTGAAAAATAATTTATAAGCAGTAAATTGTCTTGAGTGCTATGAGTTGGTGCCTGTATGTAAAGAGTCTTTAAAACAATTTAATGATTTTTAACATCAAAGTGACCCCCAAATGTTTTTCACATATGGGATGTCCTTATTATTGGGCTACTTTTCAGCTGTAAAACTGTAGTGGGTTGGTTCTCATTGATTTTCACAGTAAAACTTAATAAAATCATACATTGCTAATAAAAAGGATTTTCCTTTTATAACAGTACTATTCAAATATCACTAATACTTGGCTACATTTCTAATTAAGAATGTGAGAGCAAGGGGACCTTGCATTAATTCTGAAAGTTTAATATGTACTGTTTGCCAGATACTGTTTTACACAGTATGTCAGTGAATAAAACAAATAAAAATTCTCTTGGAGCTTAAATTCTTCTGGAGGCGGACAGGGAAGGAGATGTACCAGGCACCCCATTTTCTTGACATTCCACAGCAAGCATTGGTGACTTTTTATCTGTAAGGGTCCAGACACTGTCTGTTGCAATTACGTGACCTAGCTATGTAATATTTGGGAGAGGCTGTGTTTTAATAAAACTTTATTTATAGTAACAAGTGGCAGACCATAGTTTGCTGACACCTGTTCTAAGGTGTAAAGGACAAATGTTAGACCATAAAAGTTTTAAAAAATTTATATAACAAAAGATACCATTAAGTCAATGGACAAACAAGAAATTTAAAAGTAAAATATTGGCAAAAGAGATGACAAAGAGTCAATATCCCATTGGAACAATGGGCAAAGAATAAGAAGAAGTAAGTCACAGAAGAACAGATTTAAATGGCCAACAAATATCTGAAAAGATGCTCTTCTGACTGGCAGAAATTAGAAGGTCAGCAATATCTGTTATTGGAAGAGAAAAGGGTACTTTTAAATATTGCTGTTGGAAAATGGGATTCTGCCTTTTTGAGAAATAATCTGACATCTTACTAAAATTAAAACCATACACACACACACACACACTCTCTCTCTCTCTCTCTCTCTCTCTCTCTCTCTCTCTCTCTCTCTCTCTCTCTCTCTCTCCCTCTCCCTCTCCCTCTCTCTCTCTCTCTCTCTCTCTCTCTCTCTCTCTCTCTGTCTCTCTCTCTCTCTCTTTGTCCCAGAGATGTTACTCCTTGGATTTGGGGGTTGGAGAAGTAGTGATAATTCACTGTGGTTTTATTTTATTTTATTTTTTTCCAGTTTTTAAAATTGTGGTAAAACACACATGACATAAAAATGTACCATTCTAACCATTTTTAAAGTGTACAGCTCATTGGTATTAAACACATTCATAATGTGCAACCGTCACCACCATCCATCTCTAGAACTCTTTTCATCTTATAAAATTGAAACTCTATACCTGTTAAACAGTAAGTCCCCATTCCCCCTCCCCAGGCCCCTGGCAACCACCATTCTACTTTCTGTCTCTCTGATTTTTACTGCTCTAAGTACCTCACATAAGTGGAATCCTTTTGTGACTGGCTTATTTCACTGAGCATAATGTCCTCAAGGTTCATCCATGTTGTAGACTGTGTCATAATTTCCTCCTCCTTTAAGGCTGAATAATATTCCACTGTATGTATAGACCACTTTTTTTTTTTGCCCATGCTTTACGGCATGTAGGATCTTAGTTCCCCCACCAGGGCTGGAACCCGTGCCCTCTGCAGTGGAAGTGCAGAGTCTTAACCACTGGACCGCCAGGGAAGTCCCTAAACCACATTTTTTTTTTTTTTTTTTGGTGGGGGTGCTGCGTTGGGTCTTCGTTGCTGCGCGCGGGCTTTCTCTAGTTGTGGCAAGCAGGGGCTACTCTTTGTTGCGGTGCGTGGGCTTCTCATCGCGGTGGCTTCTGTTGTTGCGGAGCACGGGCTCTAGGTGCGTGGGCTTCAGTAGTTGTGGCACGCGGGCTCAGTAATTGCCGCACGAGGGCCCTAGAGCGTGCAGGCTTCAGTAGTTGTGGCATGTGGGCTCAGTAGTTGTGGCGCATGGGCTTAGTTGCTCCGCGGCATGTGGGATCTTCCTGGACCAAGGCTTGAACCCGTGTCCCCTGCATTGGCAGGCGGATTCTTAACCACTGTGCCACCAGTGAAGTCCCCACATTTTTTTTATCAGTCCATCCATCAATGGAGACGTGATTTGCTTCCACATTTTGGCTTTGGTGAACGAGGCTGTTGTTAACTGGGGTGTTCAAATATCTCTTTGAGACCCTGCTTTCAATTCTTTGGGGTATAGACCCAGATGTGGAAGTGCTGGATCATATGGTAATTCTATTTTTAATTTTTTGAGGACCCACCACACTGTTTTCTATGGTGGCCATTCCATTTTATATTCTCATCAGTAGTGTACAAAGGGTTCCAATTTCTCTACATCCTTGCCAGCACTTACTTTCTTTTTTTTTTCTTCCAGTAGTAGCCATCCTAATGGATGTGAGGTGATATCCCATTGTAGTTTTGATTTGCACTTCCCTGATTAGTGTCATGTGCTTTTTGGCCATTTGTGTATCTTCTTCGGAGAAATGTCTGTTCAAGTTCTTTGCCCATCTTTTAATTGTTGGTTTTTAGTTGTTGAGTTTTAGGAATTCTCCATATAGTCGATATTAATCCTTTAGCGGATATATGATTTACAAATATTTTCTCCCATTTTATGAGTTGCATTTTTACTCTGTTGGTATCTTTTGATGGGCAAAATTTTAAAAATTTCAAGAAGTCTTTCTTTTGTTGCCTGTGATATCCAAGAAATCACTGCCAAATCCAATGTCATGAAGATTTTGCTCTGTGTTCTCTTCCAAGAGTTTTATAGATTTAGGTCTTACATTTAGGTTTCTGATCCGTTTTGAGTTAATTTTTGTATATGGTGTTAGGTGAAGGTCTAACTTCATTTTTTTTCAACGTGGATATCCAGTTTCCCCACCACCAGTTGTTGAAAAGACTGTCCTTTCCCCATGGAATGGCTTTGGCATCCTTGTCAGAAATCATTTGACCGTATATGCAAACATTTATTTCTGGGCTCTCTATTCCGTTGGCCTGTATGTCCTTCTTTTTGCCAGTACCACACTGTTTTGATTACTGTAGCTGTGCAGTAAGTTTTGTAATGTGGAAGCCTGGTTCCTCCAGTTTTCTTCCTCTTCATGATCGTTTTGGCTGTTTGTCACCCCTTGAGAGTCCATATGAATTTTATGATGGATTTTTCTATTTCTACAAAAGACGTCTTTGGGGTTTTGATAGGGATTACATTGAATCTATGGTAGTATTGACATCTTAACAATATTAAGTCTTAATTAGTGAACATAGGATGTGTTTCCATTTATTTATGTCGTCTTTAATTTTTTTCACAATGGTTTATAGTTTTTATTGTACACATCTCTCACCTTCTTGGTTAACTCTTAAGTATTTACTTTTTGATCCTCATGTAAATGGAATTATTTTTGTAATTAAAAAAATATATTCGCGTATATAGAAATGCAGCTGAGTTTTGTGTGTTGAGTTTGTATCATGTTACTTTTCTGAATTCATTTGTTCTAACCATTTTTCAATGTTATCTTTAGGGTTTTCTACATATGGGATCATATCTGTAAACAGAGATAATTTTGCTACTTCTTTCCAATTTGGATGCTGTTTGTTTCTTTTTCTTGTCTAATTGCTCTAGTTAGAATGTCCAGTATGTGTTGAATAGAAATGGTTAAAGTGGGCATCCTTGCCTTGTTCCTGATCTTAGAGCAAACCCTTTCAGTCTTTTAGCACTGCTGGGAGTTTAGCCCATAATGGAAAACAACTGCAAGGCCATATGAACAAGAAAGTTCATTGTGACATGGTTCTAAGCAGCAAAAAATGGAAAACAAAATGAAAGTCCATCAGTAGTAGAGTGGATGAATTCAGTATACTACCTTATATCATGGAATACTAGGTAGACTTTAAAAGAATGAATTGGAGCTATACCCCTGGACTTGGAGGGATTTGTACACGATAATGAGAAAAGCAGTGTGCAGAGAAGTATGGGTAATAATAGTCAATTAAGAAAAAGCCGACCCTCATATGTTTTTGTGTATATCTGCATTCATATTTGCATGAATCATGTATGTGATTTTATGTGCATTGAGAGAAACAAGAAATGATATATATTTAATTGTGAACATGAAATGTTACTGTTGTAGAGGATAAAGAAGGGAGGAAAAAAGATTGCATTTATGAAACATCCAGAATGAATAGTATGATTGCTTTTTGAATTTACATAAATTGTGTGTTTGTGTATGTATATATGTGTACATATAGTCATTTACAACATTTCTTTAAAAGGAAAAACAAACACCATCACTCCGGCTTTGAAACTCTAGTGATTTGTCAAAGGGCTTCCTAGCACCTGAACTTGATGTCCTCAGATACACTTGCCTTTATGTACATCTCTGATTACTTGTCCTATTTGCCCTGTTGACTGAGAAATTGAACTCTTTTTTTTCTCGCCGTTTTTATGACACAAAACTTCAAGGAAAAGACTGAAGATGCCTTAGAGAAATAAAGACTCTGTAGGTCACACATCTAGTAACTGATGGAACCGACATTTGAGTTGAATCCAGGTCCGTCCTGTGTTTCCCACTGTTCACCACTCCATCTGCTTGTTGACTCCTCAGGCCTCTGTTGATTATTGATCTCATACCTGATCCACTACAGAATGTGGCCTTCCTTGGGGACAAATGGAAGGGAATGGTACATAGAAAAGAGTTGTAAGAAAAAATTTTTATTGCAGTTGTCCCTCAAAAGATTTATTAGGAATGAATTCCTCCCACCCCCTTATCCCCCCCACCGCCCCTGCCAAGTCTGGGACTGAGAAGCCAAGACTGGCTATAGCTTCTATTATTCCTTAAACTTTAATTCCCAGGGCTAGATTTCGCCAGGTACGTTTTTGTGCACTTCTAGCTAGTCTTCCTTGGCCCGTCTGCTGTGTTTGCATCTTGGATAAGCTGTGGAAAAACAGAGGTGCTCAGCATTACGTGTGCGCAGTCATAAGAGGCTCAGCCTGTGCTGTCTGGCACGGTTTATTTAGCAAACTAATGTCCAAGAAGTTCGTGCCGTGTATCTCTGGATGATGATGTTTCTAATTCTGTAGTTATTCAGAGGATTGTCAGGTCTAATAACATAGGGAGATGGTGTGTGTTGGGGCAGCGGAATATATCAAGTATAAAATAAAAGTTCTAAAAGGAGACCACACCCGGCCATCTGTTGTGACCAAGCATGTTAGTTTGTCTCTCAAAAAGAAAAGAAAAATTTAGGTCTAAACCTGTTTATTTGCAGAAGGGGCGTGGCAGGCATATTGACGTCAATTTGAGTGAACACCTACATAGAATCAAACTGTTCTCTCTTTAGAATTATACAAATTAGGAAACCTAATTGAATCCAGAAGAAGATATAAGGCAAGAAGGGCAATAAGAAGAGAACTCCAAAATAGAACACATTATACTTGGAGAAGAGTTCTGTGTAAGATTTCAGCGTTTGGTCCCCCTCTAACACTCCTTACTTTGATGTTGACGTGAACTACGATGAGGGGAGTTTGTTGAAGAGCAGATCCCTGGGCCCCGCCTGAGATACTCTGATCCAGTAGGAGCTGTGTCAATTTGCATTTTTAATAAGCGCCCATGTGAGATGGTTCAGGTCTGTAGACCATACCTGGAGATATATTTCTCTAAAACATTGCTTAAATTAACGTCTTTATGTTTTCTTAAGAGCAGTCTAAAAAGGGTGATGAGTTTGATGATGTGGTCTCAGACTGTAACCCAGAGAGGCAAAAGTGACTTGACAAAGTCATAGAACTTGTTAATCACTGCAGTGCTGGTGCTAAAACCCAACTTTCTTTCTTTTTTTCTTTTTTAAAATAACTTATTTGTTTATTTATTGTTGGCTGCGTTGGGTCTTCGTTGCTGCGCACAGGCTTTCTCTAGCTGCAGCGAGCGGGGGCTACTCCTCGTTGCAGTGCTTGGGCTTCTCATTGTGGTGGCCTGTCTTGTTGCAGAACACGGGCTCTAGGCTCACAGACTCAGTAGTGTGGCTCATGAGCTCAGTAGTTGTGGCGCATGGACTTAGTTGCTCCACGGCATGTAGGATCTTCCCGGACCACCAGGGATCAAACCCGTGTCCCCTGCATTGGCAGGCGGATTCTTAACCACTGTGCCACCAGCAAAGTCCTTTTTTTTTTTTTTTTTTCTTAAACTTGGAGGGAAAACCCTTTTCTCACTTTAAAGAACCTTTTTTTCCATTCTTTAATTGGACTTCATTTAATTGTTGTCCAGTCTTGCTTAGTGGTACATATTCCTTTGTCTACATCTCTCAGCTTCTCTTCTTGAGCCTGTTTTCTGAAACCAAATCTCTGACCCAAGCATTCTACAGATCCTTATATTTGCAATACATTAGAACAACAAAGCGGGTAGAAAGTTGTATGATTAAGTTAGACTGGCGTGCTTTTAGGTTAGTTTTACATGTTTAATTTTGCCACTTGGTAGTGTTCCACGGGGTGATTTCCCTATTAAAATTCTGCTTGGCTGTAACTTGTTAGTAATTGTAATCGTATTTGAAATGGTTTTATTATCTTTGAAATTAATCTTGGAAGATTCAGAAAGGAAGAAAAGGCAGAGTCCCTTTAAGCAATAAGAATCCTATACAGACTCCCTGAGAGCCCAGGCGGATGGTGGAAAGGCCCCAGCAGGGAAGGAGAAGGTCATGTTCAATCCCAGGTGTTAACTCATTTCTAATTTTGACTCAGAAGAAGAGAGAAACTGTCATAGGGAAGAGACTCTTCAGCAGCTGCATTTCTCGGCTAAACAGCGTAAAGTCTCAGAAGGGAGCCGTGAAGGCCTGCTGGCAGCAGAGCCTCCCCGGCAGTTCTGTTCTCCTTAGAGACTCTGACGGCTCCCCTCTCCTCCCAGTCTCCTTTCTGGTTTAGCCTGCGTTCTGCCAACCCTGGAGGCATTGGGGTGTGTAATCCTTAAGTAGCAGGCCCTGACTGGGCCGACAGGCTGAGTTCAGGAGCTAAGGTATGAAAGTTGATAGAGGCACAAAGATTCAGGCTAGGAAGACATTTTGAAATGTGGGGCAAAGGAGAACAAAAATGATGCAGCCATACCTTAAAAAAGTAGAATGCACTGACTGAAAGCAAGTTATTTGGACAGTTCATCTGCTTTTCCTTAGATCGCCTCAGAGGTCGGTTAAACCCTCTAGGCTTCAGGGTGCTCTCCTAGGTACTTGCACATGTAAGTACACATGCCCATGCTTTGCGGGGACTCGTACAGGACCCACGGGGCACCCCATGGAACCGAGTCTCTCTTTTCCCGCCACTCTCTCCTCCAGGCCCTGGCGGTGGTCTCCTTGCAGTCTGCTTCCGCAGTTGCTTGCAGACAGTGAAGCTGTCGCGGGCTGATAGAGGTAGTATCCTCAGCTGGCATCTTAAGTGCCAGGTGATACATGAATAAGCAACTCTTCCGGGCTGTCAGGCTGGTGAGAAGTACCTCAGAATAGCTCTGAACTACCACTCTCACTGTCATAAGGTTTCCCATAGCAGAAGTTACATAAAATGAGAAATAGTAAAAGTGTCCTCTAAACCCTGCCTAGAACTGAAAGAGTTTAACCAAAAAGAGATGTTTTCCTTTTACATGAAATCAAAGGGTTGGTAAAAATTTCCAGTAAGAGAGCACTTGAATTTACTGTATTAATTATGTCAGATAGAAGCAGTACTTTCCTAGGAAGATGATGCAGACAGGACCAATAGCTCTTTAAAAAGAATATTCAACAAAAAACCGCCAAGCATTCTTACTTAAGATGAAAAAGAATATATCATGATTTCTTATTGAAAAAGTGATTTGATCTTTAATTTCTCAAATAGGTTAAATTTTATTTTTCTCTTCCTAGTTTAATGTTCTTAAATGCTTTTGAATTCTCCATATTAACAATTTGGATTTGCACAGGGAACTATAATCAATATCCTATGATTAAAGCATAAAGCAAAGAATATTAAAAAATGAATGTATATATGTATAACTGAATCACTTTGCTGTACAGCAGAAATTAACTCAACATTGTAAATCAACTATGCTTCAATTAAAAAAAACTTGGGTCTGTTAGACTATCTGTATACCTAATAGTAAGTTATGTCTTAAATGTCATATGTAAAAATTTTACATTAGTGCCAGAGTCATAGTAGACACATTTCAAGTGTTTAGTAACTATATATATGTGGCTAGTGGCTGCTGTATTGGGCAGTGCAACTAGAGAACAGGCACAGATCCATCGTCAGAGAAAGCTCTGTCTGAATACTTTGAGAACTTTCTGGGTAACTTTAAACTTTTAGTGTTTTAATTTTAGGGAATGAATTTATACTATCCTTATTTTCCCCAGGGAAAATACAAATATACGTTCAAAGACTAGGAGATGAGTAGGCTGTGCAAAACATCTGTATTTTGATTGAAACTTGCTTTTCACATCAAATCAGCCATAATGATTTATGCATTTGCCTTATGTAATCAGGTCAAAAGACAAGAAAGTGAGATATGTAGTATATTTCTGTGATTCTAAAAAGCGTATTAGAATGACTACTGTTGGCAAATACAGTAACGCTCCCCTCTCCCCAGTCTGGGGGAACACGTTCCAAGACCCCCAGTGGATGCCTGAAATTGAAGGTAGTCCCGAACCCTATATATATATATATATATATATGTGTATATATATATATACACACACACACACACACACACACACTTTTTTTTCCTAGACATACATACCTGTGATAAAGTTTTTTATTTTATATTGGGGTATAGTTGATTAACAATGTCATGTTAGTTTCAGGCGTACAGCAGAGTGATTCAGTTACACATATACATGTATCCGTTCTTTTTCAAATTCTTTTCCCATTTAGGTTATTACAGAGTATAGAGCAGAGTTCCCTGTGCTGTGCAGTAGGTCCTTGTTGGTTATCTGTTTTAAATATTGCAGTGTGTACATGTCAATCCCATTCTATCCCTCCCCCCATCCTTCCTCCCTGATAACCGTAAATTCATTCTCTAAGTCTGTAAGTCTGTTTCTGTTTCGTAAATAAGTTCGTTTGTATCATTTAATAAAATTTAAATAAAATTTAAATTAGGCACAGTAAGAGATTAACAACAACAACAATAAAACAGAACAGTTATAACAATATACTGTAATAAAAGTTATGTGACTGAGTCTCTCTCCCTCAAAATGTCTTATTGTACAACTTCAGTGCCTTTTCCATCGTAACTGCGCAGTAATCGTTCACTGTGGCTGTAACTTGCAGTTTGAGACGCGACAGCAAAATCAGCATAAATTTCTTTTTCTTTCATCCCAGTTTCACTGATAGAAGATTTCTTCTTACTCTAGATCTTTGCAACCTTGGCATACGATTTTTTTTCTTTCTTTAGTGAGAACTTTCACCTTTTCAATTAAAAGAAGCACTTTATGGCTTCTCTTTAGCAAATCCAAATTGCTGGCATCACTCCCTTTGCACTTTGAGGACAGTATTAAGTGAAATAAAGGTCGCTTGAACACAAGCATTGTGGTAACCACAGTCCATCTGATACGGGAGGCTACTGAGTGACTAATGGGCAGGGATACACTGGACAAAGGGATGATTCACGTCCTGATCGGGACAGAGCGGGGCGGAGTGAGATTTCATCATGCTACTCAGAATGGTGCACAGTTTAAGACTTAAGAATTACTTATTTCTGGAATTTTCCATTTAATATTTTCAGATGTTAATTAACCGCAGGTAAGTAAAACCATGGAGAACGGAACTGCAGATAAGGGGAGACTGCTGTAATTAAACTTCTTTGTGTTCTAGTATGAAAAATCAAGTTAGATTATTTATATAGCAAGTCAGTGTAATGTCCAGCTTTGTCCCTTTACAATTCTTGCATCGTTAAGTTAGATTTTTGTAAGTGTAGTTAATGTAATTTCCTGTGTATGATGCATTGAAGGAAGGTAGTATAAGGGAAGGTAACTTTGTTGTTATATGATAGTTGGTTCCTCCCTTTACTAGATGTGTGACCTTTGGTTTTTCCCTGATGATTCTCCATTTTTGCATCTGTAACATATGGTTAATTAGATTACTGCCTCATAGTATTGCTGAGGATTAAATGAAATAGAGTATATAAAGCTCTAAAACACTGCCTTGTACACAGTAGGTTTTTGGTAAGAGACAGCTCCCATTGTTAACAGTGTGTGTGTTTATACTTTAGGGACTAAATAGGTCTACTCTTGATTCTCTGCCCCATCCACTGCTGTCCTCCTTTCTCCTGCATGAGTCAGCTGTCTTTTCTAGGGCTGTTGACCCCTAATGCTCAATCAATTGCTGTTCATTTTGAACTCTAGCACTTTGCTTCCTTCTGTCCTGGCTTCCCAGATGCCCCTCTCCTAACACCACTCTCAGTCCTTAGTTTCAGGTTCCTCTTCTTTCACCCACCATTTAAATGTTAGAATTCTCTTTTCTGCCCAGAGTGGTAAAATCTCTAAATAGTAGCAAAAGGCCATGGCCTGAATACCATATAAACTCTATCTCCTGCGCCCTGTGCTCCTTGAAGATGCCCTCACCTGTTTGTCCCTCAGGCATGGCAGACTGAACATGTTTAACAGTGAACCCATTCTCCCTAACCCCTAACCTACTGCTCCACCTGTCTCCTCTGTTTTGGTAACTGGCACCACCCTTTCTAGTTAAGAAAGAATTTTCGTAGTTTTCCCTAGTTCTTCCATTTGTCATAGTTCCATACATTTAACTAGTAATCAGTTCCTCTTAACATTTTTTGATCTGTTCCTTGTTCAGTACTTAAGCGTCTCTTGCCTGGACGATTACAGTGGTCTGATAAGTCCCCTGCCTGCAGTGGCTATTACCCCAATCTAGACCCACACTGCTGTCAGTGGTACCACATTTCAGTTACTTACATACATAGCTGCATTCCAACAGACAACGTTCTTTGAAAACAAGGATCGTGTCTCAGCCAACACTGCATCTTAAACATCAAACAAGGTAAATGAACATGAATAAACTGATGGTACCCTCACATGCCTGGGCTTGTGTGAGAAACATCATTCTGCATTTAAGGAATAAGACCAGTAGGAAACAGGATTCTTTGAACTCGCTCTCTTAGTGGTCTGAATTTCCTATTGTTGTTTTCTTACATCAATTTGAGTAGTCTTAAGTTTTAAATGTATATGCAAGCAATTTAGATTCTTTGTAGGAAAAGAATGGTGTAAATTTTTTATTTAAAAATCAATTTTATAGTGAGGTGGCTGGACCTAGAGTCTGTCATACGGAGTGAAGTAAGTGAGAAAGAGAAAAACAAATACTGTGTGCTAACACATATATATGGAATCTTAAAAAAAAAAACAAGGTTCTGAAGAACCTAGGGGCAGGACAGTAATAAAGACGCAGACGTAGAGAATGGACTTGAGGACACGGGGAGGGGGAAGGGGAAGCTGGGATGAAGTGAGAGAGTGGCATGGACATATATACACTACCAAACGTAAAATAGACAGCTAGTGGGAAGCAGCCGCATAGCACAGGGACATCAGCTCGGTGCTCTGTGACCACCTAGAGGGGTGGGATAGGGAGGGTGGGAGGGAGACACAAGAGGGAGGAGATATGGGGATATATGTATATGTATAGCTGATTCACTTTGTTATAAAGCAGAAACTAACACACCATTTGTAAAGCAATTATATTCCAATAAAGATGTTAAAAAAAGAATGAAACTATCCAACTTAATTCTAGTAATCAAGTCAATACATAGGAGATTCATTGATTATTGTCTTTTCCTACATTGTATTAATGGTTTTTGTAAAACTCAGCCACATAAAATGCAGAATTGCTTCAAAATTACAGGCTACACGCCTAATTGAATCAACATAAAATATCAATAAAAGACAGACTCTTGGAAACAATAAAAAAATCAATTTTAAATTATTTTATTTTATTTTATTCAACATAATACTGAAAGTCCTAGCCAGAGCACTTAGACAAGAAGGAGAAATAAGGGCATCCAAATTGGAAAAGAAGAAGTAAAATTGTTTCTATACGCAGATGACATGATATTACATATAGAAAACCCTAAAGACTCCACCAAAAAACTGTTGGAGAACTAATGAACAAATTCAGTAAAGTTCCAGGATACAAAATCAGTATACAAAAATCAGTTGTATTTTGGGCTTCCCTGGTGGCGCAGAGGTTAAGAGTCCACCTGCCAACGCAGGGGACTCAGGTGTGAGCCCTGGTCTGGGAAGATCCCACATGCTGTGGAGCACCTAAGCCCGTGCACCACAACTACTGAGCCTGTGCACCACAACTACTGAAGCCTGCGCACCTAGAGCCCATGCTGTGCAACAAGAGAAGACACTGCAGTGAGAAGCTTGCGCGCCGCAACGAAGAGTAGCCCCCCACTCACCACAACGAGAGAAAGCCTGCACGCAGCAATGGAAACCCAACGCAGCCAAAAATAAAATAAATAAACTAAATAAATTTTTTAAAAATCTAAAAAAAAAAAGAAATCACTTGTATTTCTACACACTGACAACAAACTGATTAGAAAGAAAAAATTAAGAAAACAGTTTCATTTACAGTAGCAACAAAGAATACAGTACTTAGCCATAGATTTAACCAAGGAGGTGAAAGATCTATGCACTGAAAACTATAAGACATTGATGAAAGAAATTGAAGAAACAAATAAATGAAAAGATACTCTGTGCTCATGAATTGAAGAATAAATATTGGTAAAATGTTCATACTATGCAAAGTACTATATAGGTTCAATGCAATCCCTATCAGAATTCCAATGGTATTTTTCACAGAAATAGAATAAACAATTCTAAAAATTTTATGGAACCACAAAAGAGCTATGAAAGATTGCCAAAGCAGTCTTGAGAAAGAAGAGGAAAGCTGGAGGCATCACACTTCCTGATTTCAAACTATCTTACAAAGCTACAGGAATTAAAACAGTATGGTATTGACATAAAAACACACACACAGAACAGTGGAACAGAATAGAGAGCCCAGAAATAAACCCACACATATATGCTCACTTAATTTATGACAAAGGAGCCAAGAATATACAATGGTAAAAGAACAGTCTCTTCAGTAGATGGTGTTGGCATACCAGTACAGCCACATACAAAAGAATGAAACTGGACCACTGTCTTACACCATACACAAAAATCAAATCAAAATGGATTAAAGACTTGACCATAGACTGTAAAACTCCTAGAAGAAAACAAGGGATATGTTTCTTGAAACTGTAAAACTCCTAGAAGAAAACAAGGGGTGTGCTCCTTGACATCAGTCTTGCAAATGCTCTTTTGGATTTGACACCAAGAGCAGAGGCAACAAAAGCAAAAATAAACAAGTGGGACTACATCAAACTAAAAATCCTCTGCTCAGCAAAGGAAACCCATCAACAAAATGAGAAGGCAACCTATGGAATGTGAGAAAATATTTGCACACCACATATCCAGTATGGGGTTGATAACCAAAATATATAAGGAACTCGTACAACTCAATAGCAAAACCTGAAACAACCCAATTAAAAAATGGGCAAAGGATCTGAATAGGTAGTTTTCCAAAGACATACAAATGACCATTTTCGTGGTACATGAAGGTACTCAACATCACTAATCATCAGGGAAATGCAAATCAAAACCACAATTAGGTGTCATCTCACACCTGTCAGAATGGCTGTTAACAAAAAGACAAATGATAAGTGTTGGTGAGGATGTGGAGAAGAGAGAACCTTGTGCACTGTTGTTGGGAATGTAAACTGATACACTATGGAAAAGAGTTTGGAGGTTCCTCAAGAAATTAAAAATAGAACTCTACCATATGATCTAGAGGAAACGAAATCATTATCTTGAAGAGACATTTGTCCTCCTATGTTTATTGCAGCATTATTCATAATAGCTAAGGTATGGAAACAACCTAAGTGTCAGTCATTGGGTGAATGGATCAAGAAGATGTGGTCCGTATATACATTCAGTTGAATATTATTCAGCCTTTAAAAAGAAGGAAGTCTTGCCGTTTGCAGCAACGTGGATGAAAACAGGGCATTATGCTGAGTGAAATAAGCCAGACACAGAAGGACAAATGTTGTATGATCTCACTTATAAGTGGAATCTTAAAAAAATAATAATGATAAAGTAGAACTCCTAGAAACTGAGAGTTGAAAAGTGGTTGCTAAAGGTAGGGGAAATGGGGAGAGGTTGGTAAAAGGTTTAAACTTTCAATTGTAAGATGAGTAAGATCTGGGGATGGTGACTATAGTTGATATCACTGTATTGTATAATTGAGATTTTCTAGAGAGTAGAACTTAAATGTTCTCCCCCCATAAGAGGGTACGTAAATATGTGGGGTGACAGGTGTGTTAATGAGTCAATGACAGGAATTCTTTCACAATGTCTGTGTATCTAATGATCACATTGCACACTTTAAATATCTTAAATTTTTGGTCAGTTATACCTCTAAAGCTGAAAATATTAGTTTTCAATGGAAAAAAAGTGATACATTAGCTTAATTTCTTAACATTGAAACAGTACAGGACTTCCCTGGTGGCACAGTGGTTAAGAATCCGCCTGCCAATGCAGGAGACACAGGTTCAAGCCCGGGTCCAGGAAGATCCCACATGCCGTGGAGCAACTAAGCCCGTGTGCCACAACTACTGAGCCCGCACTCTAGAGCCCACGAGCAACAACTACTGAAGCCCGTGCGCTTACAGCCCGTGCTCCACAACAAGAGAAGCCACGGCAATGAGAAGCCCGTGCACCGCAATGAAGTGTAGCCCCCGGTCGCCGCAACCAGAGAAAGCCCACGCGCAGCAACAGAGACCCAACACAGCCGGAGGGAGGGAGGGAGGAAGGGAGGGAGGAAGAGAAAAGAAAAGGAAAAGAAAGAAATTTATTAAAAAAAAAAAAGAGTAGAAAAGCCTGTGCAATGAAAAGATCTCCTCATTAGCTTCTGGTCATATGTATCTTTCCAAAAACAGTTTGTGCATATCTAACTATCCCCTGTGTGTATACATTTCCCTCTCCCTAGTAAGTTACTGCGTTAGTTTGATTTCCCCAACCTCTAATTGAATTTTATCCACTATGAAAAAGGTCATTTTCTACTGAAGTTTTGCCTACACCAAAATCCTCAGAGTCGTCTTAGGCTCCTGCTTCTCCTTTGCCCTCCACACTTTCTACCTACCAGCAGTTCTGTTGGTTTGACTCTGAGCATGGATCTCGAAACTCTCCCCTTCTGTTCGTCCCTTGTCCTGCTACTGCTCTAGTCCAACCACCATCATCTCATGTCTGGAGTTCCTTTCTAACCCATCTCTAATCCACATACCACCAGCAGCTAGAGTAATAAACACATTCAGACCTTGTCATTTTCCTGCTTAAGAGCTTCCTGTTCATTGTCAAAGAAGATAGATTCTTCTTGTCTCAGTTTACAAGGCACACTTCGTCCCATATTGCACTTCAGGTGCTGCTCTGCTCCTGCCTTGCAGAACCCCCTTCAGCTCCTCAGAGCTTTTCAGCTGTGGTTTTATTTGCCTGGAAACCTCTAGCTCGTGCCTTCTGTATGGCTGGCTGTTTCACACCCTTTAGGTCTCAGATTAAACGTTGTCTCAGCTAGACTTCTGTTCCGGTTATCCTCCTGCTACCCAGATTATTTCCAGTAAACACTGTATTAGGGATACAGCAGTGAAGGAAGTGCCTTCCCTTCAAGAGTGTGACATCGTGGCGCTCGGAGCCTGTCTTTGAGTAGCTCTGGAAGAAGGAGAGTTGGTGGTGCAAATGTCTGGAAATGATGGAGGATTTTGGTTTGAGGACACGAGCACCGGGGCTCTGAGGCCAAGTGCAGCCTTGGCGTGTAGGGGACTAGTGTGAGCCCAGCGGGCTGGGGGGAGTCAAGGGGGAAGAGTAGGAGGGGAGGCCTGAGACTGTGGGAAGGCAGGTCATCTAGGCCTTCTAAGCCATGACCTGAGTTTGAATTTTATTGATTGTGAGGGCAGTCTTGGCATAGGGGGTCTTTTTTAAAGATCTCAGGCCTAAGAGGGAGAGGGGAAAGAAAACTGGGTGGTGAGGGTAGGTAGCAAGAATTGGTTAATGGTAGACATGGCAGGTTTCGTGGTTGGATTGGATGTGGGGTGTGAGAGAGAGGTTGAGGGTGAGAGTAAAGATTTTTGTCCTGAGCATCTGAAGGAATGGAGGTAAAGTAACCTTTACTGAGATGGGGAGGAACACTTGTGGGGTGGGTGCTGTCTGTATTCAGGTTTTGGAAATGCTAAGTTTGAGATGTTTATTATACGTTGGTTACTGTATAGGAAGTTGAATATAGGGTGTGGAGTTCTAGGCTGGAAAGATAATTTTAGGAGCCTTCAGAGTATAGGGACTTCTGAAAGCCACGAGAAAGGATGAGAGGTCACTTGGGGGTGAGGGTGGGGAGGAGTGAGATAGAAGAAAAGAGATGACTCATCATGTCTTGTAAATTTTTTAAAAACTTAATTGTGATTATTTGTGTTCCCCACTAGCAGTAAGGGTTATGAAAGCAGAGAAGTCTTTCCATACATCATGTCAATTCCCTGTTTATGAAATAGAGTAGACACACAAATGTTTATTGACTGAATAAATGTAGAAATTTTCTTCCCTCCACCTCCATACAATACATTGTAGTACATTGTATGGATATACCATAATTTTGCCCCAACTGGTTCATATTTAGGTCTTTCCATGCCAGTCATAAAAATATGTGTGAGCATATTTATAGAAGTGGTGTGCATTTGAAAATTTAATAAATTTTACCAACTTACCTTTAAAAGAGTTTGTACCATTTATGAGACTGTTTGTTCCTTAAAATTTGGCCAATGCTATCTTACCAACATTGTCATTTAGAGTAGTTTATTGTTGCTTGCCAAATGGATGCATCAACCCTACATTCTTCTTTCTGTGTAAAGGATATGGAGATGACTGACATAAGAATGATAGTTTGATTTTAGAGACATTTTCTTGATATGAATCTAAATTTCGATAACATTTTTGGTCTGTGATGAAATATTCTGCACCTCAGAATTGTACAAGCTGAGCTCCTCCTCCAAGAGTCCTACCCGGAGTTCTCTAACTCAGGCTAATTCCTGTCTGGTGTTTGTGCCGGACGTCAGCCTGTTAGGTTGCCTCAGGAGGGCTCTTCCTTTTTCTTTCACCTTATTTGTCAAATGGGTCAGCTGAGATAATGGATGTAGAGAGTGCAGCGCGGTGCCTGCCACGTAGTGAGAGCTCAGTGTGAGTTAGCTAATGTTGCCGTCAGTTGTGAAACACTATACTTTTCTTTTAATATTTTGCACCAATATGTGAAGGGCTTCGTGTTTGTTTGTTTATTTATTTGGCTGTGTCGGGTCTTAGTTGTGGTACACAGGATCTTCGTTGCAGCATGCGGGATCTTTTGCTGTGTGTGGTGAAGTGCTTCTTAATTGAAAAAAATAGAAAGTTTTATACTTTATACTGTAAGGAAAGGTCAGCTTTTGTTCTATCTTCTTACTGTTAGGTAAGTAAGAATTTCAGCAATATTCATTGCTTCTTTTAGTTTGAGGAATAAGAATGCTGACCCATCCGGTCAACAAGCAATCCTGTGTAGTTTTTTTAGTTATTTGCTGGGAGGAGGCTACCTCTATCAATTACTGGGAGAGGACTGTTGAAACTGTCAATTATAAGTGACATTTAAAAATCACCCCCCTCCCCCAACTCCTTTTTTTTTTTTTTTTTAAAGAAAGCCATCTGAATAGAGCGAAGCTGTTATTTGACCAGGGAGATAGAAATTTGGATGTTGTTGCTGCTTAGTATTAGTGGCCATCAGTAACTTCAACGGAGAAGAGTATGAAATAGGCAGCCTCCCAGATGTCTCAGTGGTCCTTGTCCCCTCCCACTCCGAATCAGGCTGACCCTCGTGGCCTGTGGAACCCAGCGGGAGGGATGGTGTGTGAGGCTGGGGCAGAACAGCCTCAGCCTTGGTCTCTTGGGTCACGTGTCACGCAGTGCAAGGACGCTCCGGCAGCCCTGTAGAGACCCCTGTAGGAGGGACCGACTGGCTGACACCAGCATCTTTGTGCTCACTGTGTACATGAGCCCCTGTCCTTAGATGATGGAACCCCTAGCCAGCATCTGGTGACAGCTCACGAAAGCCCCGAGGCCGGACAGCTCCCAAGTTCCTGATTCAGAGTCGTGAGAGAGAACACGTTTGTTGTTATTTTAAGCCACTAAGTTTTGTGGTGATGTGGTTTGCAGCAGCAAGATGACTGCTCCAGAATGATTTGTGATAAGCCGCTTAGCCACATGTCCACACTGCAGGCCAGGGCTTAGCGTGTGGGGTGTCATGACGAACAGTTGAACTGAGACATTGATCCCGCAGCTGAGCAGGGAAAGACAGGTCTGTTAGTTCCTGAGAAGGCTGTACAAGTTTGTGTTAGTATCTTCTAAGTGCGACACAGTGAGAAAAAGCCTAGACCTGTCGTTTACCAACAGCTGCAAAACCTGCACGACTTTAACATGAAGCCCAGCACTGAGCATCGCCAGCTTTTACTCCCGGCACCTGAGCTCCGGCAACCTTCCTTCACCGGATGTGCACACACGGATTCTTCAGCTTTCTCCGTCCCTACGTGCATATCTTCCTGACCCACTTTCATTTTCATGGTCGGTTATAGTTCCTCTCTTGCATAAGACTGATGTGTAACAGCGTGCAACGGGTGTGAACTTTGCGTCTTAAAGCCGCACGTGCTCCTTACCTCAATTCCCCTGGGCAGGAGCTGCGCACCGCTCAGCCGCGGCCAGGCCTGGCGGAGACTCCGGTGGCCTCGGAAGGCTCAGCTGCAGAAGTGGGGGGATCTGCTGCCACGATCGCCTGCCGTGTGGATGGGAAGCCACCCCTCAATTCCTTGCCACGGGAGCCCTCCACGCGGCCGCTTGCTTCCTCTGAGCCAGCTCGGGATGCACCGACACTGTGCATCACCTTGGCGTCATCCCGTGACCCTTGCTGTCTTGTGGGGTCAGAAACAAGCCACAGATGCTCGCCTTGGAGGAGGGGAGATGGCGTGGGGCTGGAGGACGAGGAGGCAGGGGTTCTCTGGGAGGAATGCCAGGGCTGGCCACCACCACTGCTGTCCTTCCTCTGACACTTCCAGCCCGTCCTGGTTAAATCCAGCTCTTCCTTCTCCTTAGCTGCAGGGCCTGCACAGAACCAGATGTGATGGCAGATACACAGTGGTGCTGCCTCTTGGTTGCAGCTCTTCAAATTCTTAAACTTCTTCATGACTGACACCATTGTGCACCCTCCACCGTTTTTGGAAGTTCAGCGCGGGAGACCTGGCTATTATGTGGGCTTTCCAAATATGCAGCCTTAGGCACCTCCTTGGCAAGGAGCGGCCCAGCCTCTCAGCTCCTTGAGCAGAGCCCGTGCCTTCGCAAGGTGTCTGTACGAAGGGCCACTAAGTGTGTGCCCTGCAGGTGTTTCTCAGGCACAAGTAACCTAAACAAATGGGAGACAAATTTCCCCCAAACAAAAAAGCCTCCACCACTAGGACCCCTTTATGGCCTCCATGTAGCACAGGCACATTGAAGGCCTGTGGTCTGAGTGCCACCCGACACCGCACCTGGCGGGCTGCTCCTTAGCGGTGCCTCCGGGGGCTGCGGCCCCACCCCTCCTCTCTGCTGAGCTCTGTTCAGTCCAGACCTCTCTGCACTGAAGAGTGATCCTCCGCTGAGCCACAGATGATGCCCTCACAACACAGTTTTTTATTGGATTCTTTTATGCATTTTTATGCTTTTATAATCCAATAGTTTATTTATTTTGTTACTCAAGTTGTTCCAGCTTTGGCCATTGGGAACTGTATCATTTGGCTATGGGGCTTTTTAAAATTTTTTAATTATTTATTTATTTTTGGCTGTGTTGGGTCTTCGTTGCTGTACACGGACTTTCTCTAGTTGCAGTGAGCAGGGTCTACTCTTTGTTGCGGTGCGCGGGCTTCTCATTGCGGTGGCTTCTCTTGTTGCGGAGCACAGGCTCTGGGTGCGCGGGCTTCAGTAGTTGTGGCTCGTGGGCTCTAGGGCGCGCGCTCAGTAGTGTGGCACATGGGCTTAGTTGCTCCACGGCATGTGGGATCTTCCCGGACCAGGGCTCGAACCCATGTCCCCTGCATTGGCAGGTGGATTCTTAACCACTGCGCCACCAGGGAAGCCCTATGGGGTGGCTTTGTTTTGTTTTGTTTTTGAGTGCTTCCTTACTTTCAGACACCAAAAGGTCCTCCATTTTCTACATTTCCAACCCCTGTCCTAGAATCTGCCATTTCTCCAAGGAGCTCAGGTTCCTTTTATTGGAGAACGGTATTGAAAACTGAGATTTGGATGCTAGGTGTGCACTTTGCTATTGGGTTTTTTTTGCTTCTGGGCCCTCTCAGCTGATAGGGCAAGGAGACGTATGTGTGTGTACTAAGGTGTATAAATGTTTCTGTATTAACCGTCGCTATGTAAGACTAATCATGAGTTCATACTGAGGTCTCCCAGGCCACTTGCTTTGTGGTCCATCCTCGCTTCTCTGTGAGCTCCCCGTGCAGCTGCAGCAGAGAGAAGCCGGCTCCCACATCTGCCATCCACCAGGTGACTGTCCAGTTCCAGTGCCGGGTCCAGCAGTGTCAGGCTTGTTACGACACATATCCCCATGGGAAACAGCTTTACCAACTAGAGTACAGTGCTTCTGGGCAGTGCTGCTTGTAATCTCACAGATTCTACCATTTCCAAAGTTACTTAGGTCAGCGCTTGTTTACTACAGGGACTGACCCTCTTCCTCCAGCCAAGAGGGCGATGTGGTGTCCTCGGTATCCCGTCACCTATGACATCTGTCTGTTTACACTTGTAACTTGGAGTCTCATTTTGGACCTTGAAAGGGGTCCTGATTTAGGGGCTCAGTTTTCTTGCCCCTCTCATTGAAGTGTGAGGCTTGCAGTTGACATGTCTGGAGAGAGACGGTCTTGGATGTTACGGAGTGTCTCTGTCTCTGTCATTTGTCGGCTGCTCTGAGGGTCTCAGTTTGTGTCCTGATAGTTGAGCTACATCCTGTATTTCATATCACATGTTTCTTTTTGGGGGAGAAAATTCTCTCACGTTTGCACCAAATACCGTCTTTTCCTGCCTAGGACATCACCCCTCTGGGTCTCTTCTGGTGTTAGCAGTCTTCCATCTCCACTCAAACCAGCAGGCAGTGGTTGACAGGTTTGGTTTAATTTTCCTTGGCCCTTTGTCGTGTCCTGGAGACCTGTTCGGGGAAGGCTGCCCTCCTCCTGGTTGTGGGTGCTCCCCTCATTCCCAACATCAAGGAAACAAGGTCTTCCCCGCTGGCATGTAACCTAGCTGCCGTGCTGGTGGCCCTTGGTATTTGTCAGCAGAAGCAGAAAATTGCATTTATGCAGAAGTCTTAGTTAATCCTACAGGAGGAACGTGTCTCTCCTTCTCCGGTGGTTCAGAGTTTATTCTTTTCCTTCAGTGCAACTTGTTTTGTTGGACAACTTACTGACATTAGTTTTGACTCCCACCAATGTCAGTAAGTTGTCCAGCAAAACAAGTATTTCCTTGATTCTCTTTAAATAATCTGTCAGTTGAGATGTTACTCTTCAAGCCCCTTTTCCTTCTCAAACATTCATAGTTGATGGCGCCACAGGCAGAAAAAGAAACACAGCACAGCCCCTGTCCTCCACCCCCTCCACACTTGCACTGTGGGCTTAGGGCTCTCGTGACTGTCATCGTCCAGGTGAAAGCAATTAGCAGAAGTCCTTCCTTCGGGCCGAGCTCGTAGGCCACCTCTGAGCACCACAGGAAATCCACCTTCCCCCTGAGGCCTTGGGCCCCTGCGATGGGATGGGTGGGCGTGAAGGCAGGACCTTTATTCTAACAGAAGAAACAAACAGGAGTAAAGATTGGGAAGTACCTGTTATTTTTGAAAAATACAGCTGGTTAGTTCTCCACAAGATGTCTATTTAATGGAGAGAATATTGAAAGGGTCAGTTGAGGTCTTTGGATGGCAAACTCAGGGGTCGGAGTGTGTCTCAGTTTGGTGAGTTGCGGGAGTTTGGGAGGCTTCTGAACAAGCAATGTGACAATAATTGAGTTTGAGCACCTCTCACAGGGCAGCGGAGGAGATGCTCTGTGTTGGAAGTGGGAGATGGGCTCGGAAGTGCGGGGAGAAGTGCCGCAGCCGTGGGGGCTGGGAGGGTGCCCCCCGCCCAGGACACCAGGACACCCAACACTGCGCTGACCCCAGAAGGGCTCCTGTAGAGCCTGTGAGCTTAATTTAACCTCAGACCAACCCCTGTGACTGCTGTATTAGTGAATCCTTCCAGATTAAATTTTTGGAGGGAAGAGTTTTCACAGATGTAGGTAATTGTTAAATGACTTCAGACCAAACTTCCGAGTGGTCATAAAATGTTTCAGATGCTTTATATTCATAATATGCTTCTCAATATTCATATTTTAAATTATTATCCCTTATAATAGCTAGAATCTAGGGCTTACTATGTGTGATACAGTCTTACTGTGATACAGTGTTAAGTTTAGGATCTTGGCTTATGGATGCTGGCTAACTTTCAAAAAACATTTACTAAATACTCACTGGGCATTTCAGGGAAACAGCCACAAGCAAAAACCAGGAAGCTTCTCAAGGGATTTGCATAGTAACAGTGGAAGAAAGAAAATAAACAAACATATAATAAATAGGTGATCAGTTAATTAGAAAAATAAAGCACAGTAGGTGGATTGGGGAATGATGGGGAAGCCATGCAGATGCAGGAAGGGGGGCCCTGACAGGAACGCTGCGGGTCCCCGAGAAGTGGGCAGGAGGCTGGCTCATGCGGGCTGGGGTCAGAGGGCTGAGGGTCAGTAGGACTTGAGCCCGTTGATGTGCACGGACAGGGGTCCAGTTGGGAGGCCCTGAGGGAGTCGATGCTGAGACAGTGGCTGGAGGAGAAGGCATTGAGGACACAGGGCGGTTTCTGAATCCACTTAGAAGGGAGAGTCAGCAGGGCAGGTTGCTGGGTTAGTTGTGAAATGAGCGGAGGGTCAAGGGTGACTGAAAAGCTTTCTGCTGGAGCAGTGGGACAAAGCTGCCATTTGGAGATGGGCGGCCAGAGGGGAAGCAGGTCCGAGGCCGTGGGACCGGGAGTTCAGGCTCCTTGTGCTGGGTTTGCTCTGTCTGCTGGGATTCTGAGGAAGGGAACAGAGTATGAATGGCTGGAGGGGCTCAGCAGGATGGTGGGTGTGGCCTGCAGAGGACAGGGGAGGGTGGAGGTGGAGGGGAAGCTGGCAGAGATGGGAAAGGAAGGGAATTGGCCTGGAGGAGGAAGGGTGTCTGGGTGGAGGAAAGAATGGACTAATTTACATGCTCTTTTCAGCCCAGGCCTTAGATGTGACTTGGATGCTGGTCAGAATGAGAGTGCATTTGCATCACTGATACTGGCCAGATTGTTTTTAACCACCCCTGAGTTTCAGTCATTTTAGTGCAGTTTCACTGTACATGAGCTGATTCATTTCAGTTCGAGGCAGGTAATTAATCTTTTTTTTTTTTTTTTTTTTAGTTGTTTTTTGTTTGTTTGTTTTTTTTATACTGCAGGTTCTTATTAGTCATCAATTTTATACACATCAGTGTATACATGTCAATCCCAATCGCCCAGTTCAGCACACCACCATCCCCACCCCACCGCGGTTTTCCCTACTTGGTGTCCATACATTTCTTCTCTACATCAGTATCTCAACTTTTGCCCTGCAAACCAGTTCATCTGTACCATTTTTCTAGGTTCCCCATACATGTGTTAATATACGATATTTGTTTTTCTCTTTCTGACTTACTTCACTCTGTATGACAGTCTCTAGATCCATCCACGTCTCAACAAATGACTCAATTTTGTTCCTTTTTATGGCTGAGTAATATTCCATTGTATATATGTACCACAACTTCTTTATCCATTTGTCTGTTGATGGGCACTTAGGTTGCTTCCATGACCTGGCTATTGTAAATAGTGCTGCAGTGAGCATTGGGGTGCATGTGTCTTTTTGAATTATGGATTTCTCTGGGTATATGCCCAGTAGTGGGATTGCTGGATCATATGGTAATTCTATTTTTATTTTTTTAAGGAACCTCCATACTGTTCTCCATAGTGGCTGTATCAATTTACATTCCCACCAACAGTGCAGGAGGGTTCCCTTTTCTCCACACCCTCTCCAGCATTTGTTGTTTGTAGATTTTCTGATGATGCCCATTCTAACTGGTGTGAGGTGATACCTCATTGTAGTTTTGATTTGCATTTCTCTAGTAATTAGTGATGTTGAGCAGCTTTTCATGTGCTTCGTGGCCGTCTGTATGTCTTCTTTGGAGAAATGTCTATTTAAGTCTTCTGCCCATTTTTGGATTGGGTTGTTTGTTTCTTTAATATTGAGCTGCATGAGCTGTTTATATATTTTGGAGATTAATCCTTTGTCCGTTGATTCGTTTACAAATATTTTCTCCCATTCTGAGGGTTGTCTTTTCGTCTTGTTTATGGTTTCCTTTGCTGTGCAAAAGCTTTGAGGTTTCATTAGGTCCCATTTGTTTATTTTTGTTTTTATTTCCATTACTCTACAAGGTGGATCAAAAAAGATCTTGCTGTGATTTATGTCAAAGAGTGTTCTTCCTATGTTTTCCTCTAAGAGTTTTATAGTGTCCGGTCTTACATTTAGGTCTCGAATCCATTTTGAGTTTATTTTTGTGTGTGGTGTTAGGGAGTGTTCTAATTTCATTCTTTTACATGTAGCTGTCCATTTTTCCCAGCACCACTTATTGAAGAGACTGTCTTTTCTCCATTGTATATATTTGCCTCCTTTGTCATAGATTAGTTGACCATAGGTGCGTGGGTTTATCTCTGGGCTTTTTATCCTGTTCCATTGATCTATGTTTCTGTTTTTGTGCCAGTACCATATTGTCTTGATTACTGTAGCTTTGTAGTATAGTCTTAAGTCAGGGAGTCTGATTCCTCCAGCTCAGTTTTTTTCCCTCAGGACTGCTTTAGCTATTCGGGGTCTTCTGTGTCTCCATACAAATTTTAAGATGATTTGTTCTAGTTCTGTAAAAAATGCCATTGGTAATTTGATAGGGATTGCATTGAATCTGTAGATTGCTTTGGGTAGTATAGTCATTTTCACAGTATTGATTCTTCCAATCCAAGAACATGGTATATCTCTCCATCTGTTGGTATCATCTTTAATTTCTTTCATCAGTGTCTTATAGTTTTCTGCATACAGGTCTTTTGTCTCCCTAGGTAGGTTTATTCCTAGGTATTTTATTCTTTTTGTTGCAATGGTAAATGGGAGTGTTTCCATAATTTCTGTTTCAGATTTTTCATCATTAGTGTATAGGAATGCAAGAGATTTCTGTGCATTAATTTTGTATCCTGCAACTTTACCAAGTTCATTGATTAGCTCAAGTACTTTTCTGGTGGCATCTTTAGGATTCTCTATGTATAGTATCATGTCACCTGCAAACAGTGACAGTTTTACTTCTTCTTTTCCAATTTGTATTCCTTTTATTTCTTTTTCTTCTCTGATTGCCGTGGCTAGGACTTCCAAAACTGTGTTGAATAATAGTGGCGAGAGTGGACATCCTTGTCTCGTTCCTGATCTTAGAGGAAATGCTTTCAGTTTTTCACCATTGAGAATGATGTTTGCTGTGGGTTTGTCGTATATGGCCTTTATTATGTTGAGGTAGGTTCCCTCTATGCCCACTTTCTGGAGAGTTTTTATCATAAATGGGTGTTGAATTTTGTCAAAAGCTTTTTCTGCATCTATTGAGATGATCATATGATTTTTATTCTTCAGTTTGTTAATATGGTGTATCACATTGATTGATTTGCGTATATTGAAGAATCCTTGCATCCCTGAGATAAATCCCACTTGATCGTGGTGTATGATCCTTTTAATGTGTTGTTGGATTCTGTTTGCTAGTATTTTGTTGAGGATTTTTGCATCTATATTCATCAGTGATATTGGTCTGTAATTTTCTTTTTTTGTAGTATGTTTGTCTGGTTTTCGTATCAGGGTGATGGTGGCCTAATAGAATGAGTTTGGGAGTGTTCCTTCCTCTGCAATTTTTTGGAAGAGTTTGAGAAGGATGGGTGTTAGCTCTTCTCTAAATGTTTGATAGAATTCACCTGTGAAGCCATCTGGTCCTGGACTTTTGTTTGTTGGAAGATTTTTCATCACAGTTTCATTTTCATTACTTGTGATTGGTCTGTTCATATTTTCTATTTCTTCCTGGTTCAGTCTTGGAAGGTTATACCTTTCTAAGAATTTGTCCATTTCTTCCAGTTTGTCCATTTTATTGGCATAGAGTTGCTTGTAGTAGTCTCTTAGGATGCTTTGTATTTCTGCGGTGTCTGTTGTAACTTCTCCTTTTCATTCTAATTTTATTGATTTGAGTCCTCTCCCTCTTTTTCTTGATGAGTCTGGCTAATGGTTTATCAATTTTGTTTATCTTCTCAAAGAACCAGCTTTTAGTTTTATTGATCTTTGCTGTTGTTTTCTTTGTTTCTATTTCATTAATTTCTGCTCTGATCTTTATGATTTCTTTCCTTCTGCTAACTTTGGGTTTTGTTTGTTATTCTTTCTCTAGTTCCTTTAGGTGTAAGGTTAGATTGTTTACTTGAGATTTTTCTTGTTTCTTGAGGTAGGCTTGTATAGCTATAAACTTCCCTCTTAGAACTGCTTTTGCTGCATCCCATAGGTTTTGGATCGTCGTGTTTTCGTTGTCATTAGTCTCTAGGTGTTTTTTGATTTCCTCTTTGATTTCTTCAGCGATCTCTTGGTTATTTAGTAACGTATTGTTTAGCCTCCATGTGTTTGTGTTTTTTACGTTTTTTCCCCTGTAATTCATTTCTAATCTCATAGCGTTGTGGTCAGAAAAGATGCTTGATATGATTTCAATTTTCTTAAATTTACTGGGGCTTGATTTGTGACCCAAGATGTGATCTATCCTGGAGAATGTTCCGTGCGCACTTGAGAAGAACGTGTAATCTGCTGTTTTTGGATGGAATGTCCTATAAATATCAATTAAATCTACCTGGTCTATTGTGTCTTTTAAAGCTTGTGTTTCCTTATTTATTTTCATTTTGGATCTGTCCATTGGTGTAAGTGAGGTGTTAAAGTCCCCCACTATTACTGTGTTACTGTCGATTTCCTCTTTTATAGCTGTTAGCAGTTGCCTTATGTAATGAGGTGCTCCTGTGTTGGGTGCATATGTATTTATAATTGTTATATCTTCTTCTTGGATTGATCCCTTGATCATTATGTAGTGTCCTTCCTTGTCTCTTGTTACATTCTTTATTTTAAAGTCTATTTTATCTGATACGAGTATAGCTACTCCAGCTTTCTTTTGATTTCCATTTGCATGGAATATCTTTTTCCATCCCCTCACTTTCAGTCTGTATGTATCCCTAGGTCTGAAGTGGGTCTCTTGTAGACAGCATATATATGGGTCTTCTTTTTGTATCCATTCAGCAAGCCTGTGTCTTTTGGTTGGAGCATTTAATCCATTCACATTTAAGGTAATTATCGATATGTATGTTCCTATGACCATTTTCTTAATTGTTTTAGGTTTGTTTTTGTTAGGTCCTTTTCTTCTCTTGTGTTTCCCACTTAGAGAAGTTCCTTTAGCATTTGTTGTAGAGCTGGTTTGGTGGTGCTGAATTCTCTTAGCTTTTGCTTGTCTGTAAAGCTTTTGATTTCTCCATCGAATCTGAATGAGATCCTTGCCGGGTAGAGTAATCTTGGTTGTATGTTCTTCCCTTTCATCACTTTAAGTATATCATGCCACTCCCTTCTGGCTTGTAGAGTTTCTGCTGAGAAATCAGCCGTTAACCTTATGGGAGTTCCTTTGTATGTTATTTGTCGTTTTTCCCTTGTTGCTTTCAATAATTTTTCTTTGTCTTTAATTTTTGCCAATTTGATTACTATGTGTCTCAGCGTGTTTCCCCTTGGGTTTATCCTGTATGGGACTCGCTTCGCTTCCTGGACTTGGGTGGCTATTTCCTTTCCCATGTTAGGGATGTTTTCGACTATAATCTCTTGAAATATTTTCTCGGGTCCTTTCTCTCTCTCTTCTCCTTCTGGGACCCCTGTAACGCGGATGTTGTTGCGTTTAATGTTGTCCCAGAGGTCTCTTAGGCTGTCTTCATTTCTTTTCATTCTTTTTTCTTTAGTCTGTTCCACAGCAGTGAATTCCATCATTCTGTCTTCCAGGTCACTTATCCGTTCTTCTGCCTCAGTTATTTTACTATTGATTCCTTCTAGTGTAGTTTTCATTTCAGTTATTGTATTGTTCATCTCTGTTTGTTTGTTCTTTAATTCTTCTAGGTCTTTGTTAAACATTTCTTGCATCTTCTCAATCTTTGCCTCCAATCTTTTTCTGAGGTCCTGGATCATCTTCACTATCATTATCCTGAATTCTTTTTCTGGAAGTTTGCCTATTTCCACTTCATTTAGTTGTTTTTCTGGGGTTTTATCTTGTTCCTTCATCTGGTACATAGCCCTCTGCCTTTTCATCTTGTCTATCTTTCTGTGAATGTGGTTTTTGTTCCACAGGCTGCAGGATTGTAGTTCTTCTTGCTTCTGCTGTCTGCCCTCTGGTGGATGAGGCTGTCTAAGAGGCTTGATGGGAGGGACTGGTGATGGGTAGAGGTGACTGTTGCTGTGGTGGTCAGAGCTCAGTAAAACTTTAATCCACTTGACTGTTGATGGGTGGGGCTCGGTTCCCTCCCTGTTGGGTGTTTGGCCTGAGGCAACCCAACACTGGAGCCTACCTGGGCTTTTTGGAGGGGCTCATGACAGACTCTGGGAGGGCTCACGCCAAGGAGTACTTCCCAGAACTTCTGCTGCCAGTGTCCTTGTCCCCACCGTGAGCCACAGCCACCCCCTGCCTCTACAGGAGACCCTCCAACAGTAGCAGGTAGGTCTGGTTCAGTCTCTCCTGGGGTCACTGCTCCCTTCCCTGGGTCCCGATGCGCACCCTACTTTGTGCCCTCCAAGAGTGGAGTCTCTGTTTTCCCCAGTCCTGTCGAAGTCCTGCAATCAATTCCCACTAGGCTTCAAAGTCTGATTCTCTAGGAATTCCTCCTCCCGTTGCCGGACCCCCAGGTTGGGAAGCCTGACGTGGGGCTCAGAACCTTCACTCCAGTGGGTGGACTTATGTGGTATAAGTGTTCTACAGTCTGTGAGTCACCCACCCAGCAGTTAATGGGATTTGATTTTACCGTGATTGCGCCCTTTCTGCCGTCTCATTGCAGCTTCTCCTTTGTCTTTGGATGTGGGGTATCTTTTTTGGTGAGTTCCAGTGTCTTCCTGTCGATGATTGTCCAGCAGCTAGTTGTGATTCTGGTGTTCTTGCAAGAGGGAGTGAGAGCACGTCCTTCTACTCTGCCATCTTGGTTCCTCCTCTATCAGTAATTAATCTTGTTGCTTAAGGACAGCTGATGAAATTTGACTAGTAAGAGAGTTTTAATGGTGTCCACCTCCTTTCTTTTTACACCCGATTGGTACGCTGTGGGAGAAGCGACCTGGCCAGCAGGTCTGCTCTGTGTTCCTCAAGAGGAGAGCCTGCTCTGGGTGCCTCTTCATCACGGCCCCATGTCAGTTAATTTTGTCAGCTGTCAACGTTTGTCTAATGCTCATTACGCATTTGAGGAATAGAAGTCTCATTGGATGTATGAACCAGTGCTGTCCAACATTTGTCTGTTTGTTTTCTATTGTGTTTGGTGTCCTGGCCTGCCCTGGTGCTCCCAGGCGCTCGCACACACACGTGTCACCAGAGAGCAGCAGTAGTCACCAAGCACATGGATTAGTGTGTCTTGGTTTTGTCCTTTTCTTGCCCGTAGTCTTCTTTTTCAGTTTCAGTTAAAAAAAATCTTTCGAAACAACAACAAGCAACAACGATGAAAACAAACAAAACAATCACAGTAAACCCGACTCTCTAGGAAGCTGCGCTGCGTCCTTGTGCCGTGGGGCCCGAGGGGCACAGTCTCTGTGATGAAGTCCAGACACCGACCTGGGTCTGAGGCTTGTAGGGGCCGCAGGGCCCTGCTCATCCAGCACTAGCTTTGTGGACGTGTTGAGAAGCTTCCATCTCTTCAGTGCTCAGGAATTATTTGTGTATCATGGGGCCTTTCTTGTGGGAGAAGATCCATGAAAGTTCTGAGCCTTTTCTAAAATTTCTGGAGCCAGTTTTTGTAATTTATACCTTTTTAGAAAATCATGTTCTTGTAGGTTTACACATTTATTGCTTTGATTAGTATTTTCCAGTTAATCTAATATTCTAGGGTAGCAGTCCTATCCGAGGGGAGCTGTGTGGTTTCTTTTCTGTTGTTCCCCAGCATCACAGCCAGGGACAGCCATGTCGTGGGCTGCCGAGAGGAAGGTGTGTCTGCCGCGAAGCCGCGGTGCAGAGCTGCCGGCCACGGGCAGGGCGTTGGGGTAGCACTTCGGGGATCCTCAGCGGTAACCCGCTTGGGCTGATGTATACCTCACGGTTATAATTGGCCCGGGCAGCCTTGGGGATTAAATTAATTTGTATCAAGTTAGAAAGCATCAGCTGCCAGAGTCAGGGAGGTCTTCTGGAGGCTGAGCCCGCTCTCCAAGCGGTGTCTCATGGAGAGCAGCTGGGATGGTCCTCGGAGGGCCTGCTGTGCATCTCCCTTGTGTGAGCGCAGTTCTGGGGCCCACACAGAGGCCCCCGTCTTTGACTGTGACCCCCACTGCATTGCGGTTGGTTCCTGTGCAGGTGAGAAAGATTTGCACCCTTCTGAAATCAAATACAGCACATATGGTTGTTTTCCTTAGGCCTTTTCCCCTCCTTAGGTACACTCAGCGGGATCTTTGTGCCTGGAGGGTGCAGCTCTGTGATCTTCATCCTTCCTTGGAAGTTGAAGGAAAGAAAGTTGTTCTCTCTTTACCACCTTCTTTTGCAAAAGATTAAAGAAGACGTGTACGGGGCTCAGGAGCAGATCAAACAGTAGGAAGTCCCTGCAGTGACATTTGAGAACAGGTGTCAGTGGTGGCCGTGCGTGGAAGGAGTTAGTTGTGTTCCCTGTGCTGCACTTGGCTGTCTCTTCTGGACGTTCTCCCTGTTTGTGGCGAAGAGTTTCCAGGACATAGGCTAAGGGGCCCCCCTTCCCTCCCTGGCTCACCCTGGGGTTCTTTTTCCAGCAGCCACCGCCAGGTCCCGAGGGCAGGGCCGTGTGCCGGTGCTGAACGGCCCGTCCCTAATGAGCTGCGCCGCCAGCTGCACAGAGGGCGAGCCCTGTTCTCCCTCCGGCCCCTCTGAAGAGGCCCCTCTGAAGAGCGGGGGCCCAGGAGCCCTTCTCCTGTCCCTTCTCGGCTGATGTGCTGATCGCCACCACCCCACCCCACCCCACCCCCCGCCCTCGCCCCAGAGCATCTTGGCAAAGTTCAGATTTCTGTGCTCACAGCTCAGTGCCCACAGTGAAAAGGAAAGACAAAAGGGGAGGAGGAAAGTGGGGGTGGGGCGCTTGAAGGGTGTTTATTTCTTGTTGCCTTAGCCTAAGCCTCAGGCTCCCGGCTGAAGGCGTATGTGGTAAAGCTTTGAGTAACTGGATTTGGAGATAGTTTTATTGGCACATGCACACAGGCCATGTATTAAGAGTTTGAATTTCTGTTGTTCAGAAACCTGAATTTTGAAAAGACCGCTTTCTATCTCTTCAGTCTGCTTTTTTCTACACACCACCACTTAAGGAAGATGAGATAATTGCTGTGCTCACATGCTATAGAGTGTTTGCTGTGTGCCAGGCTGGTCTGGCTTTGCCTCATTTAAATCATCACAACAACCCCTGCACAGGGAAACTTTTAGTGTGATAAAGTTTTTTTTTCCTATAATAAATTGTGGTAAAAGACACAGAATTTACCATCGTTTTAAGTGCACCATTCAGGAGTGTTAAGTATATTCACATTGTTCTGAATCGGCTCCAAAACGTTTTCACCTTGCAAATCTGAAACTCTTATCCATTGAAGTGAAAACATTTTAACCGATAAGCCGGCACTTTTTTTTGTTCAGCAGGATTGAAATTGCTCTCCTGTTTCTCCTCTGCTGTCTCTCTGTAACATCAGGCCCAGGGCCGTGAGTGCCGAGGCTGCGCCCGGTGCCCTGGTCACCGTGTGGCAGCTGCGGGGAAGGACAGCTGGCTGTCCAGAGGCAGTGCCTTCTTCCTCGGACTGTCCACCAGTTGTGTGGGTGAAGCCCTGCTGAGCCAGAGGCAAGAGTGCACCTCACAAGTTACCAGGGGCCTGCGTCTATTGTGGTTTGTTTTCTAGGTAGCTTCTGATTTATGAAGCATAATATCATAGAAATTCGTGTGAAAAGCAATTGTATATTTTGTGAGTTACTGTTTGTGAGTCACCGTATCCCATGGGTGAAGTGGGAGGCAGGGGTGGGATTGCATTCATAATATGAGAGCTCCTCTCAGTACTCATTTGAGAGACGTTTCAAGCCTGTCCGGTTCCCCTTGGAAGAGCTGGTTCAGCATCCCTGGTGCACAGCCTCGTATGTAACCGCCTTCCCAGTGGCTACCTAGATTATGGTTGTGCCAGAAAGGCAAGGCCAGGTTCACTGGGGACAGGTTTTCACCAGTGCCATTTAGACTCTCCGCCAGAGTTGGATAGAACAGATCATTTCATAATTTTTTCAAATGTGGGTAGGGGTGTTAGTCTTCACTTTCTGCTGATAATGCTAAGAAAACAATGGTTGAATCACCGATGAAGCCTGGGTTCTGAGGCCAGCAGAAAATACAGTGCAACAGCTTTTTCTTTCCTTTTTTAAACCTCAGATTCACAGATTGTATTAATCATAATTCTTGGTTCATGACACATTCCCATCATTGGTTTGTGGATGTTTTCCTTCCGGTTCTGGTGTCACTAAGTCTGGCTAATCTATTGAACGAGGTGGCCTGGGACTTTGTGCTTCAAGGGTCCAGCCTCTTCTCTCACTGCGGTTTCCTTTGGGGTCTTGCCCAGTGTGACTGGGCTTCAGTAGGAGCCCAAATCTTCCCTTGCTCTGTTCCTGTTGGGCTCTGGATGTGCGTGTCTCCCCTCTTGCTGTCTGTCTCGTTCAGCTAAGTCCCTCAGAGTCTCCGCTTGGCTGTTGCTCGAGCTGCAGTGGCCTCATCTCCACCCTCTGCTGCAGCAGCTGGGCGGGTCCCACCCTCTCCACGGAGGGCCCCACCTCGGGTGTTAGGCCCCAGGAGCAGCGCCCTTCCCTCCCACAGCACCGGTTCTGTGCCCAGAGGTGCTGTGTCCCGTCTCCTCCCCCCGCTGACCCCAGCTCCCCATGGCTCAGGAAGTGCTGGGTGCCCCGGAAATGTTTGTTGAATAAATGAATTCTGACCAAATATAGTTCAAATCCTTGTTATGTTTGGTCGGTAGAATGTAGAAAAGAGCTCTGCCCAAAGGAATTAGTAAGCTAATAGAAGGATAAGAGCCATTGTAATAAGCATGCCCATTGTTACCAAATTTGTATGTAGGGCAGGCACGAGGTTTTCACGCTTGGGCCTTGTCTTTGAATTCTGAGTTCCGCTCACCTGGGCTTTCAAGGCGTCTATGCCCCTTCCTTCTCAGGGTGGTTTGTATTTTGTTTGCTTTTATCAGTCGGTGTGCTTAGCAATTTTTTGTCATGTGAAGTTTTCAGAGTGGGTGTTTACAAACTTAGAAACTTTTAAACATAGAATAACAAACGGAACGATTAAAATAGCTTTAAAAAGACCTTTACCATTTTTAAAATATTTATTTATTTATTTATTTATTTATTTATTTATTTATTTATTTATTTATTTATTTATTTATTTATGGCTGTGTTGGGTCTTCGTTTCTGTGCGAGGGCTTTCTCTAGTTGCGGCAAGCGGGGGCCACTCTTCATCGCGGTGCGCGGGCCTCTCACTATAGCGGCCTCTCTTGTTGCGGAGCACAGGCTCCAGACGCGCAGGCTCAGTAGCTGTGGCTCACGGGCCTAGTCGCTCCGCGGCATGTGGGATCCTCCCAGACCAGGGCCCGAACCCGCGTCCCGTGCATTGGCAGGCAGATTCTCAACCACTGCGCCACCAGGGAAGCCCAAGACCTTTACCATTTTTACAGCAGAAGTGGACCCCCTCTTGTGTACACTGACCGGTGCTTGGTGTGGGCAGAAACTGCGTCTTTGGCACACCTCATGCTTTCCAAACCACTCATAAGACCCTTGCAATTTTGGTTATGAGCCGGCCACACCACAAGCGTAGTGGACCCTTGGGAAATCGCTTGCACGGTGGGTGGACGGCATCGTGGTGGACCAGACGTGGGCCCTCTCTGCGTCCCGGGAGCTGGTGACTGGGGCGTGTTCCATCATCTCAGGGAACACTGGTTCACTGTGGGAGCTTGAGAAGGGAATAGAATCTCCCAAAATTCCACGCTGTCACCTTTTGTCCCTGTAGCTCCTCAGCGAACCTTTGTTTAGAGTATGTGCGAAGTCAAGCTAAATCTTCGGCATCTCTGCCTAAACCCCAAGGACAGCACGTGCACCTCCCCTGAGATTAGCCCCTTAGCACGGCATTGCCGCACTTCTCTTCGGTGATGTAAGCTTGGCCTTGGCGCTGGCAACCTCCTCCCCTCAGGCCTGTGGGGACCACAGATTGCTTACTTCCTCCTAGTGCTGCTTCTCAAGGTAGCGTGGTTCTGGAAAGCTGCTGCAGTTGGTTTACCTGTTGAAACTCTTAAATAAATGAATACTTTCTGAGTAATTACATATTTGCTCCTTTACACTCTTGCGAAATAATAGAAAGCAAAACAGTATATTTATATAAGTTAAGCTCTTTTATGACTGTGCTGGCATTGACTTGTAAAAAGAGGTGTCTGTGTGTGCAGGTGAAAGGGATGGAGCTTGGTAAGGAGCAGTGGGGGAGTAAACTCTTGGAAAACCAAAAAGGAGGGCAGTTGGCCCGTGACGGTGACGGCAGCGGTGGTGTGGTGGCGACCTGGAAGGGAAGAGTTGCTGGCTGTTAGGAAATCTGCATCTGTGTCCGAGCTCTCAATCCCTCTCCCTTCTCTTCCTCCTCAGGAGTTAGAAGCAGCTCTACACAGAGATGACGTGGAGTTTATCAGCGACCTGATCGCCTGCCTACTTCAGGGCTGCTATCAGCGAAGGGATATCACGTGAGTAACCCCAATCTTACTGTTTCTGGCGGAGGGAAGGAATTAACCAGTCCTAGTGATGTTTCGTGTCTCCTGGAATAAACCAGAGCAGATCACCGGCCAAGACATAACAGTGTATTTACACACGGTTCCCAGGTCCCGTGTTTGGCTCCTTCTGCAGCTGAGTTTACATTTTATTGTAATTCTTGACTTTATTTCACTCTCAGAAATCTATATCCCTTACTCTTGGGTCCGCCAGCTACCATATTCAAGTGTGGAATGTGTTCTCTCAATGTAGGGCTTTCTTTCTGATCTTTGTTTTCAGTATTGGTAAAATGATGCCTAACAAATTAAAACTAGATTTTTACTGTATTTCTGCCCCTGGGGTATGTATCTTCCATTCACGTAAACAGTGGCATCATTTCTAACATGGAGCTTCTGGGCCCCCTCACACCATAGTTGCCAAGTACACAGCTGTCTGGTACATTGAGATGTGTAGAAATTTGGAGCAAGATTTCATCTCTGTCAACAAATAAAGGATCTTCCTGATAAGGCCTCATCCCTTGTTTTGATAGAGTTGATAGATGTTCTCTTGCTACTATGTTTCCACACAGAGCTGGACTGTGCGGCCAACTCCCGGGAAGCTGAGACAGGACGGGCTTCCCCGTGCAGGCAGGAGTCTGGGGTGTTACGGTTTACAGTTTTCAGACAGTTAAAAAAAAAGACGGTGTCTGAAATATTTCTCTTGTAGTAGATCCACTCCTAGGTTCCTGTTAGGGCTGGGGGTAGACGTGTGGTAACAAGGTGAGTGAGGGGTTGACGAACTGCTACTGCATCCAGCGCGGAGCTCGGCGTTCGTGTGTGTGTGTGTGTGCGTGTGTGTGTGTGTGTGTGTGTGTGTGTGTGTGTGTGTGTGGAGTGATCATCCCCCTTCCTTTCCGTGTTTGTACTTCTGCCTGTTTCATGCTGTAGTCGTCATCTCCTGCATTCTCCGTGAGTGTACTGACTGTCCCCAGGGCGTCCAGGCTGTCGTGCTAAACAAAGAGTAGAAAGAAATCTACCATCTTACCACTTAAACACCATGACAAAAGGTTTAGTATATTTTCTCCCATTTTCTTTTTGAGATGTAACTTGGGAGTGTGTGTGGTTTTTAAGCAGTTGTGGTCATACTGTGTATGTAATTTCACTTTTTCATATCTTTCATTTTTTTCATCACAATGACAATTTTTCTTATAACCACCTTTTCTTTAAATGAGATTGTCAAATACTCCGATTTAGTAGGTGAACATTTGTGCCCAGCTTTTAACTGTTATAAACATGCTATATTACACAGCCTTGGACATAAAAGTTTGCACACCTTAGTGAATCACACTCTTAAATTTCTGCAAGTGTAGTCACTCCGTCAAAAGAAATGCCCACTTAAGATTCAAAAAATAAATTTCCAGGCCGCTCACCCCAGAGGTTGCTCCATTTCACCCATGACCATCAGTGTCCGAGGGGGTCTGTTTGCCTCACCTCGCTCTGGCCAGGGTGCTGGAGGGCAGATGCCCTCGGGACCCTCGGTCCTGGGCCCCACTTCAGAGTGTGTGCAGTTGCCATGGCAAGCGCTGTGACATCCACAGAGCACGTGGCCTGTGTGAGAAGGGGCCATGGACCGAGCCGTCATGGGGTGCTTCCTGAGCCAGTGTGCCCTTATATTACAGAGCCCAGTAAGAGAGTGAGTGAAGGAAGGACGGACCCCCCCCGAAGTTGCAGGTAGGAAGGTGGGTGTCTGGGGTTTGACGCCCTGGAGCAGAGGCTAGGGGTTGCAGAGCAGAAGGTCCCATGTGGTTCAGAGATGTGATTTATTTGAGCTGCAAAGTCCAAAGTCTTATTAGCCCCTGAGTGTTAAATTTTGGTTCGTCGCCGACATCTAAAATGAGACTTCATGTTTAAACCCAGTTTGTAGCTTTTAGAAAGCATCTAAGACACTAATCAGCTGGAGGGAAAACAGGGCCCCAGCCTGCCTGGTGGCTCTCGACACAGAGGCTGGTTGTCACTCTGCATCTGTTGGGCTTGCTTGGCCCACCTGCTCACCTTCTTTCCCTGCTCGTCTCCGGCATGCACTGACATTCGAGGAATCCTGTGGCCACAGCACAACAGGAGTAGGAGCCTAGTCGGCCTTGTAGGCTGGGCGACGAGTTCGGGGATGTGATTCTGAGGGCAGGGAGGGCGGGGGACCAGGAAGGGGCGAGTGAGTAGATCAGGCCTGAGGGCAGAGGCGAGCCCATCATGAAGGCCTGTTCGTGGGTGAAGGTGATGACCTGGTGCCTCCTGCCTGACAGGCTGTCTCTCCAACCTTACTGCGCACAGTCGTGGTTTGTGGACTTGAATTTCCTGTTACATACTTAGGCCGTGTCTTCCATGGGTGTGTTGGTTGATGATCAAGCACAAGAAACGCCCATTTAAAATTTGCGGGGCAGGTGTCCCCCGCCCTCGGCAGCTCTGGATACTGCCTGTCGCACGCCTGCCTTCTCTGTGACGGTGGGGACGGGGACCAGGCTGCAGTTGAAGGTCTGAATAGCTAGAGTCGGCTCATACCATCTATGGAGTAGAGCTTCCCTTCCCTGTTGGCGTGTGGTGTCTGTTTGACATTTTACCAGGTTTTTGACACGTGAGAATCCACTCGGCTGTTCCTGGCTGTACCTGCCAGTCTCTTTTGGCTCGATACCATTGCTCTTAACTAATCCTGCTTGTTAGTTCTTCCAGAAAATGATATAATCTTGTCATATTCCATAAGGAATCTCCGTATTTTGATTAAAGTCCTTATGTTGTGGGACTCCCCTGGTGGCACAGTGGTTAAGAATCCGCCTGCCAATGCAGGGGACACGGGTTCGAGCCCTAGTCCGGGAAGATCCCACATGCCGCGGAGCAGCTAAGCCCGTGCGCCACAGCTACTGAGCCCGTGCTCTAGAGCCCATGAGCCACAACTATTGAACCCGTGTGCCACAACTACTGAAGCCCGCAGACCTAGAGCCCGTGCTCCACAACAAGAGAAGCCACTGCAATGAGAAGCCCACACACTGCAATGAAGGCCCAACGAAGCCAAAAATAAATAAATAAATTTATTTAAAAAAAAAAAAAGTCCTGATGTTGCTCAGTAAAAAGTTGTAGCTTTGTTCATGTAGGTCAGATCCGTTCCTGGGTTACTTTAACTTGTGTTGCTGCTAAGAGTTGAGTGATACTCAAGCACCGTGCAAGTACTTCCAAGTGTAGAATATGATATATTCCTAACATATTCCTGTGTTTGTATCTTGAATCTGCCCAGTTTATTGACCTTGATTTTTTAAGGTTGATTCTCTTGATGTTCTAGGTTATCAACCCCCTTCCTTTTCGTGTTTGTGCTTCTGCCTGTTTCATGCTGTATTCGTCATCTACTGCTATGTAACAAAATTACCCTAAAACTTAGCAGCTTTAAACATCAGTTTCTGTGGGTCAGGAATCTGCTGTGCCGGCCGTGCTGCTGGGACCGTGGCTGCCCTCGGGAGGGCTGTATGTTTGTTTCCTGTGACTGCTTAGCGCAGTTCACAGGCCGAAGAGCTGAAACTGCATTTGGTGTCGGTCGGTTTTGTGGGTCTGCACGTGGCTTGTCGGGGGCCCCGCTCGGGGTGTCTGGAGGCCTAGCTGGGGAGGGACACAGGGTCCTTCAGGCTGCTGGCAGAGTCGCCCTGGCAGCTGTAGGACCCAGGTCTTTGTTTCCGTGCGGCCCTCTCGGCCCGGCTGTGTCTCCCCTCGTGACCTGGCGCACTCGTGGGAGTGCCCTCGCCTGCCCAGTTTTGTGACCAGGAGCGAGCCCCAGATGAGCTGCGCCCCACTCAGGAGATCCCGCCATGCAAGGCTGTGAACACCAGGGGGGCCTGTTGCACATGCTTTTTTTTGTTAATAGTGACTGTATTCTCCAGAGGAAAACTGCATGTTGATGGTGAGGCTTATGCTTGCATCTAATCACGTGTACTTAGTTATTAACAACATATCATAAGTTCTCTGTTTTGGTAGGCTTTTGGACAAGAACCAGTTGATTTTTGGATAGTCACATGTGGTCCTGTATAAATGAATTATCAACAAGAGGTTTTGATTTTCCCTTTTGTTTCAGTAAATGGCTATAACTAACTTGTTCCTAGTTTAATTTTCTCCCATATTTACCATTAGCCTCCACTATAAATGTACTTACATTGATAATATCCCCTATAAAAAAACAATTAGTTTGAAAATAATGGGTGTTCTACAGGATATTCTTAGGTTAGATGCAGGCTTCTCCCATCACTCATCTGCTTTCACTTTGGCACGTTTCATTTCCTCAGTCTTCTTGTGAGGCTGTGAAGAAGAGGTAGAGGGAGATCCCCTCAACGGCTCACCAGGTCCTGTTTTACAGGGAAGGAAACATCCAGAGACTTAGGTAGCCAGTTAGAAGATGAATAATCCCTACAAAGAACTGAGAGATCAGGAGCCCAGATCTTCATCCCTCATAGAATCTGAAGTATGATGAGTCTCTAACTCTGGCTCTTTGTTTTCTGTCGTCTTTACATAAAATTAATGATTTTAGCAGTATAAAAAAATAAATTCTGGGCTTCCCTGGTGGTGCAGTGGTTAAGAATCCGCCTGCCAATGCAGGGGACACGGGTTCAATCGCTGGTCGGGCAAGATCCCACATGCCGCGGAGCACCTAAGCCCGCGTGCTGCAATTACTGAGCCTGCGCTCTAGAGCCCGCGAGCCACAACTACTGAGCCCACGTGCCACAACTACTGAAGCCCGCGCGCCTAGAGTCCGTGCTCTGCGACAAGAGAAGCCACCGCAATGAGAAGCCGGAGCACCGCAACAAAGAGTAGCCCCCGCTCACCGCAACTAGAGAAAGCCCGCGTGCAGCAATGAAGACCCGACGCAACCGAAAATAAATAAATAAATTTAAAAAAAAAGTTTTAAAGCATCGCCTAAAGTAGTATAGAGCAGAAACCCCACCCCTCCTGAAGATGGGGTGCCGGGTGGGCTGTTCTGGACAGTTTGCTTTTTCACACGTGTGTACCTAGAGGTGCAAATAGCATTTAATATTTCAGAATGTGTCTGTCTCATCAAGCTGTGCTGGCTCGTCAGACACCCGCAGACGCCGTGTCACCCTGTCTTCTGTGTCCTCCCCAGCCCTTCTGCTTCTGGGTACGGTGCAGAGCTGCCCGCCCTCCCCAGTGCTGATGGCAGGCCTCTTAACACTAGTTTCTTCCTTATGACAACACTGTGTCAGTTACTCCTAAATGATTTCTTTTGAAACGAGAGGTTAATTTATTTTAAAGAAACAGAAAAAGTGACCCTAGTTAAATGAACGTCATAAAATTTCAGACGGTGTTGTAACCGGGAGGAGAGAAGAGTTTTTTCCCCTTCCTTTTACAGGCAGCTGCTTCTGTGACTTTTTTGCTGTTGAAGGAAACTGTGAGTCTCGGATGGACAGAAGCAGAATTAGTGGGGGGCCCCTCAACCCCCTGTGGAGGGGGGATCCTGGTGCCCTCCGTGCTCGTCCCCCTTTCCTGGGGACAGCGGGTGGCAGTGTTGGTCCTGCTGTTCTGTGCTGGGCCAGGGAGGCAAGTGATGGTTTCACCCTTTTTCATATCATACCTGTGTGGTGTCAGAGCATTGCCGAAAACATAATCTGTAATTTTATTTGTGTTAAAAACAGCTAAGTATACATGAAATAAAAAAATTTCTGAATGGACAAGTAAGTTTGGGGTCTGGTTGATCCAAGTTGAACTAATTGGTCTGAAGTGAGGCTCAGGCTTCAGCCCTTTAAAAACTTGTTTTTGTCGATATATTATAATACACACAGAAAAGGGCACATTGCTTAATCATACAGCTCAGTGAATTTGTACAAACTGAATACACCTACGCAGTGATCACTCAGACAAGAAAACATCACAATGAATTTTACTTTTTCCATTGATAGAAATTGCCTAAAGTGATCGTTATTCTGTCCCTCCAGTGGTATCCACGTACATTTAGAGTGAATTTGTACTCGGTATTCTCTGAAGTTTTATTTTCATCCCACCCTAAAGAAAGAGGATTTTGGACAGATGAATGCTTGCTGTTCTTGGTTCTAAGGCTTACCTGTTATGTGGAGCTAAGAAAGTTCCTTATCTCTTTGTGCATTACTTGCCTTATCTGTAAAATGGGAATGATAACCATACCCATTACTAAATTTATTGTGAGATTAAATGAATTCACTTATGACAGCCTTAGAACAGTCTTGAGCTTTTAGTAAATACCAGAAACATCTACGTGTGTGGAGTAGGAAGTGGATATTGACCCAGGCTACTTCCCATGTCTTAAATGTTGCGGTTTGCACGTCTCAGAACTGGGGTCAGCAGCCTTCTTCTACGAAGGGCCAGAGAATAATCATTTTAGGCTTTGTGTGGGTGACATGGTCTAACCTACTCCCCTCTGCCATCCAGTGCAAAAGTGGCCAGAGTAGTGCTTTGTGACTGATTGTGGCTGTGTTTTATTAGATGTTCATAATCTGGAATTTGAATTTTATATCATTTTCTTGTGTCATAAAATAATATCCTTTTGATTTCTTTTCTCTTCCAACCATTAAAAAAGAATGATTTTCACGTTCTTAGCTTACAGGCTAAAGATAGACATTCAGGCAAGCTTTGGCCCATGGGCCATAGTTGGCCCCTGTTTTTAGAAAATTAAATAGGTTCCTATTTCTAATTCCACAAACTCGGTCACCATGCTGCTCAAGATAATACATTTCCATGTCCTCAGAAAGTGCCCTTTGCACTAAATCTAACCTCCCCACACCCCCAAAACCCCACTGCATCCCACGCAGTGACCTGATTTTTATTGATGCAGATTGTTTTGCCTTATTCTAGAATTTCGTGTGTGTGTGTGGCTGGGATCGTGCAGTGTGGGCTCTGTGTGTCCAGCTTCTTTGAGGAAGCACAGGGTCTGTGTGATGCTCACTGACGCTGCTGTTTGTATCAGTTCTTTGTTCCTTTTAGGGGAGGGGGTCTGCATTGGATTCCAGTGCAAAAATATATCACAGTTTTTTTGTCTACTAGTTGGTAGACTTGTATGTTGCCTCCAGTTTGGGGCTGTTGAGAATAGAGCAGCTGAGAACACTTGCGTGGATGTTTTCGTGGATGTCTTTTCGTTTCTCTCGGGAATTGCTGGGTCGTGCGTGAGAGCACGATTGACGTTGACTTGTTTTCTAAGCAGCGGTGACCTTTATCCTCCTACCAGCAACACCTGAACAGTCCAGTTGCTCCATATTTTTGCCGACATCTGTTAATTTTAATTTTACCCAGTTTTTCATTTTACTGATTCATTGTGGTTTTAGTGTGCATTTCCCTGATGACTAGATATATAATGGGCTGTGACTGTTTTCTCCTGATGTGTAGCTTGCCTTTCCATTTGTTTGACACTGTATTTTAAAGAATGGCAAATTTTAATTTTGTTGAAGTCTAATTTATCAGTTTTTTTTAGTATGTTTTTTCCTAAGAAATCGGGACGTACCTTAATGTCAAGAGATTTTCTTTGAGGTTTGCTCTTAGTTTTACAGTTTTAGCGCTTTTTGCAGTTGGCATTATGATGCATTTTGAGTTAGTATTCGTGTATGGTATGAAGTAGAAGGTCAATCAATGTCCATTTTTTCCTTATGAATTTCATGTATGTTCAGTCTGTTTCTGGACTCTGCCTTATTCCATTGATCTATATGTCTTATATTTATACAAGTATCAGATTGTCTTGAAATTGGTGAGTTCTCCATCTTTTTATATTTTAGTTTTGCTTTTTAAATCTTTTGACTATTCTGGGTTCTTTGCATACAAATCTAAAAATCAGCTTGTCACCTCCCCCACCCCACAAAAAAGGCCTGCTACAGAAAATGGACATTTTGAGCAATGTTGAGTTTCCCAGTCCTTGACCTTGATAGATATCTCTCCACTTGTTTATCTTTTATTTAAAAAAAATTTTTTTATTTATTGATTTGGCTGCACTGGGTCTTAGTTTTGGCGTGTGGGATCTAGTTCCCTGAGCAGGGATTAAACCCTGGCCCCTGCATTGGGAGTCTGGAGTCTTAACCACTGGACCACCAGGGAAGTCCCTGTTTATCTTCTTTAATTTCAGGAATATTGTATAGTTTCATTGTAAAGATACTGTACATCTTTCCATTTGTGCCTAAGTATTTCATATTTTCCAGCTATTTGTTGCCATTATATGTAAAATACAATTGAGTTTTTTGTATTGACTGTGTTACTATAGTCTTCCCGAATTCACTTCTTAGTTTATTGGTCTTGTCGCTGACTGAGGAGTTTCTGTAGTCTGTTTCCGTTCCAGCCTCTATCCCGGCTCTCTGTCCCAAGAGCTTCCTTCTCTTGTCTTATTACTGTGCCGGCCACCACTCCTGATCTTGGGGGAAAGTATTCAGCCTTTAACCATCAAGTGTGATGAAGTGCTGTCCCTTTTGTCTGTTGCTGAATTCAGTTTGCTGCTGTTTTGTTGAGGATTTCTCCATGTATGTTTATGAAGAATATTGGTCTGTAATTTTATTTTCTTATGAATCTTTGTCAGGTTTTGGCACAAGGGTTGAGAAGTGTTCCCTTCTCTGGTTTCTGAAAGAGTTTGTGTAATTTCTTTTCTTTTTTTAAAAATTTATTTATTTTATTTGTATTTATTTTTGGCTACGTTGGGTCTTCGTTGCTGTGTGCGGGCTTTCTCTCTAGTTGCGGCGAGCGGGGGCTGCTGTTCGTTGTAGTACGCGGGCTTCTCATTGCGGTGGCTTCTCTTGTTGTGGAGCATGGGCTCTAGGTGCGTGGGCTTCAGTAGTTGTGGTGCGTGGGCTCAGTAGTTGTGGCGCACGGGCTCTAGAGCACAGGCTCAGTTGTTGTGGTGCACGGGCTTAGTTGCTCCGCGGCATGTGGGATCTTCCCCGACCAGGGATTGAACCCATGTCCCCTGCATTGGCAGGTGGATTCTTAACCACTGCGCCACCAGGGAAGTCCGAGTTTGTGTAACTTCTTTCAAACAGTTCGCCACTGAAAGCCTTTGGGTTTGTAGTTCTCTTTGTGTGCAAGTTTTTGATTGAGTATTATTGATTTGATTTCTTTAATAGATTAAGGCTATTTGGGTGTTCTGTTTCTTTTTAAAAAAATTTTATTGAAGTATAATGTTGTGTTAATTTCTGCTGTACAGCAAAGTGATTCCGTTTTACATATATATATTCTTTTTCATATTCCTTTCCATGATTGTTTATCACAGGATATTGAATATAGTTCCCTGTGCTATACAGTAGGAACTTGTTGTTTATCCATTCTAAATGTAATAGTTTCCATCTCTCAACCCCAAATTCCCAGTCCATCCCTCTCCCCCTGCCCATAGCACCCACTATTCTGACCTCTATGTCTGTGATTCTGTTTCTGCTTTGTAGATAGGTTCATTTGTGTCATATTTTAGATTCCACATATAAGTGATATCATACGGTATTTGTCTCTCTTTCTGACTTTGCTTAATATGATAATCTCTTGGTCCATCCATGTTGCTGCAGATGGCATTATTTCACCCTCTTTTTATGGTTGAGTAATATTCCATTGTATATATGTACCACATCTTTTTTATCCATTCATCCATCTGTCAACGGGTGAAGGTTGCTTCTATGTCTTGGCTGTTGTCAGTAGTGCTGCTATAAACATAGGGGTGCATTTATCTTTTCAAATTACAGTTTTGTCTGGATATATACCCAGGAGTGGGATTGCTGGATCATATGGTAGCTCTGTTCTTAGTTTTTTGAGGAACCTCCAAAGTGTTCTCCATAGTGGCTGCACCAATTTACATTCCCACCAACAGTGTAGGAGGGTTCCCTTTTCTCCTGAGTGTTCTATTTCTTAAGTCATTTTTGGTAAGTAATTTAGGCATTTTTCAAGGAGTTTGTCTATTTTATTTAAGTTTTAAAATTTATTTCCATAGTGCTGTTCATAATATTCTCTTATTCTCTTACTATCTGTAGGATCTACAGTGGTTTTTCCACTTTCATTCCTGATGTTGGAATTTGTTCTCTCTCTCTCCCTCTATTCTTTCTACAGGTTTATCAACTTTTCAAATGTTTACTAAGGAACCAGCTTTAACTTTACCTACTGTTTGCCTGTTTTCTTTAAAAAAATTTTTTTCTGTTTTTGATTTCTTATTTTTATTATTTTCTTCTGTTTGCTTTGGCTTTAGCCTACTCTTCTTTTTCTTTCTTCTCAAGTTATAATACTTGTTATGAGCCTTTTTTCTTTTCAATACAGGCATTTTAAAGCTGTAAATTTCCTTCTAGGCAGTGCTCGACTGGGCTGTTTAGTCCTTTTACATTTAGTGCAGTTACTGGTATGGTTGGTTTTCCATTGTTCTCTGGGGGTTTTTAAGTGTCCAATTCATTGGTGTTTAGTATATTCACAAGGTTGTGTAGTCGTCACCAGTGTTGAATTCCAGAACATTTTATCACCCCCAAAGACCCCTCACACCCATCAGCTGTCGCTCCTTGCTTCCTCCAGCCACCAGTCCCACTAACTAACGCGCTTCCTGTCTATGTTGTTACTGTTCTACGTACCTCTTATAGGCGGAATGCGTACATATAGGTATCCAGCTGCTTTCACTTAGCATGTTTCCAGAATTCATCCATGTTGTAGCGTGAATCACGTGCTCATTCATTTTATGGCCCAACAATACTCTGTTGTATAGATATATGTTTTATTTATCTGTTAGTTCATGGACATTGGTGCTGTTTCAGCTTTTTGGCTGTTATGAATTATGCTGCTGTGTATGAATGTTTGTCTACTTGTTTTTGTTTGGGTGTATGTTTTCATTTCTCTTGGGTATATACCTAAGAGTGGAATGGTTGGGTCATACGGTAATTCTGTGTTTAAGTTTTGAGCAGCTTGGCAAACTTTTGCAAAGTTGCTGCACCATTTTACATTCCAGCTAGCAGTATAGGATGGTTCCCATTTCTCTACGAACTTGTTAACAAGTGGTCAGCACTTGTTCTTATCTGTCTTTTTAATTTTAACCATCCTGGTGGGTGTGACCTGGTACCCTGTTGGGGTTTGATTTGCATTTCCCAAATGACTAATGAGTGTCTTTTCATGTGTTTCCTTCTTTTTTCCTCTCTTTGTCCTTCAGTGCTTTCTTTTGGGTTATTTAAAGATTAATACATGTTGATTTCCAGATGACTTTTTTTTTTAAATAAATTTATTTATTTATTTATTTTTGGCTGTGTTGGGCCTTCGTTGCTGCACGCAGGCTTTCTCTAGTTGCGGTGAGCGGGCTTCTCATTGCAGTGGCTTCTCTTGTAGCGGAGCACAGGCTCTAGGCACGTGGGCTTCAGTAGTTGCAGCACACGGGCTCAGCAGTTGTGGCATGCAGGCCCTAGAGCATGCAGGCTCAGTAGTTATGGTGCATGGGCTTAGTTGCTCTGTGGAATGTGGGATCTTCTTCCCGGACTAGGGATTGAACCTGTGTCCCCTGAATTGGCAGGCAGATTCTTAACCACTGCGCCACCAGGGAAGTCCCCCAGATGACTTGTAATACTTTTCTTTGTTACCTAACATAAACATTCATATATACAAATAAAATCTATATTATATACATATTTTCCAGTTAAAAGATATGTTTTGTATCTTAGTCATATTTTCCTTTAATTTGAAATTGTCATGATTTTTTACTTATCCTGGCTATCACGTTGATTTCAGGATATATTTCAGGATATGGCAGGCACTATATAGTCCTATAGAAGAGACATTATTTTAGTTGGTTTGGGCTGAATCTTTTTATGATCCTTAAGAATAAGCACTTCATCAAATTTTCTTATGGAGCCTTTTATTTGTTGCTTCACTTGGAACCAAAATCTTTATCTCAATCTAGTACTCGTGTGTTTGGTTTTTTTGTTTTTTTTTTAAGCTTTTTGCCCACACTGTGTGGCATGCAGGATCTTAGTGCCCCGACCAGGGATTGAACCCTCACCCCCTGCACTGGAAGTGCGGAGTCTTAACCACTGGACCGCCAGGGAAGTCCCCAAGTACTAGTGTTAAACGTGGCTTAACTGTGCACGTGGATATTTCATTAGCTGCACCAGTAGCTATAGCAAATGGGAAGATAAAATTTGTCTCTTTAGTCTCCACATGGCACCCGCGGTGCCAGGTCTTCATTGCTCCCTGCATGTGGACTGCAGATACACTTTTATGTCTCAGAACTGACACAAGAGCCTTCCTTCTCCTTGTGATCTTCTCAGGCAGGTTGTTTCCTGCGTGGTGCAGGGTCCTGCCGGCTCCGGCTCCGGCCGAGGTCGTGTCAGCCCGCTCCTCTCGGGCCACGCTGTCCCTGGGAATGTGGGTCTCACAGTGGAAGCTTGTTCTGTCTGAAGGAAAAGAAGCAGTTCTCTGCTGGGGTCCTAAGAGATGCTCACTCTGCAACTGTGGAAAGATAGTTCTGTCTTTTTTTCTCTCTCTTGTGCAAACTATTTTAAGAAATAAAGGGATAATTAGCATTTGGAACTTTTTTCAGACAAGAAGGAGCACTGACCTGCTTGTGCTCAGAACCTCTGGTTGGTTCCATCTTTTTGTTCCCACGTCCTGTTGAAAGGATTAGTGGCAGCTCTCAGGAAGAAGTGCCCTGAGCTGAGCTGAGAGATTTAAAACGTAGGATCGGTTTGTAGCAGCTGTTGCCACGCACTCTTCCTCTGAGCAGCACACAGAATCACGGCGCTTATTTTTCTGAGGGCGGGAGTGCACGGTCTTACCAGATTCTGAAAGAGTTTTGTGTCCTAGAGAAGATGAAGAGCCGCTAAGGACAAAGTATTAACCCTAACTGTTGGCTTACTGAGCCATTTTGTTTCAAGTACCCTTGACCACGCTGCCTTCAAAAAATTTTTCTCTCGAATATCTGACCTTTAAAAGAAAGAGATACAGATTTTTATGAGGCTTATCTATATACAAGGCAAAGGAGTGATCTTGAATTGTAAGTCCGTTAGTATCTCTTGGTAAGGTGGTATGGAGATGACTTAAGAAACTTTTAGCAGAAGTGATGTAATTGGAACTGAGTAGGATAATAGGGCTGTTGGAAAGGAATCTCAGACATGCAGCTCTTGGGACAAGTAGGGGCTTTCAGGCAGATCGCGGCTGTTTGTGCTTCCTCGCCTCCTGCCGCGTCCTCGTGGAATGATCTCATGTCACGGAGTCCACGTTTCATTTTACTGCAGGAAGAGCACACCTTGTTGTTTAGGGTACTTGCTGTGCAGTAGAAATCCTAGAAAGCATGTGGCAGATAAAGGGGTTTATTACCGAAGGCAGGTTGTCTTCTTCATACTCTTTGAAATGAAAAAGCACCCCGTTTTATTTTCAAATTCTCCTTTGCCACATTCTCTGCCTTTCACCGCCAGCTTGAGCTGCTCTTTGCTCAGCGCCTCCACCTGAAGGGGCAGCACCGGCTTTGTGGGCAGGAGGCAAGGCTCTCGCAGGTGCCTGCAAGCAGGGCTCAGGTCATGGTGCTGAGAGCCCTGTGTTTCCAGGTGTAATGCTGCATTTTGATAAGGTAACCACATTCACACTGTCTGCATTTAAGGTATCAACAGGAAGGAAATAAAGTTTCTTCTCTCTTTGAAAAAGCAAGATGTTTAATTTCTTATTTGCCTAAGGCCCTTTGTTTTTTCTCTATGAGTATTTCTTCTGACTTTTTCTACAAATATAACTACATAGATTATAAGTTAACATGATACATGCCTCTTGTAAAAATTATATTGACACATAATTCCTTTAGAGCTCTTTGTTTAGTGAGAAAAATATTTTTAAATCAAGCATTAGGTGAAATTATATCCAGATTCCTTAATAGTTGAGATATGGAATAACTACCAATTAAACAGCACTTGTTATATACAAGGCACATTTAGGTACTAATCAAAAATTTAAGTTGTCATAAATGTTTTCTATAGAAAAAACCCTCAAATTTAGAATATAGTGTTTCGTAACACACCCACAAGTTTACGTGTAACAGCACATGAAAGTATAGTTACACGTCAGTGTAGCCTCTTTTTAAATTAATTAATTAATTAATTAATTAATCTATCTGGCCACACAGCGCGGCTTGTGGGATCTTAGTTCCCCGACCAAGGATTGATCCTGGGCCCTTGGCAGTGAAAGCATGGAGTCCTAACCACTGGACCGCCAGGGAATTCCCTGGAGTAGCCTCCTATGTTCTGGAGAAGGTTTTTTCACCTTTGCATCTTAACCTGAAATATAAATGGATTAGGTCAGGCAGACATTGGCATTCTTTGCGGTTTGCCATCTAAGTTGTGGACCTAATCTTTTTTTTTTAATTAATTAATTAATTTATTTTTGGCTGCGTTGGGTCTTTGTTGCTGCGCATGGGCTTTCTCTAGTTGCGGCGAGCAGGGGGCTACTCTTTTTTTTTTTTAACATCTTTATTGGAGTATAACTGCTTTACAATGGTGTGTTAGTTTCTGCTTTATAACAAAGTGAATCAGTTATACATATACATACGTTCCCATATCTCTTCCCTCTTGCGTCTCCCTCCCTCCCACCCTCCCAGGGGCTAACTCTTCGTTGCAGTGCACGGGCTTCTCATTGTGGTGGCTTTTCTTGTTGCGGAGCTCGGGCTCTAGGCGCGTGGGCTCAGTAGTTGTGGCTCACGGGCTCTAGAGCGCAGGCTCAGTAGTTGTGGCGCACAGGCTTAGTTGCTCTGTGGCATGTGGGATCTTCCGGGACCAGGGCTCGAACCTGTGGCCACTGCATTGGCAGGCGATTCTTAACCTCTGTGCCACCAGGGAAGGTCCCGCAACCTTCTTAAATATTGATGATCTTTGGGACTTGACGGTGTCAGGAGATGCTGTAAACTGAGTAGGATAATAGGGAGTTCCCTCGAAAAACCAGGAGATGGTGTAATAACATAGTGCTTCCTCAAGGGATCCCCGGGCCCTTCCTGGCACTTTCCGTTCCTGCTGCTGTTGATGATTTGTCAGCTGTCCAGCCACCCCCCACCTCCAGCCACCCCCCCTCCCCCCACACCACCCTCTCTCTGTGGTATTCATGTGTCTTTGTGTCTGGGGCCGCCTGGTTAGGCCTCAGACCTTCCACAGCTACCTGGAGGACATCATCAGCTACCGCTGGGAGCTGGAAGAAGGGAAGCCTAACCCCCTGAGGGAAGCTAGCTTCCAGGACCTGCCCCTTCGCACCCGTGTGGAAATCCTCCACCGCCTCTGTGACTACCGGCTGGACGCAGACGATGTCTTCGATCTCCTCAAGGTGCGTAGCTGACAGGCACCCCGTCCCTGGAGCAGAGGTTTAGAGAAGCCAGTGTTTGGATGCTGTGCTGGTCTTGGGAATGCAGCACATTGCTGCATTGTAGATGCAGCCGTTATCACTGTTGCCAGGGGAATCCAAGCCACACACTCAGATGACTGCATGTTATCTTATTTTGGTTTAACTTCTACTTTGGTTTGTTCTTCTTTCCATGTACCGAGTCCCCGCCTGACATGGGAACAATCCTAGGTTCCTGTTTGCTCTGTCATCAGCCAGAATTGCAGTTGCATTAGTCACTGAGTTTTATTTCCTGAGGTCTGAAATTTGACTTAGAATAACTGAAATATTTATGAAACCTCCCAAGGACTGTAACGCATGCTCACCGCACACCGTGTGCACACTGTAGATGCGTGCTGGGTGGGGCTGTGGACGCCCGCCCCCTCCCTCTTATCCTGTCTCAGAGGGAGGGCGCGGGCGGGCTTCTGCTTTGCCCTCACCCGGAGGTCGGTCAGAAATGATGAACTGCATCGACGGTCGACGGTGCTCGTGGGCTCAGGTGGGCACCATGGTGAAAACCGCAGTGCAGCCCAGCACAGTCTTTGCTGAGGTCTCGGCCTCCACCCCCCTGGGGGTGGCAGCGCAGGTCAGGCTGGGGGAGTGGGGAGCCCTGGGCTGGACTGGCCGGCGGCGACAGAGCGTCATGGGGGACGAGGCTGCCACAGCACCAGACTCTCCTGTTGGAATTGTCTTTCCTCTTGTTGGTACACACAGAATACGTGTCTAAATCAAGTATGTCACATGTTCATCAAAATCCCTTTGGGTTGCTCTTTTTTTGGCGAGGTAGGGGCGATGGTGGCAATGGGATTCGTGTGAAGTACTTCCGTATCCTGCTCTTAGAGCAGACACCTTCACCCCGTCCCGTGTGTTGGGTACCCTGACAGAGAATTACCGAAGATGCTTGAGCATTTTAATATGAGGGATATGTGAGGATAAATTCAGAATCCTCATTTCATTTGTCTCTTTAGTTCTGTTCATTGTGAGCCCAAACCTCTTTCCTTGTCCTGCCCAGGGCCTGGATGCAGACAGTCTCCGTGTGGAACCGCTGGGTGAGGACAACGCCGGGGCCCTCTACTGGTATTTCTATGGGACGCGAATGTACAAGGAGGACCCAGTACAAGGAAAATCCAACGGAGAGCTCTCTCTGAGCAGGTACCTTCCTAAAGGTCAGGGCTGCCATAGCCACTGTTACAAGAGTGTCATTAAAATCAAATACATTGGAATTCCCCAGCACAAGTTATTTTTTCTCACGAAGGAATTAGCTGTAGCAGCATGTCTACAAAGAGATGGCAAAGAGTTATTTCACACAGAAGTGAAAAGGAATTAATCTCTAGCCCGGCTCTCAGCGGCCCCACCCCAGAGGCCGTTCTGCCCGCCAGGTTCTCAGCAGCACAAGTGCTCCCTGGGGCCTTTCCCTCCAGCAGAGTGGGTTCTGGAGAATCCCTTCTCCTACTAGAGCTGATGCCCTCAGTGAGGAAGAGGCCTTGTCCCCAGCATCCCAGAGCGATGCTGCATCTTCCCCAGACGTCCCGGTTGCTGGGCCCTTTGCTGTTAGCGAAGCCTGAGGCCTCACTCAGATGTTCATGTGGGAGATGATGTTTTCCTTCGTTCCACGTTTTAACAATGGAAAATGGGAGGTCACCCTGCTCTTTCCCTGTAATTGCTGCCTTTGTTCCTTTTTAGTAACCTCATGGGCAGAAACACTAATCACTAGCTTATAAATCATATGTAACGCATCAGTCCTATGACAGAACATTTCTATTTAACGTACTATTTCTTAGGGAAAGTGAAGGACAAAAAAATGTCTCAAGTGTTCCTGGGAAAACAGGAAAAAGAAGAGGAAGACCCCCAAAACGGAAAAAACTGCAGGAGGAAACTCTAGTGAGGTGAGTAAATCTCGTTAGTCTGTGTAGGTCCCTAACCCGAACCCTTTCGCTGGAGGGACTCGCCTGCATCCTGCTTTCTGTGCCTCGGGGGGGACATAGGCCCTGCGTCACTGTCCTCGGGGGCCTCCTGCCTGGCCCCTCGCTTTCACTGGACAGTGGGGACTCTGACAGTGGACGACACCGAGAACCGCGCCCGCCTGCAGGAAGTGCCCTGAAAGTCCCATCCCTACACCACGCGTTTCTTCACAGGAGTGTGGAGAGACTTAATACTGTATATGAGTTTAGGAGTTAATTCTTCCCTGGTAAGGAGATTTTAGTAGTAAACATGCTTTGTTCTATGTAGAATACAATTTCCTACAATAAAGAAAAGGTAAGACTTTAAACATTTTTATAGTGTTTATTCCATATTTAATTTTAGCAAAGAAAAAGATTCTCTTGTGGTTGGGAAATTGTATTATTACTATTTTTTGGCCGCACTGCGCGGCATGTGGGATCTTAGTTCCCCAACCAGGGATCGAACTTGCATCCCGTGCGGTGGAAGTGCGGAGTCTTAACCAGTGGACCATCAGGGCAGTCCCAGGAAATTTCATTTTAATATGTCATTGCCTTTTAGGAATTCCCACCATGTGAATCTCAATATAAGAGTTTTCAGAATCTGACCTGTTCTGTGTAGAAATATCTTTTTCCTTTTACTTGAGGATCAGATCTATCATTATTCACTTATGGAAGTTAGGTCATAGTCTTAAAAATTCTAATAACACAGAAGCTGCTTCATCCTTCAGCGTTTTAGAACTACTTATTAAGTAACCTAAATGCCTGAAGTGGACCAGATTTCACTGTGCTGCTTATTAACTACTAAGAAATATTTTTAAGAATCAGATTATGAATAAATCAATCGGAATTTGATTTTTTTGTTACAACAGTCAGTGTTCCACTTAACTTTCCAGAAATTTTGACTGCAGATTGCAGCTTTCCTCCCACCAGTATTTGTGAGAAATGTTCTTATAATCATGTTTTATACACAAGGCATCTGTTTCTGGATTTTGTTAGCGATCTACACCTCCTGATACATTCAGAAATCTGTTCTGTACTATCTCAGTTTCCCTGTGAGTCCCAACAATTAAAGTGCCTTAGTGGTGGGCTGTAGTCATTTTAAGAAGCATACGTGTGCTTGTGCTACCCTCTGCTGGTGATTTTATTCTTTAGAGTTCTGTATCCAATACAGTATTTAAGTATTTTTAAATTAAATAAAATTTTGTGAAATCTAAAAAGTAAAACTAGTGAATATAATAAAACAGAAACAGACTCATAGAAACAGAGAACAAACTAGTGGTGACCAGCGGGGAGAGGGATGGGGGAGGGGCAAGATAGGGGATTAAGAGGTACAAACTACTACGTAAAATAAATAAACTATAGGGATATACTCTACAACACAGGGAGTATAGCCAATATTTTATAATAACTATAAATGGAGTATAGTCTTTAAAAATTGTGAATCATTGTGTTGTACATCTAAAACTATACCTCCGTTTTTTAAAGAATGATGAAAAACAAATGTAGACAATAAGATATGTGTAGAAGGGGGGAAAAAAGTAAAGAGAAAGGGCAGCCCCTAAAACCATTTTTTTTTTTTTTTTTTTTTTTATTGGTAGTAGGGTTTTATTTATTTATTTTTGGCTGTGCTGGGTCTTTGGTTCGTGCGAGGGCTTTCTCTAGCTGCGGCAAGCGGGGGCCACTCTTCATCGCGGTGCGGGGACCGCTCTTCATCGCGGTGCGCGGGCCTTTCACTATCACGGCCCCTTCTGTTGCGGGGCACAGGCTCCAGACGCGCAGGCTCAGTAGTTGTGGCTCACGGGCCCAGCCGCTCCGTGGCATGTGGGATCTTCCCAGACCAGGGCTCGAACCCGTGTCCCCTGCATTAGCAGGCAGACTCTCAACCACTGCGCCACCAGGGAAGCCCTGACAAATTATTTTTAAAAAATAATAAATAAAATTTAAAGTGTGGTTCCTCAGTCACACCTGACATACTTCAGCTGAGCAGGCACTCGTGGCCCGTGGCTGCCTCGGTGGACAGCGACAGTACAGGACATTTTCCTTCTCCCGGGAGGCTGTTCGGGGCGGTGCTGGGTTAGGTGGTTGAAAACAGACCAGAAAATCCAGAGAATGTCCTTCATGATTCAGGGAGACTTAACACTGTCAGGCTGATGAGCACATTTGTATTTTATAATTTAATTCCAGCATCCCTGTGAGGTGGGCATTACTAATAGCCCCATTTTACAGGGAAGTTCAGTGACTTTTCTGAGGTCACATGGTAGGTGGTGGCAAGCCTTGAATAGAGGTGGCCTGGCCTCAGAACCTGTGTTCTTCACTCCAGCCTGCTGTGAGGGCCAATTCAATACGCCTCGCCCGCAGTGCCACCCTCAGTGCAGTCCGGGAGGAAGCCCTTTCCTTGGCATTTACCTGTGGACACTGAACTTCTCCTTTCCTGTGTTCCCGTGTATCTGTCTTTCCCCTCTGCGCCAGCACACCGGCCTCCCCGCCCGTGTTCATTTATTCCATAGCCAGCCTCCCTCCCTACACACACACACACACACACACACACACACACACACACACACACTCACTCTCCTGGTAGTAAGTCAGTTGTGTCTACCTTACAGGGGAGCACAACAGTTTTGGACATGCCTTTGTTTTAATTGGTGCCTCTTTTTCCTGTGTTTCAGTGAAAAGCAGGAAGAAAACTCCTTAGCATCTGAGCCGCAGACAAGAAATGGTAATGGCCTTTGTTGGGGTCAGAAGGGATTGTATGAACATGATTGACTTGTGTCCTTTTCCAGAGTCGAGTGCAGAGCGTTAAGACTATTACAGTAGCCTCTGACTAGCCTCCTCACCCTTCACACATCGTCTCCCTGTGCCCATCTCTCCCCCTGACAGATAGCTTGAGATCAGGACCAGGTCTTTTCACTTGGGCCCCCTTACCCAGGCCCAGCAGAATAGGCACCCAACGTTGGAGTGAGTGAGCAGCTTCTCCGAGAGCTTTCTTTTAATGTATTGGGTTGGCCAAAAAGTTTGTTCGGTTGGTGAATACGTTCAATAAAGTTCTTGGTGAAAATGAAAAATGTGTCTTATTTTTACTTAAAACGGAACGAACTTTTTGGCCAACCCAGTAAAATGCTTTACTACATAAGGAAGTGTACTGGGTTCCTACCTAGACTTCGGTTCTGTAATCCAAATTGTATAAATTTGGGGAGAAATAGCAATTTAGAGTATCTCAGTGCAACAAGCAAGACTGCAAATGCTCAATCAAAACCATTTTTGTAGAAAAGTAAATACATTAAAGCATTTCTAGTATATGAGAATCTATCGTGAAGGTTACAATAGTTATATTTGTATTGCCTTTACACATTCTTATCTCTTAGTTGTAAACAGTGATAGTAACAGGAAAATCAGAAGTACACAGCATCAACCTTAAAAGGTAATGGGCCCCCCATTTTTCTGATTAGCTGGCTTTGATGATAACCCAGGGTCCAACTGAAAGTGAAGATAGAAAGAAAGAGATCTCATGGGATCTGTTTACTGAGCCACCCCTTTCTCTTCTAGGGTCCCAGGGGCCAGGCCAAGGCTCCTGGTGGCTCCTGTGCCAGACAGAAGAGGAGTGGAGACAGGTCACCGAGAGTTTCCGGGAGAGGACCTCCCTGCGAGAGCGGCAGCTCTACAAGCTCCTCAGCGAGGACTTCCTGCCTGAGATCTGCAGCATGATTGCCCAGAAGGTGTGCAGACAGGGTCCCTGTCCTCCGTGTGTGGCGTCAAGCTGCTCTGGTAAAGGGTTCCTTCATTAGAGGTTTGAGCACCCTCCACTCCACGCTCTCCTGCAGCTGGTCCAGCCTTCATCTTTCTTCATCTGGGGCATTAAAATGGGACCTTGTGCCCCCACTCTCCTTCACTGTGGGCCGTGTGATTTAATCCTCATGCCTCTACCCCGTCCTCACCGCTCTTCACCCTTGGGAGCCAGCTCTCCTTCTTCCCAGCATCCCCTGGGAACCACCCCCTGAGCCCCAGGTGTGTCTCTGCAGAGCACCCTGTGTGTACCTCTCCCTGTACATAGACTGCTGCCTTTTTTTTTTTTTTCTTTCCTTTTTAAAAAAAGATCATCTTCTGGTCTGTCTCCCTCTAACAGCAGGCTCTGAAGGTGCTTTTCTCTGTGGCTCTAGTGCCGGCTCCCCGCAGCTGCCCCCTCTGACTGCAGGGCACTGAATCCTGGCTTCGTCCTGCACCCCGCCTGCCCCCGCCTGTTCCAAGGCTCTCAGAAGCCCCACTTGGGGGCCTTGTGTCTGTGAGCTCTCCCCTGCCTCTCCCAAGCGAGGGTGTCCTCCCCCAGTGCACTTCCCGACTTCATTTCATTGGGAGCTGTCTGAGCAACTCCAGATCAGGGGCCATGTCTTCCCCATCATTGTAACCCCACAGGTGACCTCCTGGAACGCCCGTTCTGTGGCGGATGCCTGACAACCATCCGGTTTCCATAAATCTGATGCTCCTGATTCTTAATACTTGTTAATAGAAGACAGAAAAATGCGAGCACTGCCCCTGACACCTGAGGAGAAAGTGTTTATAAACTCTTGCTGCAGCACCCTCAGGGAGGGACACAGTGACAGATACATTGCTTGATTTGTCGTGACTCCAATGATATTTGTAACCATTGAGCAGGTTGGTGCTTTGGGGTGAACTTTCGAAAGTCACGGAATTGCATTTTCATGGGTGAGCATCTCCCCATCGACGTCCTTAATCCCGTTGACTATGATTACACTTGGATCTTGTCCTCCGCAGCACACTGTGACCATTTTTCCAGGACTTGAAATATGTAATCTAGTTTTCTTAAAGTAGCTATTAAATAGAGATGGTTTTATAACTTTACATAACCTTGTATATGACTGTATTGATATGATTAATGACAGCACCTTAAATCATCTGTAAGGCATGTACCTAACCTGCTTAAACTTTCTTTTATAATTTGTCTTTTTAACTGCAATATTCAACCTCAGACTTTTGAATAGCGTAACTAAGGGAAAAAACTTACAAGCATAAAACAGATGGTTTTGATACAGAAAATTTCAGGAGTTGATTCTTTGCAAGAGAAGAAAAAATTAAGGTAAACCTTAAATACAAATTTCAAGAACCATGAAATTAGAAGCTGAAAAAAGAAATAATAGATTTGATATTTTGAAAGCTATACAGTGCTATAAATTTGCAAGCCTTAGTGAAATGGGGTGTTGATTTCCCCAAAAAAACCCCAGAATCTAAATTATGCAACCAGAAACCTTAGCAGACCAGTAATTAGGGAAGAAGAGTTTTCACAAAAGCATCCCATCAAAAGCTCCAGAATCATTTAGATTTATTCACAGGTAAAATTTTCTAAACCTTTACGAAAAGATAATTTCCAAACAGTTCAAAAGTGAAAAAAGAAGTGGCTTGGCTACTGTGTCCAATGAGATATAGTTATCTTAGTGCCCCATTCCTGATGAATTTAAATACGCTCTTCATTCAGTAATATAAATGTCAAGCCTTTAAAAGTGCACTAACAAAGACTGCTCATCGAAAGAATAATAACTCATAGCCCATCGGGGTTAAGTGGCATGTGTGATACGGGAATACTGTCTTGGAAGTCTTGTGTGTGTGACGTAAGAAAAGAATAAGAGGCAGAATTTTAGAGCATTTCGTCTAGGGGAATAGAATTGCACTTAACGAAGTCTGTTGCTTAGCGCTCACTGCAGTGCTGGCTCCCGACGTCCTGCGTGGGCGTCACCTGGGCCGCGCTAGACGCCGGATCCCGCCCTGCTCTCGTCCCAGCCTGGCAGGATGGCTGGAAGTGGTTCTGTTGCTCTGTGATTCATTCGTATGCCTGCTAAAGGTTAGCAGTTACTGGCCACAGCAGCAGAACAGGTGCTGCTGTGAATCTGACTATGCTTGTGCAGAATTGATGAGAAAGAAGAAGGTACAGAACTGTGAGTACATGTATCTCTTCACATCTTGAGTAAGGATGCCAGACCTCTGTTTCTTGAAGGAAAGTTTAGATGTCAGTAGTCACCAAGATAAATTGAGGTTTGTTGTCGCCTTAGCCAAGTCCCAGCATAACAGAGCTCTCCTCCAGAATACCCGGTGAACGTAGATATTGCGGGTGGGGGCAGTGGGGTGACTGCACTGCCTTGTCCTGGCACAGAGGCCAGACATCAGGAGCACCCTCGGGGGGGGGGGGTCTCCATTCGAGAGGCCACACACGGGAAATGACAACCTGCGAGCTGGGCATCCTGCTGATGTTTTCACAGACCTGTGTGTGTCCATTGTACTCGTTACTGAATTTACACAATTAAATATTATGAAACAAAATAAGGGCATAAAATTTTCTATAAAAAGTTTTTATTAAACAAAAACATTAAAGATGAGTTGCTTCTGAAAGGTTGACTGTCAAATTAGGATAAAATAGTAGAAGATGAAAGGAAAAAAATTCATTACAATCTTACGGTTTCGGTATTTGGATTGCAAGTATCGTTAACATCTCACTTGCGATTATGAAAACAAAACTGGAAGGGCAGATAAAGGTTTAAGAGGGTGATTATTAGGAGGGAATCTCCGGGAACCCCCTCAGTGGGCCTGCATCATATGATCGGTGAATGGCAGTACATTTTTGTACATTAAGTTAAAACACACACACTGTGTAGATTCTTCCTTTGACAGTGACTGTGTGAACCTACCAGTACCCATCCAAGTTATACTGGCTGAAAGGGGTCTGTTCTAGTAATACACACACCGATGATTTGAATGTGAAATGGAAATCACATGCCAGTAAAACAGAATAGACACTGTTACAGATCACAGTGCAACATGACAGGCGCAGAGCCACAGGGTCTGGGAGGCTGCGCGTCATGAGCTTTCCTCTAGGACCCCCCGGAGGTGTGGCGCCGCCCTCTTCTAGCTGCCCGTTTGGATGAGCTTCCTGATAGCTCTGAATTTCAATTTTCTTATTAGTAAAATGAAGTGCTGTAACTTCCCAGTTTCTGTGGGAAGGACCATTGTCCAGTACCTGGCCTAGTACTTAGCGATGGATTGACACTTGGTCCCTCCATTGTTTCTGGCGGCTTGTAACTGGTGAGGAATTTTGATAGAAAACTAAATCCACATTTCTTACCAAAATAATTGCAAGTCTACAGAGAGGCAAAGCTGATGGGATAACTCATGGAGGTATGATAGTCCTGTAAACTTTGAAATAATGAAAGAACCAGAAGGTAAGGCCGCTTTGACCACATGAAAGGTAAACTTTTCTGGCAAGATTAAAGTCAAGGGGGTGTAGACTAGTGAAAGCATTTTAGCTAAGGTTACAGACAGTGATAGTCAGGTGTGTTATACACATCAGGTCTTTAACAGATAAATTGATAAGTCACATAGAAGATGGTTGTGAGGACAGGGAAACCGCCGCGCTGTCTGGCCCCAGCGCCTGCCTCACTCGGCAGAGGTGGAGGTGGCCCCTTGGCCCCTTTGCTGTTGGTCCCCTGAGAGAGCTCGTGGCCTGAGGGCTCTTCCCCTGGGCCTGAACTTGCGAAGGAGTCGCTCATAGGCACATTTGAGGAGTTGCTGCAGTAGCTTTTGGGGTAAAGGGGGTCGTGCCCCCTTTGACAGTGGGGTTTCATCTGTACTGAGGCTGGTCATTCTCATAATGGAAAAGCCTTCTAGATTCCCCCATCTCAGCAGATCTCCTGCCGTTCTGTGGTTCATTTGGGTTGCATAAACCACCACTTAGTGGCATTAGCGCCACTGAGCTTTTTCCCTCCTTTGTTGCTTTACCTCGTTGATGCCACAAGTCTCAAGCTTTTCAGTTAAGTGGTGCCAGACACACGTACATGATGCTGATGTGACGCTGCAGGGCGTACTCACCTCACCTGCACAGCCCTTGCTTCCCATTTCTTAATACGAGGCTATGATGGTGAGGCACTGGGCCTCAGTCCACAGAAATTCCAACGCTGACGTTGGCCTTTTTTGAAGTTCCCTGTAACGGCCACTGCCGAGCCTCTGACATCATCTGGGGCTCTAACACCCCCAGGAAGCTCTTCGGTCCCTCGTGGCTGAGTCTGTCGTCTCTCGTCCTCCTACCTATTCCAGCCTCACTGGCCATAGAACTGCCTTTAAAGGAGAGCTGCCCTCCGGCTGCTCAGGATCCGCCTTTGAGAGCCATTCCCGGCAACCAAAGGTGATAAAACATGGCTTTCCCTTGGTAATCTGAAACAAAACTTGTTAAAAATGTTTAAACCGTTCAGGGAGTTTGACACATGGTATCTCTGAGCTTTATTGAGCGTTTTTAAGTGAATAAGCTGCGTGGGGCCTTGTAGAGCTGAGTGTCATTTTTGCTGACTGGCCTGGGGTGCCACGGGCCCTCGTTTAGGTGGAGCCTCACCTGGCCCTTCCAGGCCTCTCGACTGGTGGCAGCGGCAGCACCAGCAGCAGCTGAGGACACCCTCACCCACCTTGTCCTCGCTCTTCCTCACTTGTAACTGCAGGGAAGGCGTCCACAGAGGACACGGGCAGGATTGCAGCCTGGGCGGGGGTCTGACCCCCTGTCCGTCAAGTCCACTGAGCAGTAGGTGTGTGTGTGAGAGCGAGCAGAGAGAAAAGATTGTCCCGTTTTATTTCGTGTACTCCTTCTATCCCAAATTCTTTATTTACCTTGATTTCATTTTTAAAACCTCAAGCCTTTATTCAGTATTCTTTTACATAAGATACATTTCTAGAAAGAGAAGGCATTGTAAAAATAAGACATAAGTTGACTGTTTGGCTCCCCTAATCTCCGGGGATGATACTCACATCGTTATTTACTGTCATTCCAAGGAGTATGATGCGTTCCGTAACAGACACACGTGTAGTAGGAACGCAAGAGGCAGAGATGGAAGGAGCTGGGGCTGAGTTGGAGCAGCAGAACCGTGTCACCTGAGCCCTGCAGGGTGGCTGAGGTTTTGACGGTGGCAGTGCGGGCAGAGGGTCGAGGCAAGCAGAAGTACAGAGGCAGGGTCGTGTGCAGTGCAGTCGGAGAGCGTGTGTGCTGAGTTGTGGCTGGTGTGTAAGATGTGTTGTGACTCAGTGGCGGTTGGGCTGGAACAGTCAGACTTTGGAGTTCCCTGGCCGTCCCCTGCTTGTTTGTCCATGGGAAGCAGTGGTCGGAGGCTGTGTCGTTCGATCGTTGTTTCAGGAAGGTACATCTTTGGTCAGACCCCATCAGGAAGAACTGCAAGGTGAACAAGTAACTGTAGGGTCCCTGCTCTGGGAGCGTGGGCCTAGAGGGGAGGATGGCCTTTGGGGGGAGCGTTTCACTAGAGGATGATAGGAATGAAGGTCGAGTTGCAAGTGAGTAAAAGAGGAGTTATTGGTCAGAGTGGTATTTGTCCTCTGGAGAAGTCTGGCCATGAAAGAAAACAAAGGAATAGTGACAAAGTGCAGAGGAAGCAGCATTGAGGAGAGCTCTCGGCATTTCAGGTCCCGTTTCCTTAGTTGGAGCAGGCCGTCCACGGGCTCTCGGTGCTCCCTGTGTGGTAGGGGCGCTCGCGTTTCCCTGGCGGAGACGCAGACTGGGAGGGGCAGGGCAGGAGTTGAGACAGTGTTTGGTGAAGACATGCTTAGGGGCGAGCGGCCCCCGGGAGCCACCTCTGTTTGGGGACTTCTGTTCTGTGACATGGTGCAGCGTCACAGTGGTAAGAAGGGACGAAGCTGCTGTTTGTATTTACTGAAATGTAAACGTGGGCAGATGGGGGCGGAATGAGGCCCGAGGGACCTGAACTGCAGGGGGGGATGTTTGATGGCAGGGGTTGGACGGGGGAGGGGGGCGCGGGCAGGAGTGAGGGGGCACCCCCCGCCTCCCCTGCTGCCCAGTTCCCAGACTCGCTCCACTTTCTAATGCCTTGTCTCCTTTTAGCATCCATCCCATTGGCTGTTCAAGCAGTTAGTGGTCAGAGCACGTTTCCCCTGGAGGCCGTGTCTGGCTGGCTTGTGACAGTGTGGACCCTCTGTGGCCTCGCAGCCTCGCGATCGTTGATGTGACTGCAGGATTGTGTGCTCAGGGACCTGGCCATTAACCGAGTACATCCTACCTTGATCCCCGAAAGGGGAAAAGCTCATTTATAAATTTCTGTATTTCCAGTATATTTGGACTTATCCTCTGTGTCTTTTTTCTTCAGCTCGTAAGTATGTCTGTATCAGGAGGTAAACTGAGGCGGTCCTGTTCTGCCTGATTTGCAGGTCTCCCCAGTCCCTTCTTCCCTCGAGGCCCTGGTTGGAGGTGGCCTCAGTCAGGCTGTCCAGCCGTAGTTCTCAACTGGTTTTCTGCCTCATTCCCCTTGACGGGCTCTCGCTGCCTTTGTATCTGGACAGTTACCACCTCCTTGAAAGCCTTCCCATTTTCTGCTCACTGCCCTGGGCTGAGTCCTAAATGCCCTAGTTTACATCTGGTAGCAGAGTAATCTGAATACAGATAGGCAGGTTCTTCACTGCTGCCAGCAAAAGCCTAGCTTCAAACACTCAAGTTTTAGGTTATTTGCAGCGTTGTTTGTTTATTCTGCTCTTTGGTCTTAGATACAAGTAACCATGGTACTGAAGAGACTCTTGATGTCGGTTACAGTGCTGAACCTCCTGGAGAAAGGCTTCAGTGTGGCATGAGTTTTGTGCTTTTGTTTAAACAGCAGAAAATCTTCAGGTCTTTAATGGCTTACAGGCAGGGTTTCTGGTCACCCAGGAGTCCAATCTTAGTGCCTCAGAAAGTCTTTTAATTATGACTCCTGGGGAAATACCAGCGAAGGGACGCTGTCTCCCTGACCTCCTGGACTGTTTTTGTCAGGAGACTCTGGACATGCCATTGCCAGGGAGCTCGGGTCCCATGTGTGCTGGGGATGGGTGGGGGGCATGGACGGGGAGTCCTGGGCTCAGCTTCAGCCAGATTCTGTTTGTAATTGTTGAGAGGATTTCAAAGTGCTGTTTCTAATTAGCTTCTCATTGAAACCCTGTCCTGGTCCCACAGGCCTCTTCTCTGCACAGCATTAAACACAGCCCTGCCCCGTCTGCAGCTGACCCCTTCTAAAGAAAAAAAGTTGCAATGCAAAACAGTGTAAGATTTTTTTTTTAACTGCTAGTTTTTTGTTTTGGTTTTTGTTGACTCGACTGTATGTACTTGTTCTTTAAACTACTGAAGTTTAAACTATTGAACTGCCACAGGTGTCTTCAGGTCATAAGTCCCGTCCACTGCTGAAAAGTAGCACGGAAATTTAAAACAGACTCTTGGTGCACCACGTACATATTTTTTCCCAAATGTGTGTGATACAATTTATATAAAATGATAATTGTTCAGAATTCACATCAGATGGGAACTGCTGAAATTATAACACATTACGATGAAGGAGAAAGGGGCATGAGAAATTGTGAGGCAAAGAGGTATCTCACTTAAGCAGAGGTGTTTTTATGCCAGCAGGCAACCCAGGGTGGAGGCAGTCTGGAGAAAGCAGTTGGGGACCAGGCAGGGATTGAAACCCCGGAGAAGGGCCACTGTGGGCAGGGGCGGTCAGGACATCGCAGCACAGATTCTGGACCTTCCTTCTTGCTCCTGGGCACTCCGGGGGCTTTGAGTTTTGTTGTTGTCGAGTTCTCCAAATGACAGACTTTTTTTTTTTAAGATGTAATTGACTTATAACATTAGTTTTAGGTGTACAACATAATGATCTGATATTTGTACACACTGCAAAATGATCACCAATAGGTCTAGTTAACATCTATCACCTCACACAGTTACAGATTTGTTCTTATGATGAGAACCTTTAAAATCTACTCTCTTATTAGCTTTCTCATACACAATACAGTATTATTAACTATGGTCACCTATTTATTTTATAACTGGAAGTTTGTACCTTTTTACCACCTTTTTTTTTTTTAAATAGATCTTTATTGGAGTATAATTGCTTCACAATACTGTGTTAGTTTCTGTTGTACACCAATGCGAATCAGCCATATGCATACACATGTCCCCATATCCCCTCCCTCTGGAGCCTCCCTCCCATCCTGCTTATCCCACCCCTCTAGGTCATTGCAAAGCACCGAGCTGATCTCCCTGTGTTATGCTGCTGCTTCCTACTAGCTAACTGTTTTACATTTGGTAGTGTATGTATGTCCATGCTACTCCCACTTTGCCCCAGCTTCCCCCTCCCACCCCATGTCCTCACGTCCATTCTCTATGTCTACCTCTTTGTTCCTGCCCTGCAACTAGGTTCATCGGTACCTTTTTTTGTTTTGTTTTTTAGATTCCATATATATGTGTTAGCATACGGTATTTGTTTTTCTCTTTCTGACTTACTTCACTCTGTATGACAGACTCTAGGTCCATTCACCTCGCTACAAATAACTCGATTTCGTTTCTTTTTATGGCTGAGTTATATTCCATTGTATATATGTGCCATATCTTCTTTGTCCATTCATCTGTCGATGGACATTTAGGTTGCTTCCATGTCCTGGCTGTTGTAAATAGAGCTGTAATGAACATTGTGGTACATGACTCTTTTTGAATTATGGTTTTCTTAGGGCATATGTCCAGTAGTGGGATTGCTGGGTCATATGGTAGTTCTATTTTTAGTTTTTTAAGGAACCTCCATACTGTTCTCCATAGTGGTTGTTATCAACTTACATTCCCACCAACAGTGCAGGAGGGTTCCCTTTTCACCACGCCCTTTCCAGCATTTACTGTTTCTAGATTTTTTGATAATGGCCATTCTGACCCAGCGTGAGGAGATACCTCATTGTAGTTTTGATCTACATTTCTCTAATAATTAGTGATGTTGTGCATCTTATCATGTGCCTTTTGTCCATCTGTCATCCTTGGAGAAATGTCTATTTAGGTCTTCTGCCTATTTTTTAATTGGATTGTTTGTTTTTTTGATATTGAGCTCCATGAGCTCTTTGTACATTTTGGAGATTAATCCTTTGTCAGTTGTTTCATTTGCAAATATTTTCTCCCATTCTGAGGGTTGTCTTTTTGTCTTGTTTGTGGTTTCCTTTGCTGTGCAAAAGCTTTTAAGTTTAATTAAGCCCCATTTGTTTATTTTTGTTTTTATTTCCATTACTCTAGGAGGTGGGTCAAAAAAGATCTTGCTGTGGTTTATGTCAAAGAATGTTTTTCCTATGTTTTCCTCTAAGAGTTTTATAGTGTCTGGTCTTACATTTGGGTCTTTAATCCATTTGGTGTGAGTTCAATTTTTTTGGATTCCACATGCAGGTGAGGTCATACAGTATTTGTCTGTCTCTGACTTATTTCAGTTAACATTATGCCCTCAAGTCATCCATGTTGTCACAAATGGCAGCATTTCCTTCTTTTTGTGACTGAGTAATATTCCATCGTATATACACCACCTCTTCTTCATCCATGGACACTTAGGTTGTGTCCCTGTCTTGGCTATTGTGAATAATGCTGCAATGAACAAAGAAGTCCATATACATTTTCAAATTAGTGCTTTTACTTTCTTTGGAAAGATACGCAGGAGTGGAATTACTGGGTCATATGATAATTCCATTTTGTATTTCTTGAGGAAACTCCATACTCTTTTCCATAGTGGCTGCACCAATTTACATTCCCACCAACTGTGCACAAGGGTTCCCTTTTCTCCACACCCTCACCAACACTTAGCATCTCTTGTCATTTTGATGATGGCCATCAGGCCATTCTACCAGGTGTTGCATTTCTCTGATGATTAATGATGTTGAGCATCTTTTCATGTGTCTGTTGGCCATCTGTATGTCCTCCTTGGAAAAATGTCTGTTCAGATCCTCTGCCCATTTTTTAACGGGATTGTTTGTTTGCTATTGTTATAACAGTTTGCTTTTTTAAGATGCTGTAAATTCAAGTTATTCAATTATTACATCTTATGTGCTTAGTATAAATATTAATGTATTTAAAAAAGAACTAACTAGACAACAAATTGTATGATCCCATTTATGTGAAATGTCCAAAATAAGTAAATCCATAGAAAGAATAGCTTGGTGGTGGTCTCCAGGGCCTGGGGAGTGGGGGATGCAGAGTTACTGCTTATTGGGTGCGGAGCTTTCTTTTTTTTTTTTTTTAAGTCTTTATTGAATTTGTTGCAATATTGCTTCTGTTTTATGTTTTGGTTTTTTGGCCATGAGGTATGTGGGATCTTAGCTCCCCGACCAGGGATCAAACCTGCACCCCCTTCATTGGAAGGCAAAGTCTTAACCACTGGACTGCCAGGGAAGTCCCCGGAGCTTTCTTTCAGGTGGTGAAATGTTCTGTGACTTAACACAGATGGTGGTCGCACACGTTGTGAATATACTGAATGCCCCTTTAAGGTTATGCACCTTAAAGTTGTTCATTTCCTGTGAATTTCACTTCAGTATCTTTACATGTATTTCTGAATGATGCAGAATCTCTGAATTAGCAGCAGTCCTTGACATTTATAATTTTCTAAGTTTTAAAATTCCTGCTTCAATATATAAAAGATAACTAATAAGAACCTACTGTATAGCACAGGGAACTCTACTTGGTGCTCTGTAATGATCTATATGGGAATGGAGTCTAGAAGAGAGTGGACATGCGTGTGGCCGAGTCACTTTGCTGTACAGTAGAAACTAATACAACATTGTCAACCAACTATACGCCAATAAAAACATTAATTAAAAAAATTCCTGCTGCATTGTTATCGAAATATCTTAAGCTCTTTAAAATCAATTTTAATACCTCACCATAAAATCTGTAAGTGGTAGTAACCTTTTGGTACTTTAACCTTTGAATTTTAGACTTTTAATAGGGATCACATGGTAGTGGGGGTAAGAAGTTAATAAAAATTGGGTCGTTTTAGAGCATGTAATACTAGGTGATTTCCCCAGCTTATTTGGGAAGGGGCTGTTCTGTGTCTGAAAGAATTTACATGCTCTTACAGAAAACTCACGTAAAAAGTGCAGGAGACTTGGTAACAGTTTCCCTGCTTACAGTTTCATGTGTTTGCTTCAGGCCCTTTCTCTGTGCGTTTATTACAAACCTGGGAGCACACTGACTGTTGTCTTGTGACCTGTGTTTTTCATTTAACATCATGAGCCTTTTCATGTTTCATTAAATATTCCTCAGAAAAAAACAATTTTTAATGATTGCATAGCGATTATGTAATTTTACCTATTTTTAAACATTTAAGATATTTACAGTTTTTCACTGTTTTAAATAATGTTGACTTTAACGTACTCAGAAATATTTTGCCTCGCTGTCTCACTTTTAAGATAAAGTCACAGCAGTGCAATTACTCTGTTCAGGGTTCCTGATGCGTGTGTCCATCTTGTCCTCCAGAAGATCTGTGTCCCCAGCTCATTGAGGGCGTCCATGTTACCATGTCTTTGCAGACGTGTCACTTTTTTCATCTTTTACAGTTTTGTAAGTGAAAAGGCTGTTTTGCTTTTCCTTAATGATCATGGATGTGTTTTATCTACTTCTGTGAATTTTGTATTCATGTTTCATTTTTTTGGTGGGGGCTACTGTTAACTGCTTTGTAAGACATCTTCCCATATTAAGAATAGTACGTCGTTGTATTTGTTGAAAAAATTGTGTAGGTATTCTTAGAATGTACGTAATTATCTATTTCTCCCTTTTCCCCTCCTTCCGTTGTCTTCACGCGTGCAGTGCCACTCTTGTTTGTTGACCAGGTGACTCTTGGGTGACCAGTCCTTGGGCTGCGTGTCCTCAGTCCTCCCTAGGATGCTGATCCTCTCTAGTATGTCTTTGTTCTGGCTGAAGGGAGAGCATTTCTCTTGTCGTCCTTTGTTAGGCAGGGGCAGGACACACACGTTGCTGTCATCATTGTGTGCAGTAAATAACTAGTGGTTATTCTGTGTGCTTGTTTTTCTCTGCTTTTTCATTGGGTCTGATGTGTAGAAGGCAGTGCACTTTTCTTTGAATGAAATAATTCGTTTGGCGAGGCTTGTGTTCCTCTATCCCCTGCCTTTCTGCCACCCTATCAGTTGACATCTTAGGGGTGTCTGCTTGGAGTCACTGTATAGCTGAAAAGAGTAAAGGCGCGTTGTTCTGGTTTGCTTTGCTTTGTTAACAGTAGCTCCACTATAACTTCTCAACTAGGTAAATATGTTGCCCAAAAGTTGGAATAATTAGGGACCTGTGGAGCTGGGGGCAGTGCAAGGGAAGGTGCTTCCCCAGCCTTAGGAGGCTTGTCCGTGTGCCATGCCAGCGGCAGCCCAGTGTCAAAAAGGACATCTAGCTCGTGTACACTGCCCACTCTGGTTATAGGAGAAAGATTTTAGGGAACTTTGTTTAATTCTATTTGGGCGACTGACTACAGTGTCACGTGTGCAGTAATAAAGGTTAATATTTTTTTCATTTTCATCTCTCTTCTCTTACTCAGTTCATATTTTTACCTTGTCAAGTAGCCACCTTTTTTAAAGTCAGGCTCAGAATTTGAACAGTAAAACCTTTGACTTTCAGAAGGTTTACTATCTAGGCAAGACCGCTTTCCTAATTATGAGTCAAATGACAATCGAAACAAGTTTTAAGGACCATAAAAAAAATAGTAGAAAATTTCAACGAGAGTGGTTTCAATGTTTAATTATGACTTTGTATAGATGGCAGTCGGCTGTCATCTTTTTTTTTCCCACACATTAAGACCACTTGTGTAATTTCCACAGAATACAGCTATCTAGCATAGAAGATTCTTATTAGGTCTTCTTCCTACTGAAAAGATCTGTTAAGAAAAAGTCATATTCCTGATTTAGTTTTACCTAACGTGGGATAATCAGCATTATCTTTTCTGTAAGGGTAACTGGCATTTTCCCTTTGTAGACACCTGATTCATTTTTCTGTGTCTGTGCAACTTACAGGTGTTCTCTGTTGCAGGCAACAATTATTACCTCTTCAATAACAATTTTAAAAAAGAAAAAGTTCTACCTTACACATCAGCACAGAAGTCAAGGGAAGAAATTGAAAATAACGATTTCAGTCCTAGTTTGAGTGTTCTGGACTACAGAATGGCTCAGAACTAGCTATATTGGAAATATCCAGAGTAAAACTTTCAGAAATTATGATGGTAATGGTCCTGTTTTCCTTTTCTTTCCTTAAATTTCTTAGGCAATCGCATTCGCACTAACCACCTGAAATGATTATATATTAATGCTGTTTGGGTTGAAAAACAAGGGGGAAGCTCACCAGTCTGAGGGACGCAATGCATTTCTGTGCCGTCACCTTCATCTCTTTTCTGTATCTTAAGGCAAAACGGTGGCCCTTCCCACCGAACCCTCCATTTTATTTACTGTTTGATTAGTAAAGAAAAGTACAGAAGTGAGGAGTTTCGAAGGCGTGCACATTACTGAAATTGTGTTAGCTCATCCTTCTCTTAGTTATTTAGGTGAAGGTGCTTTTTAAGATGCCACTTTTATCAAAGATTAAATCTAAGAGTGGTGTCTCCTCTCTGCTCCGGTCTGCTCTCCAGATTATCTCCCAAAGACTACAAAGTAGGTCAGTCATCGGGCCCAAGCCTTTACCTGTTTTCATCCCCACTGTGTCTTAGTGTGAGTGTGTGTCTACATCCGTTCATTGATTGCACAGATGAGAAGATGAACTTGTAGTTAGGGTGTAAGTCACCCAGCTGTCTAACACTATGTGTTGAATAGAAAACGTGGAATCTTTACTCAGAGACGTGGTCTTGCTTTATTGTGTGTTGACTGAACTTCTTGGCCCCTCGCAGGAGACCCCTGTGCTCAGCAGGATAGAAAAACAGAAACGCAGGGAGGAGGAGGAGGAGCGCCAGATCCTCCTCGCGGTGCAGAAGAAGGAGCAGGAGCAGCTGCTGAAGGAGGAGAGGAAACGGGAGCTGGAGGAAAGGGTCAAGGCCGTGGAAGGTAGGAGGGGCTCTGCCCGGGGCTCTGGCAGGAGGGCTGTCTGGTGGGGGTTGGGGTGTCCTGGGAGCCCTGCCATCTGGCTGGCTCTGGGCCAGCCCCGCAGTGCCCTCGCCCTTGCCGTTCTGGGGTCCTTCCATCCCTGCCTTCACTCTCGGCTCCGCCACGGTCCCGTGTGGAATTGAAAAAAGGTGACTCTCACAGAAATAATCTTACACACAGAGGAGATATACTTAAGAAAAGCCTCGGTCTGCCCCAGCGTGCGCGGGCGTGCAGGGTTTCTAATCTTTGTACTTAAAGCAGATATGTTAGATGCAGTGGTGTTTATAAGCTGAACTTGATAAATCACCGGATAGCAGAGCATTTTGGCTTTGTTAAATACAGACCAGTATTTTAAGTAAATGTATTGAACTTTTTATTTTTTATTTATTTTTAAAATTTATTTATTTATTTATTTATTTTTGGCTACGTTTGGTCTTTGTTGCTGCGCACGGACTTTCTCTAGTTGTGGCGAGCAGGGGCTACTCTTCATTGCGGTGCGCAGGCTTCTCATTGCGGTGGCTTCTCTTGTTGCGGAGCATGGGCTCTGGGTGCGTGGGCTTCAGTAGTTGTGGCACGTGGGCTCAGAAGTTGTGGCGCACGGGCTTAGTTGCTCCAAGGCATGTGGGATCTTCCTGGACCAGGGCTCGAACCTGTGTCCCCTGCATTAGCAGGAGGATTCTTAACCACTGCACCACCAGGGAAGTCCTGCCTTCTGATTCTTAATAAGCTAACCCTATTCTGACCTTGATCATTTCTTCATTCTAGAATGCCTAGTGCGTTTAATCTACTAATGTAGCCTGTGCCACATTTGGTGGTATATCATTCGTTGAGATTTTGCATAATTTATATCCAGTGCTAGATTTAAATTCCTCAAAATAGTAACTATGCTTTTATTTCTTTATATTTTTCAATAGAGTTCTGTAATTTTCAATGGAGTTCTTATTAGGTACCATTGTCATTTGACTGTTTTCTAAGTTGAAGTATGATTGGCATACACCATTCCCTTATTTTCAGGAGTAAACACAATTCGACATTTATGTACATTGCAAAATGATCACCACAATAAGTTAAGAATTTGATTTCTTGTAATGAGAGTAGCTTTCACATACACAGTACAGTATTATGGCCTGTGGTCACCACAGTGTACATCACATCCCCGGGACTGACTTGTTTTGTCACTGGTAGTTTGCACCTCTTGACACCATCACCCATTTCGCCCACCCCGGCCCCCTTTCTTTGTGTTCTCTATATCTGCGAGTTTGGTTTTGTTTTGTTTTGTTTTGGAGGTAGATGACGGTAATGGTTGTACAACACTGTGAATGTACCTAATGCTACTGAATCACACTTAAAATGGTTAAAAAGGTACATTTTTATATTTCTCACTAAAATTTTTAAAAAGCAAAAAGAAAAGGAAAAGGCCAAATAAATATACTGCTATTTATTAGGATTGTCTTTGTATAAAAAGGATGTTACAAGACTGGATTCTGACGAATACTCATGCTAAGTGAAACGAGCCCATGTGGAAGTGGACATTGAGACTTCCTTGTTCTCAGTGCGGTTGATGCAAAACCTAAAAATTCTTCTTGCCTCAATTACGTGGAGATTCTATTTGTTATTCGATATAATACTTTGTTTGATATTGTGTAAATATACCCTTTTTAAGAACATTTTCGAAATCTTAACCAAGTAAGGAAAATTATCAGAAGCTGCTTTTAGGGGGATTAAAAACAGCAGTAAGTTAGTGAAACAGACTGTCAGATCGAATTGTGGGTGTGGAGTGGTCCGTCTAGGGAATCTCTGCCCCGGGAAGGATGAGCATGGATAAATCCATGCTGAAGAGGAACAGACATGAGGAAGCACCACTGTGAGCAGTGGTTGGTAGGTGCAGCAGACAAAATAGAAACATATTTAGCATTATCAGGTATAAAAAAGAGGAAATTGGAAACATCAGGAAGAAATAACCTTGAGGAAAGTACAGGCAGATTCAAAGGAAACAAATATTGAAAGAACTTCTAGAAATGTAAATATGGTAATGGGAATAATAACTGGATAACTGGGCTCTAAAGCTTAGTTAGACCTGAGGAGAGACTCACACTGGAAGAGCTGCATGGGGCTTGTGCAGAACGCATCACGGAGATAAAGAGGATGGACGTGGTGGGAGAAGTCGCCTCTGGTCCATCGTTCAGTGTGCGGTCACAGAGATGCTTCAGTGGAGAATTTCATGTGGGTCTTTGTTTTAATGCAAGTTAGAGAAATACAAAAGCTGAAAGGGTCTGAGGCAGGGGAATAAAGAGAAGGGTTGGGGTCATCAGACCCGCAGGTGAGGAGGGGCTCACAAGCTGGAACTTAGTGTCAGGGCAGGCGCCAGCCCGGTTCTGGGACTGCCAGCTGTGCCTTCCCAGTGATGGACGTCTTCCCAAGGAGGGACAAGCTGGCGGGCTGTTGAAGAGCGCCCAGGGGGGAAGAAATCCATCCCCGCCACTCCCCGCCATCTCCCGTCCCCTCTAGTGCTCCCTGTGGCGGAATATAAAGCCGGCAGAGAGTGGGGAAACTGCTTGATAATTGCCTCTCGGGTCACAGTCTGGAGCTCCAGGGTGTGTCTGTCCACTGTTGAAAATGGAAAGATCAAGTGATGGGGCAGAGGAAATATTAGATATGAATGGTTGAGAGATGAGATATAAACGGGATAGAATACAGACCCAAGGGACCGAATCATGGAACACATGGCCCATTTCCAGTTGGGAAAAGAGGGTGTTCTGTAACAGAGATAGCAGACTTCTCAGGAGCAGCAGTAGGGTTCAGGGGGAAATGGGATTGGATTTTGTGTTAGTTTCCTAGGGCTTCCATAACAAGTTACCACAACTAGGTGGTTTAAAACAGCAGAAAGTAAGTGTCTCACAGCTCTAGAGGCTGGCAGTCTGAAATCTGGGTGTTGGTGAGGCTCTGGGGTCATACCCTCCTGTGCCTCTTCCAGCTTCTGGTGGTTCCTGTGTTCCTTCTTTTCTGGTTTCCTCTAAGAAATTAGAAGGGAACTTCCTTAACAATATCTATTTTCTTAAATGTAAGCGAACATTCTACTTAATAGGGAAACATCAGAAGGATTCCCTTTTTTTTTTTTTTGAATTTTATTTATTTTATACAGCAGGTTCTTATTAGTTATCTATTTTATACATATTAGTGTATATATGTCAATCCCAATCTCCCAATTCATCCCACCCCCACCCTGCCCCACTTTCCCCGCTTGGTGTCCATATGTTTCTTCTCTACATCTGTGTCTCTATTTCTGCCCTGCAAACCGGTTCATCTGTACCATTTTTCTAGGTTCCACATATAATGCGTTAATATACGATATTTTTCTCTTTCTGACTTATTTCACTCTGTATGACAGTCTCTAGGTCCATCCACGTCTCTACAAATAACCCAATTTCATTTTTTATGGGGATTCCCTTTTTTAAATAAATTTATTTATTAATTTATTTTGGTTGCATTGGGTCTTCGTTGCTGCACACGGGCTTTCTTTAGTTGCATTGAGTGGGGGGCTATTCTTCGTTGGGTGTGCGCGCTTCTCATTGCAGTGGGTTCTCTTGTTGCAGAGCACGGGCTCTAGGCGCGCTGGCTTCAGTAGTTGTGGCATGCGGGCCCAGTAGTTGTGGCTCGCAGCCTCTAGAGCGCAGGCTCAGTAGTTGTGGCGCACAGGCTCAGTAGTTGTGGCTCACAGGCTCTAGAACGCAGGCTCAGTAGTTGTGTCGCATGGGCTTAGTTGCTCCACGGCATGTGGGATCTTCCCGGACCAGGACTCGAACCCGTGTCCCCTCCATTGGCAGGCGGATTCTTAACCACTACGCCACCAGGGAAGCCCAGGATTCCCTTTTAAAATCAGGAAGAAAACAAAGATTCCCTCTATATTGCTTCTGCTGTACTGTACTGTTTTATGGGGGTTTCTTCTCTACAGTGGACCATAATGTACACACACACACACACACACACACACACACACACACACACACACACACACACACAATTTAGGGGATGTATTTGAAACTCCAAGAAAATATCCAGGAAATTATTGTAACTAATAGTAATTAAGCCAGGGAGCTGGATTTGTTGTCATTACAAATATCAATATGAGTAATCTTTAGAAAGAGAGCATGTCCCAAGAGCAGTGAGAATCCCTGATGCTCAGAAGGAGCCCAGACTGACTCCAGTCCTGGGGCAGTAAAACCAGGGGAGGAGCAGAGTGTCTGGTGCGCCGAGTTTTGCGACTGCTGCCAGGGGGCGCCTCTGGGTCACCTAGCTCTGGTGCCCAGTGGGGCTCCTGCTCGTGGGTCTCCCAGGACTGGAACTAGCAGAGAAAGAGTTCTTAACCAGCTCCCCCCAGGGCACAGCAAAAGACTATAGACCAGGAGCTCGGTCATTCTGGTGGAGACTTATTAGCTGATCGCCATGGCTGCGGCCTGAGGGGTAGGTTTGTACTTAAGCCTGCATCTAGGGGCCCCCGAATCCTTTCCAGAGACGTCAGAGGGTGGACCCTCCAGAGCCCAAGTTTCTTGGAGGGAGGCTTTACATGCATCTGACACCCATGGTTCACCCCTTGAACGCCTGGCTCTGGTGGCCAGAGGGGCTTGTATTCCTGGGTCCCATGGGACTGTGGCGAGCGGAGGGCCAGTTTGGGACAGGCTGGCACACTCCATGCTGTCATGTGATGGAGGCCACCCTGCTTGTCCTGGAGCTTCAGCCTGAGGGGCAGGCTTAGGTTGGGTGTGCAGAGCTGCTCTCATAGGTTGGAGGCTGTGGGCGCCTGCCGTCTCCCACTCTCCCCGAGTTGGGCCCCCAGAAGAGAGTTTATACACTTGTCTGTGACTGCCACTCAGGGGTCACTGCAGGTCCCTGACTCTGGTGGCCAGTGGGACTCAGGCTTGCAGTTGCTCACAGCCCTGTATGTTTGTGAACTTTAGAGGAAAGTGTCCAGTCAGTCTGAATCTGGGTGCTGAGACCCTCCCCTTTGGGACACTGACAGGTCTTGGCACACCCTCAACTACTGGGAGCCACTAAAATACATCAGGCTGCCTGGACAAGCACAGGGGTTTGAGAGACGACGAAGAGCTGGGAAGAGCTGAACAAAAAGGCTCATCTCCTACGTGAGGCCCCACCTTCAAGACTGGGAGAGGCAGTTGTTTCCTTTTCTGCACAGAAATTAACATAGAGTCCAGCAAAATGAAGAAACAGAGGAATATGTTCCAAATGAAAGAACAGATGAAAACCTCAGAAAAAAGCCTTAATGAGACAGAAGTAATTTACTTGATAAAGAGTTAAAGTAATGGTCATAAAGATGCTCACCAAACTGGGGAAGAGAATGCATGAACACAGTGAGAACTTCAACAGAGAAGGAAAATATTTAAAAGTGCCAAAGAGAAGTCTCAGAGCTGAAGAATACAATAACCAAAATGAGGGGTTCAGGCGGAGACTCAGTGGTTGAAAACCCACACCAAGGCACATTATATAGCTCAGTTGTCCAAAGTTAAACACAAGGAGAGAAAAACAACTTGTCACACACAAAGGAAACCCCACCCTCTCCCCATAAGAACTTGAGCAGATTTTTCAGCAAAACTTTGCAGGCATGATATAGTCAAAGTGCTGAAGGAAAAACTTATAGCCAAGAATTCTCTCTCTGGTAAAGACATCGTTCAGATTAGAGACATTAAGAGCTTTGCATTTAAGCAAAAGTGTAGGAGTTCATCACCACTTGTAAGAAATGTTGAAGGAACTTCGTTAAATTAAAAAGAAAGGGCACTTATTAGTAAAAGGGACACATATGAAAGGATAAGTCTCACTGGAAAAGTAAATACATACTAAAGGTGGTGGATTAATTGCCTATAAAGCTAGTATGAAGGTTAAAAGACAAAAGTAGTAACAGTAACTATGATTATAATAAAGGATAAACAAGATAAAAAGATGTGAAACATGACATCAAAAGTATAAAACATGGGAGTGGGGAGTAAAAATGATGAGCTTAGAATGGGGTTGAATTTAAATTGTTACAACTTAAAGTAGACTGTTGTAGATGTAAGTTATTATATGTAAGCCTCATGGTAACCACAATGCAAAAACCTACAGTAAATACACGATAAAGAGAGATGAGGGGCTTCCCTGGTGGCGCAGTGGTTGAGAATCTGCCTGCTAATGCAGGGGACACGGGTTCGAGCCCTGGTCTGGGAGGATCCCACATGCCGCGGAGCAGCTAGGCCCGCGAGCCACAACTACTGAGCCTGCGCGTCTGGAGCCTGTGCTCTGCAACAAGAGAGGCCACGATAGTGAGAGGCCCGCGCACCGCGATGAAGAGTGACCCCCGCTCGCCACAACTAGAGAAAGCCCTCGCACAGAAACAAAGACCCAACACAGCCAAAAATAAATAAAGATACCTCTCCATTTATTTAAAAAAAAAAAGAAATGAATATAAGCATATCACTAAAAAAAGTTACCAAACCACAAAGGAAGGGAGCAAGAGAAGAAAGAAACAAACTACAAAAGCAGCCAGAAAGCAGTTAGCAGAATGGCAATAAGTACATACCTACTGATAGTTACTTTAAATGTAAATGGACTAAATTCTCCTATCAAAAGACACAGAGTGGCTGAATGGATAAAGAAAAAACAAGACCCATCTATATGCTGCCTACAAGAAACTCACTTTAGATGTAAGGACACACACAGACTAAAGTGAAGGGATGGAAAAAGATACCCATGCAAATGGAAACCACAAGAAAATCTGGAGTAGCTGTCCATATATAAGACAGAATAAACTTCAAAATGAAGACTGTAGTAAGAGATAGAGAGGGGCTTTACATAATGAAAAAGGGGTCAGTCTACAAGAAAATATAACATTTGTCAATATTTATACACCCAACAGAGGAGTATGTAAATATATAAAGCAAATATTAACAGACTTGTAGGGAGAGATAGACAGCAAAACAGTAACAGTGGGGGACTTTAATACCCCACTGACATCAATGGACAGATTATCTAGACAGAAAATCAATAAGGAAACACAAAACTTAAATTATATGTTAGACCAGATAGACATGGACTTAACAGATATTTGCAGAACATTCCATCTCGAAGCAACAGAATACACATTCTTTTCAAGTGCACGTGGAACATTTTCCAAGATAGATGAAACGTTAGGCCACCAAAAAAATCTTAATAAATTTAATAGGATCGAAATAATATTTTCCATTCACACTGGTATGAAACTAGAAATTAGTAACACGAAGAAAACTGGAAAATTCACAAACATGGGAAGATTAAACAATGTGCTCCTGAACAACTAATGGGTAAAAGAATATCCAAAAGAGAATCAAAATACCTTGAGACAAAAATGAAAATGTAAGATACCAAAAATTATGGGATGTAGCAAAAGTAGTTCTAAGAAGAAAGTTTTGATAAATGCCTACCTCAAGAAAAAAGTAAAGTCTCAAATACACAAACCAACTTTACACCTCAAGGAACCAGTTAAAGAAGAACATAAAATGCCCACAGTTAGAAGGAAGGAAATAAAGATCATAGCAAAAATAAATGAAATAGAAACTAAAAAGAATTAGAAAAGATCAATGAAACCAAGAGGTGATTCTTTGAAAAGATGAACAAAACTGACAGACCTTTAGCTAGACTCACAAGAAAAAAGAGGACTCTAATAAATAAAATCAGAAGTGAACACTAGATATTACAACTGGTGCCAGAGAGATACAAAGGATCATAAGAGACTACTGAGAACAGTTAACATGCCAACAAACTGGACAACCTAGAAGAAATGGATAAATTCCTAGAAACTTACAACTTACCAAGACTGAATCATGATGAAATAGAAAACCATAACAGATGAATTACTAGTAAGGAGATTGAATTAGTCATCAAGAAAACCTTCCTACAAACAAAAGTCTAGGACCAGTCCAGGAATATACAATGCAGAAATGACAGTCTCTTCAATAAATGGTTTTGGAAAAACTGGACCACTGGGGCTTCCCTGGTGGTGCAGTGGTTAAGAATCTGCCTTCCAACACAGGGAACACAGGATCGATCCCTGGTCAGGGAACTCAAGATCCAACATGCATGCTGCAACTAAGAGTTCATATGCCACAACTGAGGAGCCCACTGGCTGCAACTAAGACCTGGTACAACCAAAAAAAAATAAAAAACTGCACCACTGCTTCACCCCACCCCATACACAAAAATTAACTCAAAATGACATACAGACTTGAATGTAACACCTGAAACCATAAAACTCCTGGAAGAAAACATAGGCAATAAGCTCCTTGACATATGTCTTGGTGATGGTTTTTTGGATCTTACTACAAAGGCAAAAGCCACAAAAGCAGAAATAAACAAGTGGGCCTACAGCGAATGAAATAACTTCTGCACAGCAAAGGAAACCATACACAAAATGAAAAGACAACCTACTGAATGGGGGAAGATATTTGCAAATCATATACCTAATAAAGTCTTAATACCCAAAACAGGTAAAGAACTTATACAAGTCAATAGCAAAAAAACCCCAAAAAACCAAAAAAAAAAAACCCACCAAACCCCAAAGAATCTGATTAAAATATGGAGGACCTTGGGACTTCCCTTGTGGCGCAGTGGTTACGAATCCACCTGCCAATTCAGGGGACACGAGTTTGATCCCTGGTCCGGGAAGATCCCACATGCTGCGGAGCAAGTAAGCCCGTGCGCCACAACTATTGAGCCTGTGCTCTAGAGCCCACGAGCCACAACTACTGAAGCCCATGTGCCTAGAGCCTGTGCTCTGCAACAAGAGAAACCATGGCAATGAGAAGCCCGTGTACCGCAACGAAGAGGAGCCCCTGCTCACTGCAACTAGAGAAAGCCCGTGTGCAGCAACGAAGACCCAACGCAGCCAATAAATAAACAAACAAATTTATTTTTTAAAAAAAGGAGGACCCGAATAGGCATTTTTCCCAAGAAGACATAGAAAAGATGCTCAATGTCAAATCAAAACCACAATGAGATACCACATCATACCTGTCAGAATGGCTAATATCAAAAAGACAAGAGATAACCAGTGTTGGTGAGGATGTGGATTAGAGCAAAACCTCGTGCACTGTTGGTGGGAATGTAAGTTGGTGCAGCCACTATGGAGATTTCTCAAAAAACGAAAAATAGAACTACCATATGATCCAGGAATTCCATTTCTGGGTATTTATCTGAAGAAAACAAAAACTAATTATAATAAAAGATACATGTACACCCATGTTCATAGCAAGATGTATAATAGTCAAGATACGGAAGCCACCTAAGTGCCCATCACTAGATGGATAAAGAAGAGTTGGTGCACACACAATGGAGTAATGTTTAGCCATTAAAAAAAAAGCATGAAATCCTGCCATCTGCCACAACATGAGTGGGCCTAGAGGGCATTATGCTAAGTGAAATAAGTCAGAGAAAGACAAGCACAGTATGAGCCCTTTTATATGTGGAATCTCTGAAGAAAAAAGCTCATTAGATAGAACAGATTGTTGGTCACAGGAGGCAGAGTGTTGGTGGGGAAGTGAGAGAACTGGCTTATGTTGGTCTGTCTGTTTAGTTTAAATGAATGGAATAAAAGTTTTAAACAGTAACTGGTAAAAATCGAAGGATGAAGCATTTTGTTTCCTCTTTATGTTTTATTTTGAATATGAAAATAATTGATGAGAAAAGAAGAATTCAGTCAATAAATGTAGCAGAAATACTAGAATTAGAGTAACAAGTAGTGAAACAGTGCATCTAGACAAAGCTTTCCTCAACCAAGCTTCCAGGAGACTGCTGAGTCCTAATGCCCTGCAGTAGGGGTCAGCTAACTTTCTGTAAAGGGCCCTGGAGGCCATGCAGGGCTGTGTTTCCATAAAACTGTGTGTGTGTGTGTGTGTGTGTGTGTGTGTGTGCGTGTTGCGTGCGTGTTTAACAAAAGTAGTTTGCTACCTGCCCTACGTGCTGTAGTTTTTGCTCGGCCCTAAAGCATCCAATTACATGTGTTGAATTAACTTCTGTCTCGTGTATATTTACACGTAGTACTAGGTATATACCTTGGAATTATTGAGAAAACAATCACACAAATAATTTTCTCTACAGTTTACTTCTATCTTGGAACTGTGTTTGATCTTTAGGTATAGGAACTTTATAATGGAAGGATCAGGTAAACACTAATGGAATTTAACACCACAGAAGAAAAGGTAACCATATATTGTGTCTGCTGAGGTGATGAAAAAGGAAGTACAAGCATCACCTATGTAATAACATTGCCAAGAAACACACCCGTTTGTCTGGTCAAAGGCCCTCAATAGAACTACCACAGGGCACATTAACACTGTGATGAGAATGCCACTTGCTAAATCCGGAACGTGGGAAATTCTACCAAGACAAAATGACCCAATTTCTCCACCAGATGAATTGGAGAGGACACTGTCACACATTCCACTAAATTTAAGAGACATACCAACCAAATGCACTGCCTGGACCTTTTTGGATTTGATTTGAACAAACCAACTTAAAATTACTGAACAAGTGGGTAAGTTTGACCTTGACTGAGTATTTGATGTTAAATATTAAATAAATCATTTTATGTTCCTGAAATTCGTACAGAAGAGCAGAGGGCCAAGTATAGCCAAGATAATTTTAAAAAAACGATATGTTCGGGACACTCATTCTAGCAGATAACAGAATAAAAGCTGCCGTGAATGTGGGAGAGTGTTACTGGCGTGGAGGTGGGTGGTGAGACCTGGCAGTGAACAGCCAGGAACAGACCTGGTTCCTCACGAGGCACTGCCGGCACCATTGCCGCCTGATGGACTAAAGGCCAAAAGCTTTTTGAAGAAAACATAGGTGAGGGTCTTTAAGATGCTGGGACAGAAAGAATTTAAGTAACAAAAGCTCAAACTACAAGGGAAGGAGATTGATATATTTGATGACATTAATTGTTTAAAATTTACAAATGACTAAAACACCTTAAACAAAGTGAAAAGACAAATCAGGTATGGAAGAAGATAGTTTTAACAAAGACTTCTTATCCACATTATTTAAAAGCACTTCTCCAAATCATTTAGTAATCCAACAACCCACAGGGAAAAAAAGGCAAAGTATATAAGCAGGGTATTCACAGAAGAGGATAATAAACATGAAAATACGTTGTGTCATTCCAATCAGGAAAAGGCAAACAGAAACATCAGAATGCCATGTCATATGTAGCAGGTTAGAAAAAATGCTAAAACTTTACCCCTCGATGTGAGAGTGAGGTAGCTCGCATCACTTGTGAAGGAGTAGCTGTGAGCCTTTAAAGGCTCCACAGTGCACCCGGCAGGTTCCTGCTGCTGTGGACTCTGGAGCGCTCACCCGTGCTCGGGAAGGCGACTCTCTCGAAAGGGTGGTTCTTACGATGCAAAGAATCAGAGTCCTAATGTTAAAGTTTGATAGTTTGGTATGTGGATATTCGTTAATTTAGTTATACTTTTCTTTAAACTTGAAATCATTCTCTTTGTTAAAAAACAATTTTGAAAGTCGTTCATAGCAAAGTGCCTCTGATTGATTAAAGCAGATACAGATTCTTTTACACTTAAAAGTTTATTTATAAATGAGCACGAAGTAGGAACAGAGGGAGCTTGGTGGGCACACGCTGTCTGCAGGTTTAGGGCTGTGTCGTGCTCCCACCGGGCACCTTCCCGGGCCTCTCTCTCCGTCGTTGGGCCTTGCCTTCTGATGGTGTTCTGCATTCCTTGCCTCTCTTCCGCCCTGCTGGCACGGGGGCCGGGCAGGCCAGCAGTGCAGTGTCAAGTATGTTTCTTGTGGCCGCAGCTGGGAGCCAGAAAACGCCCTCCCTCTTCCAGCTCCTGGCCCGTCCAGCTGGCTTCTTCCCTCGCTCGCAAGAGACCTCCTCCTGCACTGGCGAGGGTGCGCCAGCGGCCATGGGTGGGGTGGCCACAGAGCAAGGACAGCTGGTGCAAGAGCTGCGATGGGCTTGTACCGTCCTGGGTGTGTTTGGATTGAGGTCTGTCCTAAAAAGGGGATGTTGTCTTCTTGCGGGAAAGTTAGGAAGGGCTTCGGGTTGTCAGAGAGGGTGATCTTCAATCAGTGCTCTACTTTTCCCTGTCCCTGTAATTCTGCTTTCCGTCTCTCTTGCTCTTCCCCGTCCCCATCCAGGGCCCGCCTTCCTCCCTCACCCCACAAGCTGAACTTGGTAGGACTAAGAGGAAATGGGTCCATAAAGCATTGCATCTCTAGCACCATCTGAATTAGCAAAGAGAGGACTCAAAGGGAGCAGAAGTCACGTTTGGTGATCTGTTTCCTTCTCTCAGAACAGACGGCTGCCCCTCCGGAGCCCCTGACGCACCTGTGCTTTGTGTTCATGCAGACCGCGCCAAAAGAAGGAAGCTCAGGGAAGAGAGGGCCTGGCTGCTGGCTCAGGGGAAGGCCCTCCCGCCCGAGCTGTCCCACTTGGACCCTCACTCCCCGCCTCGGGAAGAGAAGAGGACGAGAGACCCGTGAGTGTTGAGTGGCCCCAAGCCTGCCTCGTCGTGTCCTTAGAACAGCCCTCTGTGGTGGGTCGTGGCCAGTGCTCGTGAGCTCCTTCCACTGCTGTCTGACTTGTTGGGTTATTATTCTTTAGATCACAGAAGTACTTAACTAGAGTAGAGTAAAACCTGGGAAAGAGTGTGCTATTAAATCACAAACATTACAGAATCATAAATGAGTTCCAACCATCATTTTGTAGATGAAAAAGATGATAGTCCTCTTTGGCTAAAGTATGCTGACCCTCATCCTCATTGTATTTTCTGGAGTGTTCTCAGTGTTACAGACTTACCTTAACAAAGATTTATTGGGACTATTCCAAATCTGGGTGCAAGTGAGCTGTGTGTCAGGTTGGGTCAAGAGCACTGAGGAGAGAAGGTGGTCTCAGTTACCGTTAATTTCTTATTTTCTGATTTACAGCTTTGAGCTGGATGATGATTTCACTGCCATGTACAAAGGTCAGTTCCCACGCTCAGCTCCCGCGTTCTGGTTAAGCGTGTTCCCACGTTGGTGTGTTAACCCAGCTCTCCTCTTTGGCCCTCAGTTCTGGACGTGGTGAAGGCTCACAAGGATTCCTGGCCCTTTTTGGAACCAGTGGATGAATCGTATGCCCCTAACTATTACCAGATTATTAAGGTAGAGGTGGCCTTGTCAGCTGTACGCGACTGTGGTGTGTGCATCCTTAGTGATCTGTGTTGTTGTGTGTAAGTTCATCTGCTACCCCTCATGGGTCAGGGTTGCTGGGTACACCCCAGGCTTTCGAGCAGCTCCTAATGGTGTGATTCCTCTGCCTCGCAGGAACTGCAGGATGCTGTGTTCTCCAGCAGGTGATAATTAACGTGTCCTGTTGTAGGTCCCCATGGATATTTCAAGCATGGAGAAGAAGCTGAATGGAGGTTTATACTGTACCAAGGAGGAGTTTGTGAATGACATGAAGACTATGTTCAGGAATTGTCGAAAATATAATGGGGAAAGTAGTGGTAAGTAGAAGAGGGGGTTGCTGTGGATTCACACTTGGTGCACCAGTAGGACCAAGAGTAACACGCCTCCTCTTTTAGAAACACACCTTCTAGAGATTCACACCTTTCTTGGGGACCATAAAGAGAACGTGTGTTAACGCTGTGGGATGGGCGTGCGGGCCCTGTCCCGTCCCACACGACCGGAGGGGCAGTGGTGGCCGATGGCCCAGGTCCTCGTCTTCCTCCAGGCCCGCCTGGGTTTGGCTGTCCTCGGCCTCCACTGTCAGCCACCTTTGCATCACAGAGCAGACCTCTGATGACACAGCCCGTGTCGCTCCAGGTGCTGAAACTTGAGCTCACAATGCCTTCTTTTTTTTTTACTAGACAGATTCAGTGATTGTACTTAATGTTTCTGCAGTTTGGCATTAAAGAATTCAGTTTTTACTGGTTTGGGGTACTGGGCTCACTGTCCCAGCCTGTGTGGCTGGAGGCCAGAAACCGTGTCCTGGTTTCTTGTCCTGGTCTCGTGTCCGTAGCCCTACAACGTAGGAAGCGCTGCAGCCCAGGCAGTCGCGCAGTTGAGCCCGGGGCTGCCTCGTTGCATGTTTTGTGGGCGGAGGTCTGGGGGCCTGCCCAGCGGGGTTCAGGCCTCTGTCCCCCACAGAGTACACCAAGATGTCGGACAACCTGGAGAGGTGCTTCCACCGCGCGATGCTGAAGCATTTTCCTGGTGAGGATGGGGACACAGACGAAGAATTCTGGGTCAGAGAGGAGGAGAAGCGGGAGAAGAGGCGTGGCCGGGCTGCACGCAGCCACGTGTGCACCCGCTCCCGGGACTCGGAGGCGCCCGGCCGGAAGCAGCAGCCCGCGGAGAACGGAGGGAAGTCGCTGCCCCCTGGGCGCCGCGCTGCATCCTCTGGGGCCGGTGAGAGCAGCGGCTCCGCACAGCCCCCTGGCGAGGTGGGCACCCCGAACAGCCGCAGCCTCCCTGGACCCCTGCATTACGGTGGACCCGGCCAGGCACCCCTCTCAAGCCAGCTGGTGAGGAGCAGCTTTGTCCTGTTGTGGTTTCCCCTAGTTCTGGACTCGGGGGCGGGGCATGAAGCCTTCTCAATCAGATCCTCTTCCAAAATGGTGTTCCTGCTTATGGATGCTCTCTTCTCCCCATCTGCCCTTCCTCTGTCCTTCCTTTATTTTAAATCCTTCTTTTTCGAAATCATTTGAATCACACATTCTCAACACAGGCATTAACCCCTTTTAAGTCAAAGGCACAGAGGTACGTGCAGTATGTAAGTGAACCCTTCACAAGGGGAGCAGCTGGGGAGAACACTGGTGGAGGCGGCTCTGGGGAGAGACAAGGACGGGAAGCCCCTGCTCTGGGCCCTCCTGTGGCGAGTGTGCGCTTGGAGCAGGTGGCAGCCTTGTCCTCCAGTGGCATGTTTGTGTTCCGTATGTGAAGGGTGTGCCTCTTCTCTTCTTCTTCTTGCCTTTGCTCCGTGCCCTCCAGAGGCCAGCAGGACAGGGAACGTTTTGTCCTCTCCGAGGGTCGGATCCTGCCACCATCCGTGTCTCCTCTGGAGCCCCAGAGCCGCACCCCGGCGGGCCTGGACAGCAGCCCCAGCCTTTAGCAGTGCAGGTAAGCAAACTGCTCAGCATGCATAGGTGATAAGGTGTGTTTCAGAAATACAGTCTCTCCCCAGGTTAAATTGGACTTGTAATTTCCCATTACCTCGTGGTAAGCACATCTTCTCTTTTCTTGTTGCCAGCCTCCAGCTGGAATTAACCACCACCGAGGCCCTCCCGACGAGAAGCCGGGGTGCGGGGGGCTAGTGCCCCTTGGTGACGTGGGATCGCGCCCTGGACCCTCGCTGCTCGGGCAGATGAGCGGCCCCAGCCAGGAGGGGACTATGTATCCCCCAGCTCATTTCCAGCCAGGCTTTATCCCTCCCAGGCACGGTGGGGCTCCGGCCCGACCCCCAGCCTTTCCCGAGAGTTCAGAAATCCCTCCCAGCCACATGTACCGATCCTACAAGTACCTGAGTCGTGTACACTCTACAGTCTGGAATGGGAATCACGGTGCTACAAATCCAGGACCCTTGGGGCCAGATGAGAAGCCCCCCATGGGGCCAGGACCCTCTCACCAGCCTCGCACTCTGGGTCACATGATAGATTCCCGAGTGATGAGAGCACCCCTCCCCGCAAACCAGTGGCCAGAACAATCAGGCTTCCTACCTCACGGAGTTCCTTCTTCAGGGTACATGCGACCACCCTGTAAACCTGGCGGACATCGGTTCCAGCCCCCTCCAGCACCAACGCAAGGTTCTCTCTTTGGAGCACCGGCCCAGGCCCTGCGGGGAATGCAGGGCGGGGACTCCATGCTGGACAGCCCAGAGATGCTCGCCATGCAGCAGCTCTCCTCGCGGGGGTGCCCGCCAGGCGTGCCTTACCGCCCCCGCCAGCCCGCGCCGCCTCCCGTGACTGGCCCTTTCCCCCCAGTGGGCGTGGCGGCCCCCAAGCCTGCCTCGGGGGACCCTGGGCGGACACAGGACAGCAGGGAAACACTGGAGCCTGAGAACGGAAGAGGTAATTCCCAGCCTCACCTTCATCTGCCCTTTGGCTCTCTAAGCTGTTAATTAAGGACTCACCTTTTTTTTTTTTTAAAAAAACATCTTTATTGGAGTATAATTGCTTTACAGTGGTGTGTTAGTTTCTGCTGTATAACAAAGTGAATCAGCTATACATATACATATGTCCCCATATCCCCTCCCTCTTGCATCTCCCTCCCACCCTCCCTATCCCACCCCTCTAGGTGGACACAAAGCACCGAGCTGATCTTCCTGTGCTATGCAGCTGCTTCCCACTAGCTAGCTATTTTACATTTGGTAGTATACATAAGTCCATGCCGCTCTCTCACTTCGTCCCAGCTTACCCTTCCCCCTCCCCGTGTCCTCAAGTCCATTCTCTACGTCTGCGTCTTTGTTCCTGTCCTGCCCCTAGGTTCTTCAGAACCTTTTTTTTTTTTTAAAGATTCCATATATGTGTGTTAGCACACAGTATTTGTTTTTCTCTTTCTGACTTACTTCACTGTGTATGACAGACTCTAGGTCCATCCACCTCACTACAAATAACTCAATTTCGTTTCTTTTTATGGCTGAGTAATATATTCCATTGTATATATGTGCCACATCTTCTTTATCCATTCATCTGTCGATGGACACTTAGGTTGCTTCCATGTCCTGGCTATTGTAAATAGAGCTGCGATGAACATTTTGGTACATGACTCTTTTTGAATTATGGTTTTCTCAGGGTGTATGCCCAGTAGTGGGATTGCTGGGTCTTATGGTAGTTCTATTTTTAGTTTTTTAAGGAACCTCCATAGTCTTCTCCATAGTGGTTGTATCACTTTACATTCCCACCAACAGTGCAGGAGGGTTCCCTTTTCTCCACACCTTCTCCAGCATTTATTGTTTGTAGATTTTTTTGATGCTGGCCATTCTGACCAGTGTGAGGTGATACCTCATTGTAGTTTTGATGTGTATTTCTCAAGTGATTAGTGATGTTGAGCACCTTTCATGTGTTTGTTGGCAATCTGTATATCTTCTTTGGAGAAATGTCTATTTAGGTCTTCTGCCCATTTTTGGGTTGGGTTGTTTGTTTTTTTGATAGTGAGCTGCATGAGCTGCTTGTATATTTTGGAGATTAATCCTTTGTCCGTTGCTTCATTTGTAAATAGTTTCTCCTATTCTGAGGGTTGTCTTTTCGTCTTGTTTATGGTTTCCTTTGCTGTGCAAAAGTTTTTAAGTTTCATTAGGTCCCATTTGTTTATTTTTGTTTTTATTTCCATTTCTCTAGGAGGTGGGTCAAAAAGGATCTTGCTCTGATTTATGTCATAGAGTGTTCTGCCTATGTTTTCCTCTAAGAGTTTTATAGTGTCTGGCCTTACATTTAGGCCTTTAATCCATTTTGAGTTTATTTCTGTCTGCCGTGTTAGGGAGTGGTCTAATTTCATTCTTTCAAATGTAGCTGTCCAGTTTTCCCAGCACCACTTATTGAAGAGGCTGTCTTTTCTGCATTGTATATTCTTGCCTCCTTTATCAAAGATAAGGTGACCATATGTGCGTGGGTTTATCTCTGGGCTTTCTGTCCTTTTCCATTGACCTATATTTCTGTTTTTGTGCCAGTACCATACTGTCTTGATTACTGTAGCTTTGTAGTATAGTCTGAAGTCAGGAAGCCTGATTGCTCCAGCTCCGTTTTTCTTTCACAAGATTGCTTTGGCTGTTCGGGCTCTTTTGTGCTTCCATACAAATTGTGAAATTTTTTGTTCTAGTTGTGTGAAAAATGCCATTGGTAGTTTGCTAGGGATTGCATTGAATCTGTAGATTGCTTTGGGTAGTATAGTCATTTTCACAATGTTGATCTCTTCCAATCTAAGAACATGGTATATCTCTCTATCTGTTTGTATCATCCATAATTTCTTTCATAAGGTCTTTTGTCTCCTTAGGTAGGTTTATTCCTAGGTATTTTATTCTTTTTGTTGCAGTGATAAATGAAAGTGTTTCCTTAATTTCTCTGTCAGATTTTTCATCATTAGTGTATAGGAATGCAAGAGATTTCTGTGCATTAATTTTGTATCCTGCTACTTTACCAAATTCACTGATTAGCTCTAGTAGTTTTCTGGTAGCATCTGTAGGATTCTCTATGTATAGTATCGTGTCATCTGCAGACAGTGACAGTTTTACTTCTTTTCCAATTTGGGTTCCTTTTATTTCTTTTTCTTCTCTGATTGTTGTGGCTAAAACTTCCAAAACTATGTTGAGTAATAGTGGTGAGAGTGGACAACCTTGTCTTGTTCCTGATCTTAGAGGAAATGGTTTCAGTTTTTCACCGTTGAGAACTATGATGGCTGTGGGTTTGTCATATATGGCCTTTATTATGTTGAGGTAGGTTCCCTCTATGCCTACTTTCTGGAGAGTTTTGATCATAAATGGGTGTTGAATTTTGTCAAAAGCTTTTTCTGCATTTTTTTCTGATCATATCGTTTGTATCCTTCAATTTGTAAATATGGTGTATCCCACTGATTGATTTGCATATATTGAAGAATCCTTGCATTCCTGGGATAAATCCCACTTGATCACGGTGTATGATCCTTTTAATGTGCTGTTGGATTCTGTTTGCTAGTATTTTGTTGAGGACTTTTGCATCTACGTTCATCAGTGATTCTGGCCTGTAGTTTTCTTTTTTTGTGACATCTTTGTCTGGTTTTGGTATCAGTGTGATGGTGGCCTTGTAAAATGAGTTTGGGAGTGTTCCTCCATCTGCTATATTTAGGAAGAGTTTGATAAGGATTGGTGTTAGCTCTTCTCTGAATGTTTGATAGAATTCACCTGTGAAGCCATCTGGTCCTGGGCTTTTCTTTGATGGAAGATTTTTAATCACAGTTTCAATTTCAGTGCTTGTGATTCGTCTGTTTATATTTTCTATTTCTTCCTGGTTCAGTCTCGGAAGGTTGTGCTTTTCTAAGAATTTGTCCATTCTTCCAGGTTGTCCATTTTATTGGCATATAGGTGCTTGCAGTAATCTCTCATGATCCTTTGTATTTCTGCAGTGTCAGTTGTTACTTCTCCTTTTTCATTTCTAATTCTACTGATTTGAGTCTTCTCCCTTTTTATCTTGATGAGTCTGGCTAATGGTTTATCAATTTTGTTTATCTTCTCAAAGAACCAGCTTTTTTTTTTTTTTTTCTAAGAACCAGCTTTTATTTGTATTGATCTTTGCTATCGTTTCCTTCATTTCTTTTTCATTTATTTCTGATCTTATTTTTATGATTTCTTTCCTTCTGCTAACTTTGGGGATTTTTTTGTTCTTTTTTCTCTTAATTGCTTTAGGTGTAAGGTTAGGTTGTTTATTTGAGATTTTTCTTGTTTCTTGAGGTAGGCTTGTATAGCTATAAACTTCCCTCTTGGAACTGCTTTTGCTGCATCCCATAGGTTTTGGGTCGTCGTGTTTTCATTGTCATTTGTTTCTGGGTATTTTTTGATTTCTTCTTTGATTTCTTCATTGATTTCTTGGTTATTTAGTAGCATATTGTTTAGCCTCCGTGTGTTTGTGTTTGTATTATTTTACAGTTTTTTTCCTGTAATTGATATGTAGTCTCATAGCGTTGTGGTTGGAAAAGATGCTTGATATGATTTCAGTTTTCTTAAACTTACTGAGGCTTTGTTTGTGACCCAAGATATGATCTATCCTGGAGAATGTTCCGTGAGCACTTGAGAAGAAAGTGTATTCTGTTGTTTTTGGATGGAGTGTCCTATAAATAGCAATTAAGTCCATCTTGTTTAATGTGTCATATAAAGCTTGTGTTTCGTTATTTGGTGATAGTGGGGTGTTAAAGTCCCCTACTATGATTGTGTTACTGTCAGTTTCCCCTTTTATGGCTGTTAGCATTTGCCTTATGTATTGAGGTGCTCCTATGTTGGGTGCATAAAATTTACAATTGTTATATCTTCTTGGATTGATCCCTTGATCATTATGTAGTGTCCTTCTTTGTCTCTTTTAATAGTCTTCATTTTAAAGAGTATTTTGTCTGATATGAGAATTGCTACTCCAGCTTTCTTTTGATTTCCATTTGCATGGAATATCTTTTTCCATCCCCTCACTTTCAGTCTGTATGTGTCCCTAGGTCTGAAGTGGATCTCTTGTAGACAGCTTATACACGGGTCTTGTTTTTGTATCCGTTCAGCCGGTCTGTGTCTTTTGGTTGGAGCATTTAATCCATTTACATGTAAGGTAATTATTAATATGTATGTTCCTATTACCATTTTCTTAATTGTTTTGGGTTTGCTGTTGTAGGTCTTTTCCTTCTCTTGTGTTTCCTGCCTAGAGAAGTTCCTTTAGCATTTGTTGTAAAGCTGGTTTGGTGGTGGTGAATTCTCTTAGCTTTTGCTTGTGTGTAAAGGTTTTGATTTTTCCATCGAGTCCGAATGAGATCCTTGTTGGGTAGAGTAATCTTGGTTGTAGCTTTTCCCCTTTCATCCCTTTAAATATGTCCTGCCACTCCCTTCTGGCTCACAGACTTTCTGCTGAAAGATCAGCTGTTAACCTTATGGGGATTCCCTTGTATGTTATTTGTTGCTTTTCCCTTACTGCTTTCAGTATTTTTTTCTTTGTATTTAAATTTTGATAGTTTGATTAATATGTGTCTTGGTGTTTTTCTCCATGGATTTATCCTGTATGGGACTCTCTGTGCTTCCTGGACTTGATTGACTATTTCCTTTCCCATATTAGGGAAGTTTTCAACTATAATCTCTTCAAATATTTTCTCCGTCCCTTTCTTTTTCTCTTCTTCTGGGACCCCTATAATTCGAATGTTGGTGCGTTTAATGTTGTCCCAGAGGTCTCTGAGACTGTCCTCAATTCTTTTCATTCTTTTTTCTTTATTCTGCTCTTTGGTAGTTATTTCCACTATTTTATCTTCCAGGTCACTTATCCATTCTTCTGCCTCAGTTATTCTGCTATTGATTCCTTCTAGAGGATTTTTAATTTCATTTATTGTGTTGTTCATGATTGTTTGCTCTTTAGTTCTTCTAGGTCCTTGTTAAACGTTTCTTGTATTTTCTCCATTCTAGTTCCAAGACTTGGGATCATCTTTACTATCATTACTCTGAATTCTTTTTCAGGTAGACTGCCTATTTCCTCTTCATTTGTTTGGTCTGGTGGGTTTTTACCTTGCTACTTCATCTGCTGCGTATTTCTCTGTGTTCTCATTTTGCTTAACTTACTTGTGTTTGGGGGTCTCCTTTTTGCAGGCTGAAGGTTCGTAGTTCCCGTTGTTTTTGGTGTCTTCTCCCAGTGGGTAAGGTTGGTTCAGTGGGTTGTGTAGGCTTCCTGGTGGAGGGGACTGGTGCCTGTGTTCTGGTGGATGAGGCTGGATCTTGTCTTTCTGGTGGGCAGGACCACGTCTGGTGGTGTGTTTTGGAGTGTCTGTGACCTTATTATGATTTTAGGCAGCCTCTCTGCTAATGGGTGGGGTTGTGTTCCTGTCTTGCTAGTTGTTTGGCGTAGGGTGTCCAGCACTGGAGCTTGCCGGTCGTTGAGTGGAGCTGGGTCTTAGCGTTGAGATGGAGATCTCTGGGAGAGCTCTCGCCGGTGGATACTACTTGGGGTCGGGAGGTCTGGTGGTCCAGTGTCCTGAACCTGGCTCTCCCACCTCAGAGGCTCAGGCCCGACAGCTGGCTGGAGCACCAAGACCCTGTCAGCCACACGGCTTCTGGGAAGTCTTACGTCTTCTGCCAGCATTCAGTAGTTATTCTGCCCAAGTTGTTCCACATGTAGATGTATTTTTTGATATATTTGTGGAGAGGAAGGTGAGCTCCATGTCTTACTCCTCTGCCATCTTGAAGGTCCTCTCTCTTTACACCTCCTGTTGCTAGAGAGGATCCACATTTCATCTGGAAAGGACATAAACCTGGCAATCTCACTTCACGCCTAGCGCATCCACCTTTTTTCCCTTTGTGCTTATTAGTCTGTTTCACTTGCTCACAGCGGGCCCCATGCAGCGGCCTTGCCCCCGGCCCTTCAGACCAGAGTTCCTCGTGAAATGGCTGAGCCGACATTTCAGCTCAGGACGTGCGCTGAGGCTCCTCACGGGACACTCAACTCACGATGACTCACCTTTTAACACAGACTGTTGTACAAAATGTGGACCGGCCTCCAGCATCTTTGTCTTCAGATACGCTGGGTTGAGCCAGTCATGGTCCAGGATTTCTGTGATGATCATTGCCGCACAGGTGCAGTGCTCACTGTACCAGGCACTCTTTTTGAGACTTTTACCCGTACTGACCCTCTGAATTCTCAGAGCAAGGCTTTGAGGGAGCTTTTATTATCATCCTCGTTTTTATAGATAGAAATTCCAAGGCACAAAGATGGTTATTTGCCTTCATCTAGTTCTGGGGACAGGGGTGTTTGGGTGGGCCCTGGGACTTCAACCAGACGCACCGGGTCCAGTGTTCGTGTCCTCAACCCCTGCATTATCCAGCCCCAGTTAAAAATTGCTGTCCTGAAAGTTACCCATGGGAAATACATTTCCAGTGTTTTACTTAAGGTCCAGTTCTCTCCATTCTTCTCTCCTCGGGTGCATATCTGTGTCTCCTGAGAATGAAGAGTAGTTAGTGAGACCAGCAAATCTTGAAGGGGTTTCTCAAAAATGCCATTTAAGAGAGTAAACCTAAAACTGCAGGAGAAAGGTGACAGGACTCCTTTGTGTGATTAATGCTTGTTTCTGGGATAGACATCTAGCCTGTGTTGCATGTGAGAGAGTGGGGGACACCTGGACTTCTGCAAAATATGATGACGATTCCATGTAAAGTTGGGGGTGGACCTAGAACTCAAACTTCCATTTAGTGTTTCTTTGGAGGAAAGGCCCGTTCCGTGAATACCAGCTTTAGCAAAATTTTCCAGTAATGATTTCAGATGTGTCTGGAATTCAGAGCTTTGGAGGAGAAATCCCAGGACCAAACCTTGGAGCAGTCTGTCTGTTAGTTGCCATGGATTTTTGTTTGTTTTGTTTGCATTTTATTACCTTAATGGAGTATAGTTGATTTGCAGTGTTGTATTAATTTCTGCTGTACAGCAGTGATTCAGTTATACATATAAATACATTCTTTCCCATGATGGTTTATCACAGGATATAGAATATAGTTCTCTGTGCTATACAGTAGGACCTTGTTGTTCATCTGTCCTATATATAATAATTTGCATCTGCTAATCCCAAACTCCCAATCCATCCCTCCGCCACTTCCCCTCCCGCTTGGCAGCCACATCTGTTCTCTATGTCTGTGACTCTGTTTCATAGATAAGGTTATTTGTGTCGTATTTTAGGTTCCACATATAAGTGATATCATATGGTATTTGTCTTTCTCTGACTTCACTTAGTGTGACAATCTCTAGGTCCATCCATGTTGCTGTAAATGGCATTATTTCATTCTTTTTTTATGGCTGAGTAGTATTCCATTGTGTATATGTACCACATCTTCTTTAGCCGTTCATCTGTCGATGGACATTTAGGTTGCTTCCATGTCTTGGCTATTGTAAATAGTGCTGCAGTGAACATTGGGGCGCATGTGTCTTTTCGAATTATGGTTTTCTCCAGATATATGCTCAGGAGTGGGATTGCAGGATCATACGTTAACTCTATTTTTAGTTTTTTAAGGAACCTTCATACCGTTCTCCATAGTGGCTGCATCAATTTACATTCCCACCAACAGTGTAGGAGGGTTCTCTTTTCCCCACATCCTGTCCAGCATTTATTATTGGTAGACCTCTTTAATGATGGCCATTCAGACCAGTGTGAGGTGACACCTCATTGTAGTTTGGATTTGCATTTCTCTAATAATTAGTGATGATGAACATCTTTTCATGTGCCTGTTGACCATCTGTATGTCTTCATTGGAGAAATGTCTGTTTTATGTCTTGTGCCCATTTTTTGATTGGTTTGTTTTTATGTTGAGTTGTATGAGCTGTTTGTATATTTGGAAATTGAGCCCTTGTTGGTCGCATAATTTGCAAATATTTTCTCCCAATCCATAGGCTGTCTTTTCGTTTTGTTTATGGTTTCCTTTGCTGTACAAAAGTTTGTAAGTTTCATTAGGTCCCACTTGTTTATTGTTTATTTTTGTGTATGGTGTGAGGTGTTGCCATGTTTTATGTTGACTGAATGATGAAAAGTGCACATTTTCATTATTATTGTATAGCTTGTACCTTTGATCTTTAAAGCCAGCGTTAGTTCATCAGGAGCCTGCGATCCTAGTTGATCTTAAAAGTCATGAATTCTTGATCTTGTCCTTAAGCTCTCACCAGAATCGTGTTGTGACCGCCTCTGGGCAACAACTCTGCCCTACCTCAGAGATCATAATAATAAGACGTGTTTATGGCTAAACACAATAGCAAGGGAAAGAATACTGAGTTTGTAATTAAGCATTTGAGTCTAGTAATTTAGTTTGATTGTTTATTAAATTTCTGTAATACGCTGAAGATGCCTTTTGAGTGTTACACTGTCGGCATCCCGTTTTCAAAATGTTCAGACAAGACGTGTATTTTCATTCATTCAGCAAATACTGATTGAGCCCCGTTTTGTGCGAATGACTGACTGTGTGGTGGGGAACAGAACCTAGTCCCTACTCCCTTGCGGCGTGTGTCCTGACGGCAGAGGTCGGGTTCCGGCCTTCCTGGTGTTCTCGTGCTGGGTCCCTCTTTCTCACTGTCAGGGCACAGCCTCCCAACCAGGCCTGCAATTCCAGCGCCAGCGCACCCTCCGTCCTGTTTCACACACATGTCCTTGGAGTCGGGCACACGGATTGCACCCCCTTGCTAGTGCGGAAGGGATTGCGAGGCCTCTGGCAGACCTTGCGGGAGCTGCAGAGCCTTAGCCCTGGTCTGGGTTGGGGGAATCAGGGTGTCGCCACCGGGGCCCCACGTCCACGTTGTCCGACCGCCCGTCGTGTGCTGGGGTTTCAGCTCCCGAAGTGCAACTTTGTCTCCGTTTTTCTTGCAGCAGATCCCTTGCCTGGGCTCGAGGAGAAACCAGCCAGTGTTGGTGCTTTGGAGGGGGCGTTCCTCAAGCAGCTACCTCACCCCGCGCCCCTGCTGCAGGCCGACTGTGCCAGGCGGAGCTCGCCCCAGGGAAGGGATGCCGATGGCCCAGAGCTCAGGCACGAGTCCTCGGAGCCTGGAGACAGCTGCCCAGTGAACGCGGGCAGGGGCGCCTGGCTCTCGGGGAGCGGCTTCGCAGGCCCAGCCGCCCAGGGGTGCGCCCTAGCAGACCCGGGGGCGCTGCCTGAAAACGGACTGAGGGTGGAAGCCTCCCCGTGTGGGTCTGAGGGCAAGGGCAGAGCGCCACCGGAGGCCGTGCCGCCCGCCGAGCCCGCGTGCTCCGCCCTGTACGCGCCTGGCCTGGAGTACCCCAGCTCCACCGCACGGTACCACGTCGGCCCAGGCCTGCAGGCTGTGGGCCCCGTGATGGGGGGCAAGCCCTCAGCCCCGCACCCTCAGCCTTTTCCCCCTCGGGCGTTTCCGTCCCACGACCCTCATTCTGGAGTCTTCCCCCGGTACCGCCCTCACCAGGGAATGAGGTACCCCTACCAGCCGCCACCTCAGCCTTCCTACCATCACTACCCGCGGACTCCTTATTACTCGTGTCCACAGGGCTTTTCAGACTGGCCGAGACACCTGCCTGCCCCGGGAAGCCCGAGCGGGCCCCCGCCGGCTCAGCCTGCCCCTGCCAGGCCCCTCTTCCTCGATAAGAGCGCTGGGGCCGGGCTGCAGGGCTGCGAGGCGCTGAGCGCTGCCTTAACTTCCCCCGCGCGGGTGGACGCCGTGGTCGCCAAGACAGCTGATGGGCAGAATCCTGGCCCAGAGGAGAAGCAGGATGAGTCTATGGAGAGGCCAGAGAGTCCCAAAGAATTCTTGGATCTGGACAACCACAATGCAGCTGCCAAGCGGCAGAGCTCACTGTCAGCCAGCGAGTACCTCTGCGGAACGGCCCCTGCAGCGCTGAGCTCGGCGGTGGGCTTCGGTTCTTCTGTTTTCCCCCCGCACGGAGTGATGCTGCACGCGGGGCCTCCTTACCAGCCGCAGCGGCCGGCCGGGCGTTTCCAGCCCAGGGCTTACTCCTCCCCCACGGCTGCTCACCCGCCTCACCGCCCAGTGGTGGCCCAGCCCAATGGCCTGTCCCCCGAGTGCCCCCTCTACCGCTACCCAGAAGAGGGCCTGGGCCACTTCCAGGCTGTGATGATGGAGCAGATGGGCCCTGGAAGTGGGGTGAGGGTGCCTTTCCAGGAGATGCACAGACCATCCGGGTAAGGCTGCACAGAGTGCTTTTTCCTGGGGAAAAAAAGAGTAGCTGGTAGTTTTACAAAGAAAAACGGCCTTGGGAATGAAGGTGGTGTGCGTGGTCTGGGCGCAGGAAGAGCGTGTGGGTCATTGGTGCTGGGGACTTGGAAGGTGCTAGCTTTGGAGTCCAGTTTTGTCTGTGGTGGTTTTTTCCCTCGTGAAAGTGAATTGGCATTTAAGTGACCGTTTGGTTAGATTTTGGACACCTGATGGCCAGCGTTTGGGAGCTGTAGGCAGAGGCTCTCACCTGGGTGAAGGGGTCTCAGACCTGGGGTGGGCGGTCACAGGTGGTGTCCCAGGCTCACTCCTTGCCTCTCATTTCTTCCTCTAACACTGAATGAAAAAACTAGGTTTATCCAGAACTAGGGCAAGTCACATTACTGTCCCCATGAGAATTCTAATAGACCCACCCAGGTAATCTGTCACCCAGGAAGTTTTCAAGTCAGAAGTCTCAGAGCCTCATCATAAAACCAGCATCATCCACCTTAAGAACCAGAGTGCCCCTCCCAGGGCCAGCCTCAGAAGACCTCGCTGCATTTGCTTTATACCTCTCTGAATACCTGTTATGTTTCATGTCTTGTCTTTGTCTTCGTCCTCCTGGGGCACAGCCCCAGGCCATTACCCCAGCAAAGGAAGTAACGTCAGCTGGTCTGATGGAGGCCTTATTTGATTTCTTCGGTTGTCCGCAGAGTGTCCTTGTAGCTCTGTTTCTTTTTGATTTTTTTCCCCATTCAGGATCCATTCGAGGTTCATGGATCTACGAGGTTCATGGATCTACGTTTGGTTGCTGTGCCTGCGTAGTCTCTTAATTTACAACATTGGCTTTGCTTTCTTTGCTTTTCAAAGACCGGAGGCCAGTTCTGCTGTCAGAGTGCCCCAGACCCTGGATTCTTCTCACTGTTTCCTCATGTTCAGAGTCACATTGAACACCGTTGTCAGGAGTCCTGCACAGGTGGTGTCGGGCGTCTCTCACCCGCCACACCTGGCGGCACCTGTGTCAGTGTCCAGTGTTGATCCCCTGGGTAGTCAAGGCAGGGTCTGCGTGAGACTTTCACAATTAAAGCTTTTTCCTTTGCACTGAGTCTGTCTTCGCTCATTCTTAACCGTTCCTTACTTACGTCTCTAGACTGCAGATGCACCCGGCCCAGTCCCGGCCCTCGTTCCCAAAGACACCGGCACCAGCAGCTCCGCAGGAGGGGCTGCCACCACATAAGCCCCCAACACTTCCTCTCGATCAGGTCAGAATGATGAAATATCACAGCTCTTCTTATTCTTCCAGGCGGCAGGAAGTAAGGACTTGTGTTTGTTGCTGTCGATGCAGGGACTGTCCCCAGAAAGGGCTTTGTGTCCTGTGGGCGGCCGGGGAGGGCCCGGCCCAAGCACTCCAGCTGACGGGGCCTCGGAAGCAGCTTCCCTCCCGTACTGGCGAGTCCCTTTTTCCTGTTCTTAATGGCACCAGCTGTTTGGGGATTATTTAAACTCCCTTTTCCCAAACTGGCTGCCAGCATTTCTTGGATACGATCCCTTGTCTTTTTTACCCTCCCCACCTACTTCATCTGGGAGAGGCTGGTCCACGGTGCTGGGCGCCGTGCCCGGAGTTGCCCGTGCCGGCTCTCTCTCCCCTGCCCCGACCCGGCCTCCCTGGAGGCAGGAGTCCTCGGCCGCTACAGGGCTGAGCTGTGAGTCGGGCAGTCCAGGATTCAGAGCCCGCACTCCGGCAGAACTGGCTGAATTAGCTGTTTCCCTAGATGGAGAGGAATGCGTGTGCATGCAGTTCCTCGGCTTAATTGTTTTCAACAATTAGCACATGTTAATTTTGTTTAAATTGTCTTTATTTTGCTTCCCTCAGAGCTAGTCCAAGGAGGAAACAAGCCCCAGGGAAACAGAAAGCTGCATATGACAAGGGTGGAGAACGGGGAGGAGGGGGGGCACGGCCCCGCCCACCTCTCCCATCATTGGCATCACTTCGTGCGTCCCAGAGCCTGGACGCCCCTCCTCACCGACGCACCTGCTCGCGAGGTCGTGGGCGAGAGTGGAGACCAGATGGGCTGGACTCTGGTGGCTTTTCCAGACCCTGAGACTCTTGTTCAGGGAAGATCATCCTGACCTGCGGGGGGGGCGGTGCTGGTGGGCTGTCATGGCAGCTGCACTCAGGTATACGTTTGGGGAAGGGACTACTCGTGTTGGATGTGTTTGGAGCTGGGTCCAGTTTACAGAGTTTTCATGTTGCCTTTAAGATGATTTCTGTCTTTGGTGGTGAATGTATTGTACATAAAGCCTGCAGGGCCGGTGGTGGGGATGGAGTCTGGCCGGTGGGCCCGCAGCCCTGCTGACCCTCCTCTGTTTACAGCCCTGACCCACTCACATTTGGGAGCTGGGGGAGAGGCAGGCAAGGCCGCCGTGTTTCCGCTAACGAGCTCTTCCCTGTCAGCCTGAGGGGCAGCTCCCTCGCCTGGTGCCCAGGTCCTGGTCCAAGACAGCAGTGCCCCTCCTGGTTGGCTAGCTGCCCCGCCAGATAGTTGTAAACCAATATCAGGAGCATTTGCTCGTTAGAAGGTGAGGTGACACGTCCCCATCACAGACCTGCCGGGACTGTGGTCTAGAAGACGTCACAAGCTTCCTGGCACGAATCACAGTTTGTGGCAGTGACTACTCAGGTTTGTATATGTTTAGTATCAATAAAGAAGCTGCACAGTTTTTAATAGGAAAATGTATTCTATAGATTTACAGCTTGAATTTAGGAATATTTTAGTATATATAGTTTTTATTCATTTTATGTGAATCATAGTAAAATAAGTCATGGTGATTTAAAATAGCTATCAAGAACAAGTTCTTGAAATCACTTGTCTGTCTGTGATAGGAAACAGTTTTACAGTATTAAGTTACTTTATTACAGTTTTAGAAGCCAACGACACTGGATTCTCCCTGTTTAGCATTCTTTGATTTTAGCTGAGATGCCACCAAAGTTAGGACTCATACGTTTTAAACTTTCGAATATCCCACAAAGGAAAAAAGAAAGAAAAAAAAAAAACAACTAAGGAAGATGCCCTCAAGTTACAGGTTTCTGTAAAGAATAGTGTATTTTTAAGCATGCCTTTGGGATAGTAGAAAAGCTTCCATAAAACATTGGTTGGTTGATTTGCACTTGTTTCTTATAAATTCAACTGTGTGAGGGGCCAAGAGAACCTTGCCTCCAGTCCTGGTGTCCTTGATGAAGCTGGAATAAACCTGCGCTTTCAGTAGGAAAAGAAACAAGTTGGAAACATCCGTGTTGTCCCCGTGGAACGCAGGCACCAGCTCCGAACGCGTGGATGCTGACCTGCGGGGCGCACGAGGCTTGGGCAGGTTGAGCGCTGGGAACGCGGACGCCTCCCAGACACGCTGCACAGAAACACGAATTTTTCCTTACTAGACTAAAATTTGGCGTGCTTTTAAATGGAGTGAGTTTGGGGTCTGTGTTCTCATTGGATCCTGGTTCTTGTTAGAACGCTGTCACTGGCGTGATGCGGTTCAGGGTGGGGAGGTCAGCGTCGCCCCTCGGGAAGGATGGGGTAGGGTTGCGGGCAGGTCCAGGTTGGCCCCCAAGCTGTGAAGGACCGTGCCCAGGACACGCTGCTTCCCCGCGTGTCTGTGCGCCAGCCGGGAGGGGAGACTGCAGCTTTGTACAGCTGGTCTGGGCCCAGAGCCTTCTCCCCGCCGGCCTTGAAGCTGCTTCGGGTGCGAGGCTGTGGGCACCCCTGCCTTGAGCCGAACCAGCCCCGGGGCAGGGCCGGGAGGGACCACGGCGATTCTGCCCTCTCCTTCCGCCTGGGGGCCTCGGAGCCTCGGGTCACTCTGCTCCCCCCGCCGCAGCCGCTCCCCCCGCCCCTCGCTTCCCGAGGAGCTGTGGACAGGACAGGAGCCTCCCTTCTGGGTGAGTGGGACGCTGAGGAGGTGCGGAGGGAGTGGAGCCCCCTGTGGTGCCTGTGGTGAGCCTGCTGCGTCCCTTGGCCGGTAGGGCCGTCCCTGGCGGGGCCCCTGCGCTCCTCCCAGCTGGAACGTGGCCTGGGAGGAGGTCCCAGAGGGCCCTTCCCCTGGGACCACCGCCACCTGTCAGGGGCCGGGAGGACTTCACGTCCACCGCTGACCTTGGTTAGAAGCTGTCTCCCCAGGACCCAGGGAAATAAAAGATCCAGAGAGAAAAGTAGAGCCTTTTGGAAGGTTTCTGGCCTGGGGTTTTTTCCCCTCGGAGTCTGTCCATTTAAAATTAGCTCTTGGCTAAAGTTTATTACGGTAAAAACATATGAAGACTGCGTAAGGACAGACACACAGGATCCTGTTCATAACACTTTTCTCATCCCACCTTTTAAAAGTGAAACTAAAGCTGCTGCGTCCTCTCCCTTGCAGGGGGTAGGGGTTGGGGACATACTGGCCTCTTGTCAGCAGGACGCCCTACCTGGGGCCCCGGGTGCCTCTGAACAGGAAAACTTTCATGTTGCTTGAAAGCCTTCGGCCCTCAGCCAGCCTGGCCCGCAGAGCCTGGCAGCGTGCTCGTGGCTGGGCGTCCAGGTCTCCGTCGTGTGGGGTATCTGCTGGGTCATCACTTGTCTTAGTTCCTGCCGGGTCCGGGAGTGGGTTGTGTGCTGTCCGGGACAGCCGGCATCACCTGGGCTGAGCTTTTTTCTCACTTTTTAAAGGAAGTTCCAATCTACAGCTACACACTGCTCTCAAGTCCTGGTTGGAGATTTCCTGTGAAACCCTAACCCAGTAGCCCCGAGGCAGGGACCGTCACAGAACGGCGGCATCCAGGGCGTTCAGAGTCCAGCTGAAGGACTGGGGTGCCCACCCCAGAAATCGGGTCGTGTGGGAGTTGGGGCCGTCGGGCCGCGGCTGCGGGGGTGCGGGGTCCCCAGCCGGGGGCTGAGCCCATGACTGGACTCTCCCGGGACGCGGGCCTTCCCGCCCCGCGTGCTCTCGTGTGGGGCTGGCTGCTCCGCGTCCCCACCGCGCCTCACAGGCCCTTGCCCAGCAGTCCGTCCGCGGGCTGCCTGCCCGCTGGTCTCTCCCTCCTTCTGCCCTGGGGGCTGACGTAGAAATGCCTCAAACCAGCTGACTGTCCTGTGGATTTGAAAAGGGAAGGTGGGTTCGGGAGTGAGTTACTGAACGCTGACCCCCTCCCCAGCTGGGGCTCGTGCCCGGCTCCCCTGCTGCAGAAGCCTGTGAGCTTTCCTGGCCAGTACTGGAAAGGGGAATGCTATTTATTTTTGTATTGTGTATATTTTGTCTGGTCTGCTGATTCCCTGTTTCACTGAGAGCCACACTTACCTCAATAGTTAGTTCTATACTGTGTGTTGGATAATTTTTTAAAAGAACTTTTTAAAAAGCTTTTTGATCCTTGGAGGTCTGTAGATTTATTTCCATATGAACTGGTTATTTTGTATAAAGTACATTCTTAAAATAGCAGGGTGATACGTGTGAGTTGTGTGTGTCCTGTGTCACTTTCATCACTGGGGCAAACTCCCATCAGGACAGAGGTTTGAATTAGGCCCCAGGGCTGTCACCTAAAAAGGCAGCCCCATCTCAGCCCACGTGGTCCCCGCGGGCCACGCACGCACGGGGTGGGGACGGGGTGGGCCCCGCGCCGCTGACGGGGGCTCTGCAGAGAAGCTGAGCAGTAACGAAGCTGGCTGGTGGGTCCAGGCAGCGTCTGGGATCACACACTCTCCCCCGCCAGGCCTGTGGGCCCTGCCTTCTGTGCCCAGCCCGGGGCCACCCTCACCAGCCCAGGCGCTTGCACAAACACGGTCCCACCCAAACCCGGCCGGCCTGTAAGTGAAGTGTGCACCCGGGGGCTTGGAGACTAGGTGGTGCTCTCCTCCCTCCCAATTTAGTTTTCCTTCCCAGTTCCTGGGAGGGTGTTTGTTGTTGGGGGAGGGGGAGGAGAGATGAAGAGGAGCCGCCTATTATCAGTTAGCTGGAGTCTTAGGTCACAAAAATTCCTGGCCTGTTTTATCCTTGTAAGTAATACTTTTCACTAGAAATGCTACCACAAATAGTCCCAGTTTCCAGATCTGTTCCCCCTCAGGTTTATCACTTTCTGGGCTGTGACCTTCGTGACCTCCAGTTGTTTTTTGTCAGATTATCCCCATTGATGTGTTGGTATGTATTTTTGAGACTTCAGTCCTTGTCCTTTTTAAGAACTGTGTTCACAGTGCAGTCAGTCCCCCACACAAAGCAGTTTTCCTATAAAATACTATGTCAATCACATTTTCTAGTTGAGTAGTTGCATTTCCGTATGTTTTTTGAAACCCAAAAAAATGAACTTTAAAGTGGAAGTTGTTAGTAAACCCCGAATTTGATGTGATGCCAGTTGGAGTGTTTGTCTCGCTTGACTCTCAGTCCCCTCAGCCTGGGCGGGGCGGGGGACAGGTGGCCAGGACCCTGGCCTGGCCCCCTTTGCATCCTGATGTGTGGACCTGTGTGTGCTCGTATGAATACGTGTAAAGTTTGATTTCTAACTTTTGGATTCCCAACTGGAACCCCTCCTACTATGACATGAATTTCTCACCAAACAAAGGCCAGAATGTTCTGACAGTTTTAGCCAGAGATTGACTTTTTAGTAGGAATTTAGCTCTTAGCTGAATGCCCTTAGGGTGTTTCCCAGATTTATCTCCTTGGGACCAAAACAAAGTGTCTTCCACTGGTCAACTCTGTTTCAAGACCTGGTCCAGCAGATGGTGTTAATCTGTCCCTGTTTTCAGAATCATTGTTTGACATTTACACTTGTTAAGCCCCACGGGTACCATGTCTGATACCCGTGCTTACTTTAGATTGGAACGTGAAAAGAAAGCTGGTGGGGAAGATTTAGGGAAAAGGAAGGAAGCCAGCCATGAGTGATCAATGCGGGTTAGTCTCAAAATTCTGACAGAACTTTCCATTTTGACATTTGGAAACATCCAGAGGTCTTGTTAGACAGTAATGGCTTTTGTCTCTAAACCTATTCCTGTCATTGGGAGGAAAGATGTCTTAATTTTGTAAACAAGTGGCACCTCCAGGGTGAGGTTAACCCAGGGTCGGGCCCTTGGAGGCGACCTTCGCCCTGAAACGTTGTGGAGAGGCCTTTGGGAGAAATGCCTCTGGGCTGAGTGTCCAGGCTGCCGCAACCCACCTGTCCCCTCCCCCAGCTGCGTCCTGGAGATCTGTCTCCTGGCCTCATGGTTTTCCTTTGGGTTTTTAAAAGGGGAACATCTGTGCACCTGGTTTTGTTCCCTTTCTGCTACCGAGGTTCACTCCTTTAGTTTCCTTAGGCAATTCTGGCAAAAATCTTGAGTGAAAGATGGACGGTGAAATACTAGCCAAGGAGGCAGCTGGAAAGTCTCCAGGTTTGGCCGTTGTGTTCTGAAGCCCCACCCGCTCTTCGTCCCTGATGTGGGTACCAATTCAGGTGCCTTTGAGAAGTCTTCCGACTTGGAAAAGCACTGCCCGCTCCTAGCTGCTTGGGTCTGAACCTCATTCCGGACAGCAGGTGGCAGGATGGCGGAGCTGTTCTGGCCAGTTAAGGCTGGGTGTTATTTTTTAGAGCCTTGCAGTTGGTTCCTTGGAGCATGTCCACAGCTTTTGCTTTGGGGAGGAATTGAGTCGGCAGGAGGAAGGCAAGGACGTGGCCCAGCCCCAGGAGCTAAGATGAAAACAGACTAACTCACAGTCACCTTCTCAGTAAGTATTTCATAAATCGCTTCTGTGTGCCTGGTGCTCGCGTACTTACTAACAGCACAGAAGGAAAAATATGGCTTTGTCTGCAGACTTCACAGTAAAGGGAGAAAAGCTGGGCAGAAAGGCTGGCCGAGAGCAACATAAGAGCAGAATGCAGTGCTGAGCTGCCCTGGTGGGTCGGGAGAGACGCTGGCGCAGGGTCTCGGGCCAGTTCCGTTCGGTCTCCTTTGAGCCCTGTTCTGGCTTGAGTCCCTCTCTCCCCTTTCACCCCGGCTCTGCTCCCGCCAGGCTGAACTACAGTGAAGGTGACACAGTGCAGAAAACAGCCTCCGGAAGTGATCCCCAAGGCGCAGGGGTGGAGCTGGCCTTGGGAGGAGTCCTGTGTGTCCCGTAGCCCAGGGAGGGGGCTCCTGTGTGGCTCTGGGCTGCAGCACTGCCCGGGGCTTCGTTAGAAGTGCGGATTCCGGCTTCCCGTCCCAGGCCTGAGGAACCACAGCGAGCTGGGCCTCAGCCAGCGCCTGTGGGCCTGAGGCAGGGTGCAGAGTGCGCGTGGCTTCAGGGCTGATGAGCCCTTCGCTGCCCCTGTGTCCCCGGCCCCGCCCTCCTGACACCTGCCCCTGTTCGCCTGTCTCTGCTTCGAGTCCCCGCCTAGGACTGGTGGATGCTTTGGTGTCTAAACCCAGCAGACCTGCCGTCCAGTCATTTCTGCCATCCATCCGTTTACTGACATCCGTCTGCCATCCATCCGTTTACTGACATCCATCTCCCGCTGCTGCTGTTGCGATTGATTCAACAAATTTTAGTGACCTTATGTTTGGCTTTGCAATGCCCTAGACCAATGGTTGCCAATCTAGGCCACCCATTAGGGGTTTAAAAACCTGGACTTTAAAAAAATCAGATGCCTGGGCCCTCCCCACAGAGTTTTTCCCTGGTCTGGGGTGCAGCCTTGGCATCGGGGTTTTTCAGAGCTCTCCTGGTGACCTTTGTACCGTCAGCATTGCAAACCACTGTCCAAAACTTGCATCTTCGGTGTGCACAGGAATCCTATGAGGGCTCATTAAGATCAGACCCTGGACCCTGGGTTGGGGCGTCCCGAGGTCCGTGGGGCAGGACCGTCCTCGCTCTACCCACCCCCCCACACCCCCCCACAAGTCCTCTGACCACACCCATCTCCTCCCCTGGGTCCCCTCCCCATAAACGCTGCCCCAGTTTCCTCTCTTTACCTTCATCCCAACTCATCCCAGCTCTTCACCTGGCATTTTCCTCCCAGCATCTGGCTCCCCCTTCCCTTCCTGGAGGCGGGGACTGAGCTGCTGCCTTGACCACACCCACTTCACAGCTCTCCGCTCCTCCATGGCCCCTGGCAGTGCATCAGCCCCTCCCGGAATGGCCCAGGCCTGTCCCACAGCCCCATCTCACCCCACTCCCACCCCCTCTCCTTTGGACGCCTCCTCCAGACGACCAGACTTTTACCTGTAACCTCAGTTGTCACTGCAGCCGACTGGCACTTCCATCAATTCTGAGACGCTGACACCCTTTCCAAATTCCTGTTGGACTTTGACACCCATGTGTCCTGCTGCTGTTTTGTAATTTTTCGTTTGCCAGTGTTTTAAATTCTTCAATTAGTAAACAATTTGCAATTTTATTTCCAGACTTTATTTCCTACACTTTCTCTATTTTGTTTATAAAACCCTTTCTTAACCATTTTACTGTAATTCACATTAATGTGGACACCTTCCTCCGCTCCCCAGTGCCCCCCATTCATGTTTAAATGTAATTTACTACCTTCATTACTCACCTCTTTGTTTTGCTTCTTATTGTAAAATACACATAAATCTTACCATTTTAAGCATTGGTAAGTGTATGCTTCAGTTGCATTGAGCATACTCACATCATCATGCAACCACTACACCATCCAGCCCCGGAAGTTTTTTATCCCAAACTGAAACTCTGTCCCCATTAAACACTAACCCCCCCGCCCTTGGTAACCACTTTTACTACTCTGTGTCTGTGATTTTGACTGATCCCGTTTCCTCGGATAAGTGGGATCATGCAGTAGCTGTCCTTCTGTGTCTGGGTTATTTCACTGAGCGCAGTGCCCTCCCGGTGCATCCGTGTCATAGCAGGTGTCAGAAGCTCCGTCCTTTTCAGTCTAAGTGACAGTCCACTGTGTGGATGGACGACATTGTGTTTATCCACCACCCGTCGATGGATGTTTGGGTTGTTCCCCTTTCTGGCTACTGTGAACAATGCTGCAGTGAACGTGGGTGCGCAGTTACATGTCCGAGACTCTGCTTTCAAATCTGGGTGCACACCCAGGGGTGAAATTGCTGGGTCATAAGGTAACTCAGGTTTTAACTTCTTGCGGGGCTGCCATCCTGTTTCCCACAGATGCGGCACCACTTCACGCTCCCACCCACAGGGCGCCAGGCCCAGCCAGCAGCTCCGGCTCTGTCTGTAGCACCCTAGCTGGTGTGCGATGGTGTCTGTTCCGTGGCTACACTTTACACTCACGTCAACAGCCAGGCTTTTCTTTCTGCCCCCACCGCCTCACTGCCGCAGTCCTCCTGATCTCTTCCTGCTGGCTGGGGGTTCACACGGGGCATCTGGCCATGCTGCTGCTTCACAGAAATCGTTCACATCCCTTCCCTCCCACTGCAGGTTCTACTTCTGCCTCTTGCTGGATTATCGTAATGTGCTTGGCCTGTGCCCTCTGGACCCAACTTCACACCCTGTGTCAGCATCCACTGCCACCAGGAAAGGGAGGGACGGTATCATTAAGTGGACGCCTCGTATGTGCCAGGTGCTGTGCCAGGTTCTCTACGTCGGAATATGTCTCATAGTTGAGGAAACAAGCACAGAGAAGTTGAGTAACTTGCTTAAGGTCACACAGCTAGTGAGTGGTAAACAGGAGATCATGCAGCTCAAAAGCAGCCTGACTGCAAAGCCCACTCTGCCCCACTGCCCTGCGTGGTCCTCAGCAAGGCTGTGACGTGGAGACGAAACGCACTGAGTGAGATCACTTGGCTAAAGCGGGGGCTGCTGACTTGGGCAACAAGGTCCCCTGCATCTGCACCCGCAGCCTGACCGCTCGGGAAGCTGGTCTTTAAGACCATCACATTCCTCCCTAAAGCTTTCCAGCCCCTGAGCTGGAAGAATCCTTAGGGCAGCACTGAGTTCCCAGCTCAACTTTAATGTTCTTGAAAGTGCAGGGACCTTGCAAACCAGCCTGCAGCGCCCTCTGCCCGTAAATGGACAGAAGGTATCCGTGCGGAGAGACCAGCACAATACCGAAACAGGCCTGCAGGCCGGTGCTGTTTGTCCTCCTCCGTGACCTCTAGGCCCCTGGGGAGGTGGGGCCGCCCCCCCACCCCGAGTAGTAGCCTCTGGGGTTTCGTTCAAGCCCGCCTGTTGGAGAAACAGGAGGGGAGATGGCTCGGGGTGAAGGGGCTGCTGTAGGCAAGCGGGGCTCTCACAGAGCAGTCGTCCCGCAGCGGGCGGGGATCTGACCTCCATCAAGGGAGTAGAGAGGCAGAAACTCTGGCTGAAGGCGGGTGACTGTCCATGTCGAGCTTAGAGTGAGGAGGAAAGGAGCCGCTTCTGGCAAACAGGAGGCTGCGGCATGGCCTCGTTTCCTTTGGTGCACGGGCACCGTATGCGCGCGGAAGTGCAGTGCCCTGGGGGCTGCAGCGTCAGGGGTCCAATCCTGGAGGCCTCCAGTAGGTGGCCAGGGCCTCGCATGCTTGGGGAGCCAAGGGCGAGGGGAGGGGGGCACAGGATGGGGCTCAGGCCACTCCCCAAGACCGAGCATCCGGATGGGATGCCAGCCGCGGACTCTGGCTGGAGCCCTGGGCTGGGCCTGTACCTGGGCGTCAGGTGGGCCCACAGAGGCCAAGGTTGGAGCGGCTGAAAGGGCCGATGTGGGGAGCAGGGGCCCAAAGGACCTCCGTCCCATCAGGGGGACAGTGAGTGCGGGGCTCAAGGGCGGCAGGGTGTGGGGGTGCAGTAAGGCAGACCCCGGGCAGGGTCAGGGTCCTGCGAGCAGGTTGGGTGCCGGGTGGAGGCTGGGAGCTGGCGTCTGGGCAGCATTTCTACCCATGAAGAAGGGTCTGTTTCCCCACAGCCTACTATGGACCAGTAATTTTGTGAAATACAGCAAAAATGGATTACTAGAAAAATAGAATTAAAAAAACAAATAAAAGCGCACATCTTTATTGGTAGATTCTAAAACATGAAATTACTCAAGTTGCCATAAAGGTTTCTCAACACTGACCCAGCTTCTGTTCGAGTCCTAGCCCAGCACGTGCGTGGCCCTGTTTTTCGGAGGAAGCGTGAAGGCAGAGACTGCTTGGCTTTGGGGACCGGAGGGAGAGGCCACGGGGGGCTGGGGGGTTGGGTGTTGAGTGGCAGGGAATGGCCAGAAGGCGGGGAGGCTGCTGACGGGGGAGCCGGGCCGCTCAGACAGGCGGTGTGCGGAGGGAGGGGTGTCCTGGGGCACTGGGATCCAGCGACACAGGTCCCAGGAGGCTGGGGGGCCTCGCAAGTCAAAGGGGTGAAAGGTTCTCGTGAGGGAGGCGCCCACACCCCGGTGGCCCGGGCCCTGTAGTGCACACTGAGACCCTGGGTCGGGCAGCACGGTGCCTCGGGCCTGCTTTCTGGAAGAATCGCCCTTGCCCGGGGCCTGGGAGGGGGGGACCTGCTTTTGTTCTCAGCTGAGTCCCCCCCTGCACACGGCAGGCACCCAGCAAGCTCCGGCGGAGCGGCAGGCACTTGGGCCTCCGTCGCCCTGGGCTGAGCATCTGTGGAACGTGACTCCAGGACAGCCCTGGCTGCCGGTTCCCTTTCTGCTGACTGTTGACAATCCACTCACCACTCACAAACCTTGCCTTCACGGCTCGAGGGAGCTGCCAGGCCATAGCGCCTGGCATGTGGCTGGGGACGTGGGCCCGCCATCTGGTGGAGGAGCGCCTGCGGCTCCACTGGCCCTGGGATCGGGGTGCCCCTGGTTTCTCCGGCTTCTCCTAGGTACCCCTGTTCCAGTGGCCAGTGAACCGCAATTTATAAACGAGTGATTTAGTTCCACAAACAGCAGGGGATACAGCTGCAAGATTCTCAATTATTTGTCTCGATTCCGACAGAAAGGGTTTTCCGTGCGGCCCATTGTTTCCTGCAGTTGGAATTAAACAGGTCCTCTCCACAGCTTAGCAAGTGTCTGGAAGAACAGCCAGGACACTAATCTCCTGGCCTTCGGGCTCCTAAGGCTCCAGTCCTGGCGCCGGCCACCTCCTCTCCCCAACTCCAGGCCCGGGTCTGCGGTTGGCAGATGCTCAGTCCCTTTGCTGATGTCGGGGATGATTAAGGCTCTTGGGCGGGAGCACCGCAAACCGGTGCTAATAACCTCGTGTACTGCCGGGATCCTGCGGGCAGGGATCTGAGCGTCCCGCCCCCCAGTCTCCTCCGGCCCTGTTCCTCCCACAGACCCAGTTTCCCATGTTGCCAGCCCTCAGACCCGGTGCCTGCAGCCTCCCTGTCCCGGCTCCGACCGCGTACCCCCGCCCACCTTCCCCTGTGGCCTGGATCCTCTCTGTCCGCTCTCACCTCTGACCTTCACCATCTGCTCTCCACTCAGCGGCCGGCGGTCCCGTCACCTTGAGACTCAGCACTCTCCAGTGGACTCTTCTTTCAGAAGAAAAGCCAAAGGCGAGAGGCCTCAGGAGGTCAGGCCTCGGCCCCGTCACCTCCGTGACTCGGTGTCCCTGCTCGCAGGGACGGCACCTGCCCCGCTGGATGCTCTTCCCGGACACCCGCAGCCCTCGCCCTCACGCCCTCTGGGGCCTCAGGTCGCCTTTTCCCCATCCCGGAGTCTCTGTCTGCCTTCCCTGCTGCATCTTTCTGGGCAGAGGCAGGTCACCGGCTGTCCCCCAGGATTTGCTTCAGTTACCGCCTGTCTCCTCCTTCACGTGTGACTCCTGACAACCAGCGTTCTCGCCCAGACCTGGGGCAGCCAGAGCCTGGCGCTCAGTCCATTTTTCCTGAAAGGGTCAATACACACCAAGAGAAACGCTGATCTCTTTTCTTCCCCAAAACAAAATCCCTGGAGACACTTGAGCCGCGTCGGCTGCCCGGGAACGAGGACGGGCCCTCCAGATGCCGGGACTCCCCTCCCAGCGCCAGCATCCTCACCCCCTTTCTTCTGACCTTTTGATCCCAAGGCCCAAGAGGTCCAGGAAGAGAGCGGACTGAGCACGTGGGCAGCTGGCGTGGGTTCCCAGGTGACCGACCTCCCCCTGCACTGGAGCCGCGGCCCTGGGAACTTCCCGACGATGTCCGACCAGGATTTGAGGTGAACGGCTTCTTTCCCGGTCCCAAGGGAGAGCATCTGTCCCCCGGCGCCCTGGACGTCATGCAACTGGTAATTGTTGGCCCTGCATCTTCTCAGGCTGCAAAACTTAAGTCACGGTCTGTTTGTTGCCACAGTTTCTGGCTTGTTTATCAAGGTCCACTCCTGAGAAAAACATCCTGTTATCCGCTCTCAGGTAATCTACCTCCAAGGCTCTGCCTCTGCCTGAGACAGAGGGACTCTGTGCTAGGTTCCGAGGAGCCTTGTTTTCCATTTTCAGTCTCCCAAACTCCAGGACTAGGGACTTCACGATGTATGTAGTGTGACTTTCTTTCCTTTTGGCCACAATCAGATCATCTCAAGTTCTAACCCTGGTTCTCTTCCTTATCAGAAGCGTGTGTTCTTATTGTTGATTGTGGCTCTCATTTTCCAAACGCGTAACCTCTTTGTCCTCACAAACCTTGGAGTGAGGCCAGCCTCACCTGGGGAATGGGGGTGAGGGATCAGAGGCAGGTGACTGCTTGAAGCAAACGGCACAGCCAGGATTCACACTCAGTCCTGACCTTAAGCTGGAAATAAAACTGCTTGAAAAAGCGTTTGAAAGCTTTTACACGTGGTTCCAGGGTGGGGACCAGCCAGAGAGCCCGGAGGCAGCCCTGAAGGAGCTGAAGCCCCTGGGTGCGGAGCTGGCCTCCCTCCCAGAAGCCCCCGCCCGGCCTCCTGGCTCCCTGTGGGGCTGGGGGAGGCCGAGGAGAGGGGCCTCTGAACACCTGTGGGGCAGGGGCCGAGGAGCGGCCTCTCCTGCCCGTTCCCCGCTCCGTCCTGCCCTCCGTCCCCTGATCCCATCCTGGCTGTGCGGCCAGCCTCCCCCGCTGTGCCCACCCCCGACCCCGGGCCTAGTGTCACAGCAACGCTCATCAGCGGAGGCGTGCCCGGGCTCCTGGGGGTGACCCGTGTGTTCCCCATCGACTTGGCCGAGGCTCGGCTACAGAACCAGCGTGGACAGGAAAGCTACAAAGGAACGTATGTGGGGGCCGGGGGTGCATCGGGGTGCGGGGCCCAGCTGGGCAGGGCAGGGCGGGGCGGGGCGGCTGCCTGCTCACCCTGACCTTGCTGGCCTCGGCCTCCACGGCAGCAGACTGCCAGGGAGGACAGCTCGGGGGGAGGGCTTCCTGGCAGAACCGAGGCAGGCTCCTCAGGGCCCGGGGTGGCACAGACTTGGGGGGTTTGACCTGGCTTCTGCGAGGGGAGGGGGAACACACTTGCATGTGATGAGGCGCGGGGGCCCCGTCCTGGCACCACTGTGTGTGACGGTGGAGGCCAGTGAGCCCCACCTTCTCTGCACCCCCCGCCCCAGAGCCCGGAGAGCTGCAGGGGGGGTGGCTACTCCCGGGCACCAGCCCCCGCAGGCCCCGCCCCCGCAGTGTCCCCAGCCAGGGCCGCACACTGTGACTGTCGAGCCTTGCGAGATGGACACGAGGCTGGATTGAGAGGGGCTGACGCGCCAGTGGCCCCGAACGTAAAGGCGAAGCCCTGGGACCCACACAGCTGCCAGCCCTGCCCCGCAGGACCTCGCGATCAGGCTGAATCTGTGGAACTGGTCACTTGTCGGGGGGCGGGTGGCACGAACCAGACACAGGTGACTTGTGGGAAGTGCACGAAGGAGCCGTCGGGCACACGCAGTCCCAGCGGGGTGGCGGAAAAGAAAGGGCGTTTCTGTGAAATAGGCAGAGGAGCCCCCCGACTCCCAGGGGCCCCACTCATCCCGGAAGCTCACTGGCTGGGGGAGGGGGTCCCTATGGCTGCAGACGCCCCACCCTCGCGGTTTCCTTCCAGGAGCTGCGGTGAACCTGACCGCAGTCACCCCAGAGAAGGCCGTCAAGCTGGCAGCCAGTGACGTCCGGCAGCAGCTCCTGGAGGAGGGGTGCATCGCGCTCTTTTCTGTAAGGTGGCGGGAGCGGGTGGCAACCAACCACGCCTTGGCTCACCTGTCAGCAAGTGTGTAAATGTGCATAGGTGGCTGAGCGCTGGTGTGGTTTGGCAGATGGAAAGTGATTTCTAATCTGGAAAGACAGGCCGTATAGAATCTATATGCTCCGTCATCAACCGGCAGATGAATTTTTTTTTTAAAATAGATTTATTTATTTATTTTTGGCTGTGTTGGGTCTTCGTTGCTGCATGCGGGCTTTCTCTAGTTGCGGCGAGCGGGGGCTGCTCTTTGTTGTGGTGCGCGGGCTACTCTTTGTTGCGGTGCGCTGGCTACTCTTAGTCGCGGTGCGTGGGCTTCTCATTGCGGTGGCTTTGCAGACGAATTCTTTTTTCAGTTTTATTGAGGGCAACTGATGTTCAGCGCTGGGTACCTTTAAGGTGTTCAGCCTGACGACCTGACATCCATATACTGCAAAATGATGTTAGTTAACACCCATCCGCTCACAGAGTTAACAAAAATGTTTTTTTTTTAAGAGTTCTTTTATTTTTAAAATTTATTTATTTATTTATTTGTGCCGGGTCTTAGTTGCGGCACGCCGGCTCCTTAGTTGTAGCTTGCATGTGGGATCTAGTTCCCTGAGCAGGGATCAGACCCGGGCCCCCTGCATTGGCAGCGCAGAGTCTTAACCACTGGACCACCAGGGAAGTCGCCTTTTGTTTTTTACAAAGATGTGTTTCTTGTGATGAGAACTCCTGGGATCTGCTCTCTTAGCAAACCCTCACATACACAGCGGTGTCGTTAACTACAGCCACCATACCGTGCATCACGTCCCCAGGACGCACTGACCTGTAACTGCAGCTCCGCACCGTCTCACCCAGTTCACTCAGTCCCCATCTTCTGCCTCTGGGAACCTCAAATCCGATCTCTTCTTCTATGAGTTTGCATTTTTATAGATTCCACGCATGAGTGAGATCATATAGTATTTGTCTCTTTCTGTGTGACTTATCTCACTTAGTGTAATGCCCTCAAGGTCCATCCAAGTTGTCGCACATGACAGGAATTCCTTCTTTTTTTTAAATGGCTGAGTAGTATTCCATTGTATATAATAAATAAAAAGATATACACCACGTCTTCTTTATTCATTAGTCCATCCATGGACACTTTGGTTGCTGCCATGTCTTGGCTACTGTAAATAATGCTGCTATGAATGCAGGGGCTCCCTTTTCTCCATGTCCTCACCAATTTTTGTTATTTGTTGTCTTTGGTGATGGCCAGTCTAATAGGTGTGAGGTGATATAGCTTAGAGGTTTTGATTTGCATTTCCCTGATGATTAATTACACTGAGCATTTTTTCATGTAGCTGTTGGCCATTTGAATATCTTCTTCAGAAAATGTCCATTCAGGTCCTTTGTCCATTTTTAAATTGGATTATTTGGGGTGTTTTTTTGCTATTGAGTTGTATGAGTTCTTTGTATGTTTTGGATATTAGCCCCTTATCAGGTATATGTTTGCAATTATTTCCCCCCTATTCAGTAGGCTGCCTTTTCATTTTGTTGACAGTTTCCGTTGCTGTGCAGAAGCTTTTTAGTTTATTTTTGCTTTTCTTGCTTGTGCTTTAGGTGACCAGTGTCAAGGAACTTCTCCCGCTGTTGGGAGTTTTATGATCTCAGGTCTTACATGTAAGTCCTTAACCCATTTTGAGTTAGTTTTGTGAGTGGTATAAGATAGAGGTCTAGTTCCATTCTTTTACATGTGAATATCCGGTTTTCCCAGCACCATTCTTTGAAGAGGCTGTCATTTCTCCATCGAGTATTCCTGGCTTCCCTGTCAAACATTAGTTGACCATATATGCAGGGGTTTATTTCTGGGCTCTGGATTCTGTTCCATCTTTCTGTGTCTGTTTTTATGCTGATGAAACAGATCAACTGCAGACACTTTGTAGTTCTCTCTGTGCTTCCCGTTGCCGCAGTGACAGTTCTTGGGGGATCAGGAAGGAAGCAGTCCTGCAATGGGTTGTTTCATGGTCCTGGTCTCAGCCTCCCTGGCAGCCTGTTTTAAATTTAGTCTCTTGTCATTAAGGAGACTGAGCTTGACTACTTACCCAGTTGGGTGAGTGGCAGCCAGCCCATGGGGACTAGATACCTAGGGAGGGTAGACGGGCCAGGGCGGGGCAGCAGGGCTGGCCTGTGGCCGAAGGAGCCTGACTCCGGCCCACGGGGCGCAGTGGAATCTGAAGCTGGAGATGCTCGCCGGGTGTGGAGCTGGGCTGTGCCAGGCGGCGGTCACCTGTCCCCTGGAAATGCTCAAGATTCCGCTGCAGCGTGCTGGGCGCCTGGGTGAGGCCTCTCCCACCTTCGCACGGGATCGATAAAGGGCTGTCAGAACAGATTTCCCCACGTTCGCACTCATCCGCCAGACTGACCCAGTCAGCGCTCCAGGTCAGTAGAAGTCTTTATTTTGTGGATTTCAACACCTCCAGCTGTAGGACAAACAGCAGGGATGAGACTCAGTTCAGGAGGGAGAGAGAATGTTTCCCTATTACCTCTGTCCTGCTGCCTTAACATTTAGGCCCGATTTCCTAAAGATTTTAAGAAACGTCAGTGGCCTGCTCACGCACACTTCAGTGTTGCTATGGAAGCTGGCCTTTCGTGGGAAGGCAGTGAAAGGGAGAAGAGGAACATTCCTATTCTTTTGCTTTTCTCTGGAAAAGAAGTTTGGCCCTTTCCTAAATCCGGGTCTTCTCAAAGACACAGTGGTCAGGTATCAAAGCATCTATCAAGGACAGGGGTGTGTCCCATGGAAGGAGGCCAGCGGGGGGCACAGAGGGTTGTCTCCCCAGGGCAAGGCCCAGCCCTTGTGCCACGGGACTGACACAGCACCTGTGAGGCCTTGGGTGTGCATCTCCCCTCCAACCAGCTGGCCACACATGCTGAGCTGGAATTTAGCCAGATTTCCAGGCTGGATCAGACCAGCCTGAAGCAAACATAACTGCAGAAAGAGTGAAGTCCGGACACTGGAAGCCCCCGCTGTGTTCTGATCTGCAAAGGGTAAGGTTCTGTCACGTTTCGTTTTTCAACCTGGACAAGAAGTCTTAGTATTCCTCCAACACTCAAAAAGAAGTAAAATTCAGCATATGGATGGATGGGTAAATTATGTACATCTAAGGCAGACAATGGGGAAATCATGTTCACTGATTGACCACCTTAAAGCTACTCGTTTGAGACCTGTGCCTAGATTTCTACCCTATGAAATATGGTAAAAGGGGCAGCAAGTACCTTCTTAGTATGCATTGTTGCTCTGCTGGATACCAATCAAAATTGAGGCAAGAAATATCTTCCTTTTAGGGCTTAAAATCTAGGCCAAGTGTCTCAAACACTGAGAATTTTAAAAATTAATATTCTCACAACTTCAGTGCATCGAATGCTGTGGTCATTAATGAGACTCACCCACATTCAAAACGCTTGCATCAATAACCAATTTTCAGGGGAAAAACTCGGTTCTGTTTATTAGATGCTTAACTCATCAGATCATGTGCTCTGAATTACTCCACTGAAAAGGGTTGACATCTAAAGAATCTAATTCCATAAAATGGGACATGTTCCCCTAGTCTTGGAATTCTAGAGAAAGGAGGCACCCCTTAAGTCTGAAGGGCAGTTTTTGAACAAAGATAATTTGCTGGTTTACAAATTATGCAGAAGATATACGGGGATTCCTGTGTCCCAAAGTACAAGTCGCGTGAAACTATGCAGATAAGTTTAGAGATGGTTGAGGAATGGAAGAAAGATCAAAACCACAGTTTTAACAGGAGGATAAGGAATTGACGGAGGAGGGGGTCCTACCACAGTTTCCTATAAAGAAAGCTGGGCAGGCAGTGGCCGTGCCCTTGGGAAGCAGCCTAAGCAGCAGGGACATCCTATTAGATAACATAGACCCGAGAGCTCGCTCCCTGGAGCCAAGAACTGATGTCCTCAAGTTAGGACAACCCTCAGCTCTAGGAAGGGCGGGGCCCGAGGGGCTGCCTTCCCTCCCCGCAGCCCGCCGCCACGGTTCCGCCGCCAGCCCTGCCCCGCGGGGCCCCCTTTACCCCGGCAGGCGCCCAGCCGCGGCCCTCCTCGCCAGGGAGCTGCTCCGCACCCAGGGCCTGGTGGGGCTCTACCGGGGGCTGGGAGCTGCCCTTCTCAGGTGAGGCCTCTCCCCAAGCTGGACACAGAAGGGCCCCAAGGAACAGGGAGAGTAACCCAAGGCCAGAGGGACGGCTCCCCAGGGGGCCTCTGTGCTCTTCTAGGATATTCAAACCCAGGACTGCAGAACAGGGCAGGGCTGCAGGGTCGGGCCTGGGAGACTAGTCTAGGCCCTTCTGCGGGGACCAGGCGCACACGACAGTCAGGTGCTCTGGGGCCCGGGAAGGCCTGCCTGCAAAGGCCTGCAGATGGTTCCTCAGTCAGCAAGCGGGGAGAACCCAATTCCTTGGCTGGTCAGGAGCACCCAGGCCGGGGGCCAGTGTTCTCCCATCGCAGTGCCCGGCCCAGCCCGCCGCCCCTTCACAGGCCAGTCCCACTGAGTCCGTGTCTGGCTCCTCGGGTGCCGGCAGGCGGGTGGGGAAGCAAGTCCTTTCCTCTCTGCCGTCTCCACCCACATGTCACTGTCACCGTCACCGGGGGGCGATGGTGACCGGGCTCCTACCCGCCCCGCTACGAGGCCTGAGCGGCTGGGAGCTCAGCGCGGCCGCCCCCTCCTCCGCGGGGACATCCCCTTCTCCGTCATCTACTTCCCCCTGTTCGCCAAACTGAACCTCCTGGGGGTCAGGGAGCCCACGGGGAAGGCCTCCTTCGCTCACTCCTTCACGTCCGGCTGTGTCGCAGGCCCGGTGACGCCTCTGGAAGCTGAGTACATTGCAGGTGGAGCAGCCTGACTTGCTCTCCAGAGGAGGCGTGTGTGGACTCGTCTGTAGGACGAACATCCTGCGCTTTCAGGATGCAAGAGATGAAACAGCCCCAACGTGAAAACCACGTAGGGTCACGACCCGCGGCCCCTGCAGAAACTCTCATCTCTGACAAACACCCCACCTTCTCGGGGCTTCCTGTCCCCAGGAGGGTTTGGGCACCAGCTATCAGTGACTGCTGGCCTTCCACAATCTGAGGCTAATGGCGGGAGGAGAGGCTTCCCTGTCTCAGCTTCCCTGCCTCTGCCCCACGAGCCGGGCCCTCGTGCAGTGTGTCCCCTGGGGCTCGAGCCCTTCATTTTATAAAGGAGGCTCAGCGATGGGAAGGTCCCCGTTACAGAGCCCACAAGGGCAGAACGGGCCTCAGGGTTCAGCCGAGTCTGCCAGCTCGCACAGGGAACCCGGCACTTTGTGTTGAGGGAAGGACACCAAAAGCAAGATGTTCACTCATTGTAACTTTTGCTCAATTTAGTTTTTTAATACATAAATTTATTTATTTATTTATTTTCAGCTGCATTGGGTCTTCATTGCAGTGCATGGGCTTCTCATTGCGGGGGCTTCTCTTGTTGCGGAGCACGGGCTCCAGGCACACAGGCTCGGTAGTTGTGGCGCACGGGCTTAGTTACTCCGTGGCATGTGTGATCCTCCCGGACCAGGGCTCGAACCCGTGTCCCCGGCACTGGCAGGCGGATTCTTAACCACTGCGCCACCAGGGAAGTTCTCAATTTCGTTTTGAAAACTTGAATCCAAACTCTCAAGAAAGGCCGGGGTGAGGACAGCTACAGCGGCCTCACCGACTGTGCCAGGTGAGGGCTGTGTCCCTTTGGAGACCGCGGCTCCCTCTGCACTGGTGTCCGCCCAGCCGCTGGCTGGGGTCGGGGGGGCAGGGAGGCCTGGAGCCCTGCCCGTCGGGTCAGCTCTGGGGGCTCCTCTCCCCCCAGGAGACTGTGGAGCCAGGAGGGCCCTGGTCATAGCCCTGCTGTTCGGGGTCTACTTCTCAGCGTCGGCAAGCGCCTCAAGGGTTTCGAGTAGGTGTGGTGGCAGCCCCGGCCCTCCTCACCGCCTGCCCTCTACCTCACGGGCCCCTCCACCTCCCTTGGTGACCGAAGCCCTCACTGCTCTGGGAGTCCAGCCCGGGGACCCTCAGGAGCCCCGACCCCCTGAACAGACAGCACAGGTGGAATCATCTCTGCATTTCACGTCTATCTATCTATCTCACACGCAGCACCTTGAATCAGTTTGAGGCTTTAGTCTCGTTAACTCTGAGTTAAATAACTTAATTTGTCCCAGCACTGATACGGGGAATGGCAGGATTTTATTTTAGCTCAAGGGGACCACGACAGCCCTCCAAGGCGGCACCCGCCTGCCCATGTTCGGCCAGGAGGAGACGGGTGGCGCAGACAGTGCGTCCTCCCAGCTACGTCCCCTCAGGACCGAGCTACACTCGTGACGACCCGTGTTACTCATGAGGGTGGAGAACAGACGCTTTATCTTCAGGTCACGGTGGGTTTTGTCTTGATGCAATGAGCACACAGCAGCCCCTCTCGCCCAAGACTGCAGTTTCTTCTTTCCTGATGCTGCCAAAGCTAATAGAACTGTTCCCTTATTCCAGCTGCCAGGCCCTCCAGGGACAGGTGACCCTGAACACCTGTGTGCGGACAGTCTTAAGGGGCTGGGAGCGCGCCTCTAGGTGAGGCTTTGGTAGAAAGGAGGAGATGCGCCTGAGGGACACAGAGAGGGTTCGTGGTTTCAACTGCTGATGGCTGTCAACCCACAAATGCTCCAGGGGTTTGGAAAATGCTTCCTCTTTCCAGATCCCTCAGTGAGAACTTCACCCTCTCAAACCACAACCTGCAGCGAGCGCCTTGTGTAATAGATCAGTGACATCCACGTACGTGTTATGTTTTAATAAATAATTAAGCATATTCACGGCTTAGATCTTAAATCACATTTACAGACATTTCTAGGCCCAAACGGGTAACACTGAAGCTGCTGCTGCTGGAAGAAATGAGGCCCCACATGCACTTGAAGCCCAGAGAGCGGAGACCTGACCCCAGAGCCCACCACCCCGCCCCCCGAGGCTGGACCCCAGGAGAGCAGGAGGCCTGGGGACACTCATGCACCCACCACCAGACCCCTCGCCTCCATGCTGCAGAACAGCGGGAAGCTGTGTTACTTGGAGACAAGCTAGAGGAAGGTTTCTCGATCGTACTAAGTGAGACTCTCGCCTGTCGGTCCCCACCAGCTGGGGCGTTTGCTACAGCAGGGCTTCCACCGACAGACGCAGGACAGGACAGGAGGACAGCAAAGAGGAAGCTACGCGGGCCGTCTTGTCTCTTCAACCATCAGAAACGTCCACATCACGCAGTGGGCGGACACCACCTCCCTCAGGCTTAGTCCAAAAACTTCCTGTTGGCATTTGCCCCAAACAGGGCTCCCCGCACTTCGGGCATCATCTGTGAAGAAAGAAGCTCCTGCGTGAGGCGGTGCCGTCCCCCGCGCCTCAGCCCCGCCACGAAGCCATGAAGCCCAGTACTTGGCCAAGCACCGCCAGAGTCCGACCAAAAGACTCAGCGATCGCAAACGTGGGCTTAAGGCCACTGCTTAAGGGGAAAGAGAAAAAACGACGGGCGCCATGACCGTCTAAGGCTTCCGTCCCGCTCTGATACGGGGAGAAGAGGTGACATCCTGGAGCACCTAAACTCGTTCTTTCAACAGTTGCTGAGCGCGCGCCGGGCGCCGGGTGGAAAGCTGACTGCAGGTCTGTGCTGAGGCGCGCGGCAGCAACTGGAAAAGCCTGAGGACTCGACCGCAGGACGCAGCCACCAGCCGCGTGCGGCCAGTGCAGCTGAGGCGGCGAACCGTGCACCTTACCTAGTTTTAGTTCATTTAGCCACATGTGGCTGGTGGGTAGCACAGCTCTGAGGTTTAAGTTACCAGAAGACGATGGTCAAGGTCGGGGCAGCACACCACACCCCTGGAAGAGGCCCTGCACTCGGGACAACTCAAGTTTCCTGCAAACCCGGAAACACCTGAAGAGCCTGGCACCCTGTGGCAATTCCTTTAAGAGCAGTTGCTTGACTTTCCATTATTCCTGCTGGGGTTTGGGTTTCTGGGGCTTTGGGTCAGCATCTCCACATGCAGTAAAACAGATACATTAAAATCCTAGACACACAAAGCCCTCGTTCTGACCCCAAGGCCACCCTCATGTAAACGGTATCCTCTCAGCAAATGGCACTAAATGCCTGAATCCCCGTTCCTTTTAAGAAAATGTCAAAAAACGTAGAAAGAATCACAGATTCCAAATACCACCCAATTGACATGTTCTCTGCAGCACCTCCTCCTCCTGTAACGACAGGCCAACTAACTGATGAGAAGTGGCCCCACACTCACCTGCTGGGCTATGAGGTCCAGCCGGCTTTCAAGGGTATTGGAAACCTTGATTTTGCGATCCCCGTTGTAGATCTCAACCCCGCCGGCTCTACAGAGAACACCGGAAATAACCATGTTTACAGATTTGAGGGAAACAGACACACGTACAATTACCTTCTTCTCTTGGAGAATAGCTGTCTTGGTGTGTGGATGGTCTCAACACTCTTAGGGGCAATAAACATATGCAATAAGTTTGAAGCTAATTCAGAAGCTTCTGGAGATTTAAGGTAGAGGCTGATAATAACTGTCATTACCAAGTGACTATGTGCCAATCTGATTTTATGCTATTCTAACAACCAGCCCTCCCCAACTGCACAGAAAGGGGGAAGACTGCGTCCCAGTTTGCAAATCAATACATACAGTCCTCATCTGAGTGCTTCTTAAAGGCCCAACGCTGCAGGTACCGGGGTGCTGACAGGCAATCCTCCCCAGTGCCTGTGTCTCAGATAAAAGGCTCCATCCCAGCAGGTGCCAAACCCAGTCCTCAGTGGTTTAAGGCCGATAGGTCACATCCTACTACAAGGAGCCTCAGGGTATGAAATTCTTTTGCTGCGTTATAATTCTATTTTTTACAGAATATTTCTTGAAATAAGCAGGCTCTGAGACAAAGGCTGGAAAAAATTTTGCCAATTTTCTCTACAAAATTTCAAAGGGCTCTGACGTGAATATTATTTTCTTACTCCATCCTCCTCCCCCCCTTCCTCTTTGTTTCTCTGAACAGGCCCTGTCCCCACGCGGGCAGCAGGGGAAGGGGTGTGTCTGCTGTGCGCCAGGCGCTCCTGAACGCCAAGTCCAGGGCCTTCCGTGATTCCTATTCCCCAGGGACCTGGAGTCTGGGTCTCCTCACCATTTATAAACCAGGAAACAGGCTTAAGAGGTGGATAAAAGGACCGACTTACTGAAAAAAACTCCACTTTAAATCTGCACAGTCCTTCACCTGCAATTCTGAATCTCAAAGGCTCTGAAAACAGAACCATCTAATTCGCGTGGCTCCGGAGCCTGACCTGGGCTCCAGTCACCTGTCAGCAAGTGGCTGGTGTCCCTTCACAGCTACCCCTCGGGTGTGAGCGCTCCTGCTTCCGTTCAGAAACATCCATGTGTTTAGTTCCGGGGCAGATGCTGTAACACGCAGGGCATGCACGGGATTGCTTCTCTAAGCGCCCAAACTCAAAGCACCAGGCACAGTGGTCCTGACTGGAACTGCTGAGTCCTGCATGGTCTCCACACTCCGCTCAGTGAGGCGGGTGCTGTTATCCCAAGTCAGAGAGGAGGAAGACTAAGTAACTAGTCCAACCCTACCTGGCCGACACCTGGCAGAGTGGAGAAGCAGACCTCGATCTGACAGTAATGCTCAATAATGCTTAAGCTCCCACAGGCCCTCAGCTGGAAAGCACCGTCACACACACACCCTATCTCTGATCCTCACTTTATGAAGCAAGCAAGACTGATCCCTTTTACAGATGATGGGATTTGGGCTCGAGGTCCTGCAGCGAGCAACAGGCCAATCGGGACTCGGAACTAGGTCTCGCAATCCGAAATTCATGTGTCCCAGGGCCTCCGCAATGCTGGCCCATGGGGTGGACCAGCGGGCAGGCGCACGGGGAAAATGCCCTGGGCTCTCCCCGGCCAGGAGCTCCTACCCCACCCCCCACCCCCCGCAACCACGCCGAGTCTCCCCGCGCTCAGCAGAAGCACCACGGGTGCTCGCATTCCACACCAAGGGGTCTGCCAGCCAGACACGGCTACTTCCTTGTCAGAGGGAGTGATCACCTTTCTCAGCACCTAGGACACACGTGGACCCAGCTTCAAGTTCTGGGTACAGAATCCGTGCTGCTTCTCGGCAAGATGAGCCGTAAGAAGCTGATTAACAAGGGGGAGACCAACAGGCACCAACGCGAGGCAGCACGAGGCACGCGTGGGGTGGCCACACCGCCATCCTGCCAGGGGCGCCCAGAGGACACGTGCAAGGCCGGGCGGACGGCCGTTTGCGCAGCCAGAGCAGCTCGGGTGTTAAAAGCAGAAACGTTCCTTACATTTCCTCAGGCAGGTAGGCCTCCTGATCAATCTGGACATCAACGTCTCTTTTGGTGGCGATTTTGTACACGGGGATTGCTTTTTGCACCGCAGCCTGGAAAAACAAAAAACAGAGAGGTTTTATCAGAAACTATGGAGCAGGTATCCAAAAAACCAACAATCTGTACAAACAGATATTCCTACTTATTTTTCAAGTAAAAGAACAGACGTGTTGCTGGTGGGAATGTAAAACGGTACAGCTGCTGTGGCAGATGGTACTGTAGTCCCTCAAAAATTAAACACAGAATCACCACAGGATCCAGCAAGTCTACCTCTGGGTATTTATCCAAGAGAAGTAAAAGCACAGACCCAACAGGTATTTGTACACCCATGTTCACAGCAGCATTGCTCACAATACTCAAAAGGTAGAAACGACCCAGGTGTCTATTAACACATAAATGAATAAATAAAATGTGGTCTATAGATATAATTCAGCCTTAAAGACAGAAATCCTGACACGCGCTACAACATGAATGAACGCTGAAGACATTACTGCCAAGTGAAATAAGCCCGTCACAAAAGCACAGATACTGTCTGAGCCCCAATGTATGTGTCAGTCTGTTCAACTAGTAATCGTGCCAGAAAAAGACTGAAGTTCCTTCAAGAAAACGTTCTCATGTGTCTCCTGGAGCCTACAGTGCTGTCCGAAGATGGGACTTTCCACGCCACGCTCAGTGCAGTGCAGCGTGAGAAACCCTCCTCCATCTGTCCTACACCTCCACTTCCCCCAGCTCACTGCTTTTAAAAACTGCGGTAAAATGCACATGAAATTTACCATCGTGATCAGTTTTAAGTGTACAGTTCGTGGCTTTAAGTACGTTCATTGTTGTGCAACTGTCCCCACCATCCCTCTCCAGAACATTCCACCTTCTCAAGCTGAAACTGTCCCCATTAAACACCGTCTCCACCTGCCCCTCCCCCCGCCTCTGTCTCTTTCATTTAGATGGTATTGTCTATCCTCTGCTCCAATCTAGTAGGTACTGTTTTTATTGAATTTTCAGAAGATTATGATATTACAAGGTCTCCAGAAAGGGAGGAGGGTACTAACTCAGATGGCAACTTGATTTGTTTAAGAAAATAAATAAGAGGCTCAGGTACACTTAAGTTAGTATCTACAACATGTTAAGACTCTTCTAATCCCCATGGTTGAGCTGTCATTTATTACAGCATGCATTTCGTCCCCAACATTTTGATCTTTAAAAAGAAAAAGGATTTCTTCAAGCTCTACCTTCACCAGAGGGAAATCCTGTTTCCTGCAACGAACGATCATTCGGGGCTCCAACAACTGGTACAAACCCTATTAAAGCACAATCAGATACAATTAGTAAAAACTGCAAACTATAAAATAAAACAACAGCAAATAAGATGTCTTCATAACTCTTTCATCTAGTTTGGGAAAGCAGTCCTCTTGTTTAAGTTCCCCCAAAGATGGCCTACATAGTATGAGAACATGGCAAGATCTTCATATCACAAACAAGATAAATATACCCAATGCTCTGGTGATGGGAACGAAATTCATACGGGAGTCTTACATCAACTAGGTTGAAGACAAATATTGTATATAACAGCTGAACAGCAAACAATTAAAATTTGTACAGCCTGTGGTCTGAACCTCAATATCTAAAGCAAGCATTTTAGTGGTAAAGTCAAATTAGGAAAGTTTACAGCTGGAGGTTACAAAGGACAAGTTAAGACAACATCAGTCTCATCCACCAGCCAGACACCACCGTCCTCCCACACATCTCCCGACCAGACAAGGAAAAGAGCTAAAATGAGAACACAGGAGAAACAGCTGGCTTCTATCCCATCTTGTCGACTCTGCAGGGACGTGGCTCTCAGTGGTGCATCTGACCTACAAACTTACCTGGAGGACCAGTCCATCCAGCAGCACTTGGTACCTGGTCGTATCTTTTACCACTTTGCTGAGCCTCTGTTTGGCTTCATTTAGTAGGTCCTACAAAGAGTGGAAAAAGAAAAAGTTATCTACACACCTGGGTAGTCAGCTTGGAACCCACGTGGGGCTGGCCCAGCTTGTGTCCAATCACTTCTCACTTTCTGGCTGTGTTGTCGCTCCACACACGTTCTCTGAGGTGTGCGATAAAGCAGATGCTGCCCGAAGGACACTGATACAGGCAGCAAGAGCACTGCCACGGCTCCCAGGGAACTCACACCCGGGCAGAAGAGCCCAGATGATCAGTCATGACTGACCGACACAGAAAGAGCTACGTCACACAGACGTGAAAAGCAAACTGTTAAGGCAGGTGGGCAAGACGGTTCCATTTTTTATTAGAAAAAGCGGTCTCTGCACAGAGAGCAAAGGGTCATCAACGTTCACCTGCGGGAGGCTGGACTGTCAATGATCTCAATTTTCTTTATGTTAGTTTGTATTTTCTAATGGTCGATAATAAACGCTGGCTTCTATAACTAAAACAGATGTTGAAAGGGACTCCGGAGACAAATCTCACCTGGTTGAGAAGAGCACGCCGGCAGCTACTCATTAAGTGGTAAGCACGCACAGGCTTACTGGTAAAAGAGGACCGAGGTCCTTGAAAAGGCAGAGATGGCGCCTCTCAGTCCACTGCTGGCCACCCAACACCGCTGAGAACATTTCATCCTAGTAAACCTTCCACATACACGTCTCCGTTACTGAATATGATCTCTGGAGCGATTTGGGGGATTTAAAGAAGAGGGAGAACATACATGCTCACGCAGACGCCAATCAGAATTTGAGGAGTGAGGGTGGAGAGAAGGAAGTGGCCCTGTATTTGGTTCTGAGAGTCACCCTTGGAGCCACACCCAGCCTGGAACCACTGGCGAGCAGTTGAAGCCCTTAGAATCTAGGACGCTTACGGCACAAAGATTTGAAGCGTTTATGATACAAGACATCTGGCTGAAAGGAACCTCAGCCCCTCCTCACCAGGAGACCCCTCAAGCACAGCTCTCTTTGTGCTGGAGTTGACTGTCCACACTGATCAAGCAGGTAGGGGTGAACAGGAAGAGTACGGGACAGGTTTACTCTAAAAGAATGAGCATCAAGTCAAGCTGTAAAGAGTGATGCCAGCCACTTGTAAAAACAACCCACTATGAAAAATCTGGAAATGGACAAATGAGGAGTCTTAACACCACCCAGAACTCCAATCAAGGGAGTAGGAACTTGGAATAAACTCTACTCCAGCTAAGAAAGCTGAAACCTAATCGACATAAACTGTAGTGTCCCTTGTCTGAATTATTCCTGTCCACTTAAAAGACATGCCCCACAGGTCAGGAAGGTAACTTAAGTAATACCCCAGTGACACTCTTTGCTTCTAAACTCAACTTTCTGGCTGTAGTCTGACTCCCCATGGAGAGGGGTGTAGGTTACTGCCGTTCGCGTGTCAGCCTACAGATCAGTATTTTGAGAGTTTGGAAGGGCACTATCTGTCCACCTGAACCTAACTGCCTCTAGGATCCTGAAAATATTAGACTCTGCTCCTGGAAAGCAAGAAACTAAAACCCGATTATGACGACAACATCGAAATCACATCTCCTTGCTCGTGCCTGGTGTGAAGAGTCGCGGGCCTCCTGCAGAGACATTTCTGTTTTGTCTCTTTAACCGCAACACCAGAAATCTCTACTTCAGGACCAACAAATCACAATCTCTAAAGGTCGGTCTGTTCTTTATCTCCCTTAAAAGACAACATCAACACCTTACACAGTGTGAGGTTTAGGAAGTGACGGTAAAGAGCTGTTACTTACCCCAGGCCTGTCCTGTGTGAGGCACTGCACGGTCACTTTTCCTATGTGGACCAACTTAATTCTAAAGAAGCTTCACGCATATGCTTTCCCCATTTTATAAGAAAAGGAAGGTTCAAAAGGGTTAAAAAATTCGCCCACCGGGACTTCCCTGGTGGTCCAGTGATAAAGAATCAGCCTTCCAATGCAGGGGACGCAGGTTCGATCCCTGGTCTGGGAACTAAGATCCCACATGCTGCAGGGCAACTAAGCCCACGCGCTCTAGAGCCCATGCGCCACAACTAGAGCGCCCGCATGCTGCAACTAGAGAGCCCACGTGCTGCACTACTGAGCCCGTGTGCTGCAACAAAGATCCGATGCAGCCAAATAAATAAATGAAGAAATATTAGGATAAAAAAAATTCGCCCACCGAACAGCAGATAGTGGTGAAATAGAAACACACCTCACAGGGATTCCAAAGCATGGGCTCTTACACCTGGAAAGCCTCATGGCAGGCAGGGAAAAGGGTAAACAGCAGAGAAAAGTAGCTAAAGGACTACGCAACCATGCACTTCAGGTAGCAGAACAGCTTGCCTGTTTGCTTTCCATTTTTATCCTGGTTCTGTATTTTCTCCTTCCTTCCATCTTTTGTCAACATCCTTTTCTAGCCAACTGCTTGACAAATGCCCTTCCTTTCACAGTTTCTTATTCTATGGTTAAAGCTGAAAAAATAAACGTTTTAAAAGAGCCAAATCCACAGAAACATGCACGTGTAGCCCTGTTCCCCATCATCTCACAGCCGGTTTCCTCACCCTCCGTGCCGCTTCATTACTGGGGTTCACTAAACTGCAAACTACCTGACGGCAAGATGTTAGGCTGCAAAGGACTAAGGAAACAAGCGCTTTAGAACAACTGAAATTACAGAAATGTTTATTTTAACAAAATTCTCATTATACATTAGCAAAACAAAAGCTCAGGCTGTGCTCTGAAACCAAGTTGCACACTACAGAATAACTGGCTTTGCCATCTACCAAAACATGGACAGTTCAACAAAACGAGAAAAAATAAAAGAAAAACAAGAAAACCCCGACAGTTCACATGCCCGCTGCCTTCAGCCCCTCACCGCATGCTCGCTTGTCCAGCTTTCACCACCAGGCTTTGTCTCTACCAACCCAACGGCGCTGCTCTGGTACGAGTTAGAAGTGAAACCTCGATCCCCAACTCCAAAGACCACTGCGCTCCTCCCCCTTGGACTCGCTGAAGCATGAGACACTGTATTTGATTACCATTTTGTTCTTCAAGTTTTCTGTCCCCTTGGCTTCTCCTTCTTCTCCTCCAACACGACTGCTTTCCCCCCATGTTCCTTAGCAGTCTCTTATTTTCCTGCCGTAAGCTGGAGGCTTCTCGGTTTGCTCCCCTGGCCCTGTAGTTCTCCATCCACGACCTGGCGACCTCACCCATGCCACGCAGCTCCACGTGGGACCTGTGTGCTGTCTGAGTGGAAGCCCCAGCCTCCCTTAAGTTCGCCTGGACTCCGAAGGCGATTCAAACGCCAAGATTCATCACCATTCCCCACCTGCTCCTCCCCCTGTATTTCTAACCCTCACCACCTATCCAAGTGCCCAGCGACCTGGTGAGAAAGCTTCGGTCGTTCTTGACGCCTCACAACCTGCAGCCACCAAGTCCTACAGGCCACACCTGTCAGCAGCTGTGGGTGCCGTCTCTTCATGTCCTCTGCCGCCACGTGGTCTAGGCTTCTCCATGTCTTGACCTTCAGGTCAAAGTTAAGCCATAACCTCATTTCCTCTCCCCACGTCACCAGTTCTCTTTCTCCAACACAAATCTAAGCCTAAAGCAGTATTTCTCAGTGTGGTTCTCAGACCCCCTGCAACAAGATTACTCTGGGCTGTTTATTCCTGATGAGAACATAGAAAATCTCTGGAAATGGGGCCGGGAGTCTGAATTTTAACAAGGCCCTCCAGGTGATCTCTATGCCTATTAAGAGTTAAGAGAGTTGGTCAAAGGATTTGTCCCACACTCTTCAGCAGGCATTCAAGGCTCTTCCAGCTGAACCCTAGTCTCTCTCTCCAGCCTCGGCTCCTACACTCCCCACTCTACTGGACAATTCCATTTCCTGCCCGTGTTGTCAATTCCAGGCCTCTGTTTTTGGTTCAGGCTGCTCTCTCCCTTCCGTCTCCGAGGTAATGACTAATTCTTCACAGTCACACTCAAGAGGCTGCAGTATAGATACAGTCTCTGGTCTAGACCCAGTTAGACAGCAGACTCCTACAGGACTGAGCACACAGTGCAGGACCAACACAGGCAAACCCTGCAGTCCAAACAGCTGACTGCCAAAGGGACCCAGCTAACTATGAAATGAAAATAGAAGAGTAAAAACTAAAAGATCAAGTTAGCATCGAAAGCAGAAAGACATTCAGTTGTGACAATTTTAGAAGCAGATAAACTCTGGCTACTCTGGGGTCTATTAAGTTTGGTCTATTAAGTGTTAAGGGAGTTATGTTAGTGAGTCACCTCTGTGTATCCTCACACTTGACATCCTGGCAGACACTTCCATCTGGAGGCTTCCTGGCCCCTCAAAGAATGTCCAACGTGATCTGGTGGTTCTTCTTAAAAGAGCCCACCCTCCTGACTTCCTACCATGTTAACGGAGCCACCCTCCTAGGCAGCCGGGCCTGAAACTCAGGGTTTGGCGTCAGCCTTAGAAGAGGAGGTGGGGGGCTTCCCTGGTGGTGCAGTGGTTGAGAATCCACCTGTCGATGCAGGGGACACGGGTTCGAGCCCTGGTCCGGGAAGATCCCACATGCCGTGGAGCAACTAAGCCCGTGCGCCACAACTACTGAGCCTGCGCTCTAGAGCCCACGAGCCACAACTACTGAGCCTGCACGCCACAACTACTGAAGCCCATGTGCCTAGAGCCTGTGCTCTGCAACAAGAGAAGCCATTGCAATGAGAAGCCTGCGCACCACAACAAAGAGTAGCCCCCCATTGCCGCAACTAGAGAAAGCCCGCGCACAGCAATGAAGACCCAACACTGCCAAAAATAATTTTTTTTAAAAAAGAAGAGGAGGCGGAGGAGTCAATCAGTAGCCAACGTCCGGGGCTTCCTCCTATAAAACGTGTCACCACTGACACCCCACTCAGTCCTTGCTGCCACCATGCCAGACTCACCTAACAAGAACCGATATCTTACAATATTAGTTTGTTTCTCTAGTCATCTAAGAAGATGGTATGTCTTCTGCTTAATCAAGTATTATATTTTCAGTTTTACAGCTTTTCCGTATAGGTCCTATTCACCAACATTTATTCCTAATTGCTTACTGTTGGCATGTAGTAAAACTATCAAGTTCTGTATATTCTCTTTGTAGCCAGTCACCTTTTTGAACTAATTACTAGTTCTTAGTTTTTCAGATGTTGTATTTTTTTAGTATACAATCGTATCTTCAAAAAAATAACTCTTTCTTCCTTCCCAATATTTATATAACTTGTCTCTCCATTTTGTAAGAAATCTAGGGCCTCCACAATAACAATGAGTAACAGCGGAAACAGAGGCCTCCGCTTGGTTTCTACATTTTTTTTTTTTTTTTGGCCACACCACGCAGCTTGCAGGATCTCAGTTCCCTGACCAGGGATCGAACCTGTGCCCCCTACAGTGGAAGAGCAGAGTCCTAACCACTGGACCGCCAGGGAAGTCCCTTGTTTCTGAATTAATTCAAATTCCTTCAGGCTGTCTCATCTAAGTGGTATGTTTCTGCCCTCTCCTTTGGGTGACAGTACTCCCCAAATGGTTTTCTGTCTAACCTCTTCTCTGCTAAATTTAGTCTACGTTAAAAAAAAAAAAAAAAATTTAGTCTACGTACTCATATCATGAACCCTATTTATGATATTCCTCATAAAATAAAATGAAACCTTCAACAGCTTTCTACTGAAAGCAAGCACAGCTCTTCACTTGCACTCATGGCCCCATAGTAACTCCATCCTACTTTTCTAGCCTTATTAGTCCCCATCGCCCTCAGATACTGTATGGTCCCCCCATCACGTGCTATATACCCAGGAGCTACATGCTCTGTTAGAGCAGCAGGTCCTTGAAGACTGGACACACATCTTATTCATTTCCGTATTTATTACAATACCTAGTGTAATGATTTGCTGACCAAATGTTTTCTCTCTAAAAATCATTCATCAGCTCCTTAATCTAACGTTAACTAGTGAATTCTCTATAACAGACAAATGAATAAACATTTTATAATTCTATAACTAAAGGGGCTAATTACTCACGGTGATAAGGTCATCTCTTGCTCTGAGGACTTTGAGCCTCGCTTGATTCATCAAATTAGACATCTGACTGCAAAAGGCACGGAGAAATAGTATCATTACAGCATAAAAAACAACCACCGTAGAGAAAGAAAGGTACAACCTCCTACATACGTGCAAACACTTCTCTTTGTACAGATCCCAAAGAGAACTCCCTGAAATACATGTAGCGGTTTTTACCCACTTATTTTCAAAGATAAGGAAATATTTATTGAATGCTTATGAAGTGGCAAGACTTTCTTATCAGTTATTTCAACTATATCTTTCAATAATCCTGTGAGCCTTCCATTTTCCCAAATGAGGAAAGAGAAGTTAAGCAACTTGACCAAGGTTAGTTAATCAGTGAGTGGTCCAGTTAAGACCAGAACCCGTAACTGCCTGACTCCAAAGCACCTGCTTTACCCTCTCGTCCCAGTGATTTTCAAAGCTCACATTTTCTTCTGCTGCTCAATCTGCTTTTCTTTCTTCTCGTAGTATTCCATAATCTTCAGTCTTTGGGTCTGCACAAGACGACCTTTCTCAATGTTGAACTCTTCTTCTGCCTACCAAGGAATTTATTATTATTAATTCATTATACAGATTTCGACAGTTTTATTTTAAGCAGCTGATGACCAGGGTAGTTGCTTATATTCCACCTTATTCCATATCTAGTATCCACCAACAAAGTTTCAATGAATATAATCAGAAGATTCTGTGTATGAAAAAAATTATGTATTTTAAATTTGATCCATGTGTTTAATAGAGGGCTAATGAAAAGGACACAGAATTTGGAGTTAGAAGATCTGAGTTACTGTCTAAAAAATTTGGTCGAGAAATCTCAGTCTAAGTGTCCTCCCTTATAAAATAAAAAAATAAATATAGTATTCTTTCCTTTGTAGGTCAAAACCTAACAGTCCTTTTAAAATTATAAACTACATAAATCTGAGTTATCAGTTTTATTAGTGTTAATTATTGAGCAGTCACTTTTTACAAAGGGTATCTTAGTATATCAGCCATCTGTGATTTTCAGGCAGTAAGAAATTATGACTTTGGAAGCTAGCTAAAGTTATTGATTCAGATGTTTAATGCTTGGCACAGATACTGGAACTTTCATATTCTAAAATAAATGCCTAACAGCTTATTTCTATACCTATCACAGGAAATAAGTACAGATGATGGTATTACACGAGATAAGACTACTTTAAATAGAAATGCATTTACCAACTGAAACAGAAGTTCTGTATTTGTCCCAGAGAGAAATAAGGAAACTAACCATACGAGACACTGCAGCGCTCCTATGGCCATCAAAACAATACTCAACAAGCAACGAGGATATACTGTACAGCACAGAGAAAGACAGCCATTACTTTGTAACAACTTTAAATGGAGTATAATCTATAAAAATGTTGAATCACTATGCTGTACACCTGAAATTAATATAATATTGTTACCCAACTATACTTCAATAAAAAATATATATATATATTAAACAACACCCTCTCAACTGTTTTATTTCAGTGACAGGCAAAATAAGTCTTTTCTTCCTTAGATGATAAATTACTCAAATAGTTCAAACGTTCAGTTTTGGCCCTAGGATACCAGGCACACACAATTTTAAGGCTTTACTGATAAGTAACAAATGTAACCACTGTAGAATAAAGTAAAAGGACAATGAAAATCAAGTATTAGATGATATATTCTGACCTACTATGATTATACCTAGAGAAAAGAACAATTTTATATACTGTACAGAAACACTGTGCAACTCAAAATATCTGTAAAATTTCTAGATGCTGACCGCTGCCTTCATGATGAACAGGGGCTTTCATTTTATGCCTTCACATACACCAAAGGCATTTTATGCCTTTCACATACGCCAAACTGTGTATTTACCTTTTTTGCAGCAAGCGCAAATAAAAAAGCAACACAACAATGAAAAAATACTACATCCTCCCCTGACCAGCTATCAGTTAGCCACAGTTGCTCAATGTCTGAGTTTGGATTCCATGAGAAAATTAATCCATCCCTTACTTTTCTACTCCCTACCATAAAATTTCAGGACACTTATTGACAATCAGAATTTTGGGACTTCGCTGGCGGTCCAGTGGTTAGGATTCCATGCTTCCACTGCAGGGGGACAGGCTCGATCCCTGGCCGGGGAACTAAGATCCTGCGTGCCACGCGGCACAGGCAAAAAAATTAAAGAATGTTTAAAAAGGAAAATCTATTTTTAACGTTAAAGAGATTCTTACTGGTCCTATGCAATGCTCTGTTAAACAATTTTACTAAGTACTAATTAGCAAAGCAAGACAGTACAAAACTTTGATAACTTCTTAAACCTAGGAAGTGGAATCTCACCTTTGCATCTATTTCTTCTGCTTTCTCATTGGCTTCTTGTTCAATAAAAGCCATCATGTGCTTAATCTATAAGGAGAAGGAAAAGGTTACTTTATTTTTGAATATGACAAGAAAAAATATCTTTTCTGATTCTTTCAACAATCATTTATGGAATGCCTTTCTGTTCTCAGGTAACTTACAATCTGGAATTTACTCCAGCAAATGGACCAGATGCAATATTCAACAACACAGGTAAACAGGTCATTATCCTACTCTCAAGGAACTCAGAGTCTATGGGGAGGAAGGACTGAATACACGTCCTCCTCTACTTCCGGCCTCCTTCAGCCAGACCGTCCTTTCCCCTTCTCCATTTCTAATGGAGTGTACCAGAGGGCCTCCTACTCTCGAGGCACTCCAACCTGAGTCCCCACCCCCCAACCCAGTGAAATCACTCTCGTAAGATGGCAGCGATCTCCTCGCCCTTATCTTACTGCATCTGCAGTGTCTCTTGGTACACTGACCACCACCCTTCTTGAGCACGCGCTTCCCTTCGCTCCCACCACGTCCTTGCTCTCCTCCTCAGCCTGCTCTGGGGCCATACGCTTCCTCCTCCGCCTCCTAGACAGCTCCTCCAGGAGATCCTACTCGCAGCAACTGAAATTCCACACGCTCAGTAAGGAACACTGATCGCTCTCCTCCCACCTCCCACTTGACCTCTGCCTCGAGGACCGGCACCAACATCCAAGTCGTCTCCTCCCGTATCTCAGGCCCCACATCCAGTCACCATGTCCTAAGAGTTCTCTCTTCTAACACCTCTTTAATTTGTCCGTCTCTCTCCATCTTCACAGCCACAATCTCATCTTTGCTATCGTCATCTCTTGGCGGAATTACTGCAACAGCTTCCATATTTTCTCTGGGCTCTCAGTCTTGTTCCCTTGCTAACCAACTCTACCTGGCAACCAGGAAGATCCTTTACAAATGCCCCTCTCGTCACGTACCACACCCCCCCTTAGGATAAAGTGCAGAGATTTTAGAAGGTCTGTGATGTGGTCACTGCTCACCTCTCCAGCATCACATGAAATGTAACCTCCACCACTGGCCACTCCTCAGACTCCTAGTTCCTCTCATCCTACATTTTTTAAAATTAATTAATTTATTTTTGGCTGTGTTGGGTCTTCGTTGCTGTGTGCGGGCTTTCTCTAGTTGCAGCGAGCGGGGGCCACTCTTCATTGCAGTGTGCGGACTTCTCATTGCGGTGGCTCCTCTTGCTGCGGAACACAGGCTCTAGGCGCGTGGGCTTCAGTAGTTGCGGCGCGTGGGCTTCAGTAGTTGCGGCACGTGGGCTTACTTGCTCCACGGCAGGTGGGATCTTCCCGGACCAGGTCTCGAACCTGTGTCCCCTGCACTGGCAGGCAGATTCTTAACCACTGCGCCACCAGGGAAGTCCCCATGCTACACTCATTTCAGGTTTTCACTTCCTTGAGCTCGCCATTCTTTCCACTTCTGAGATTTCAAACATGCTGTTCCTTCCACTTGGAACACTCCCCCACCCCCAGCCCAGCCATCTTCTTGAGCCTCAGCTCGCTTAACTGTCACCTCCTTTGGAAAATCTCCTGAACCTCTCACTTATCTGCACCCAGGACACTCTGCACTTCTCCGCCTAAACACACAGTCCTAATTGTCTGCTTGCCTGTGCCTCTCCTCAACTAAACTATAAGCCTAGGAACTTGCTAAAGGGTTTTAGATCTCTGGCTACAATTGAAGAATGAAGTCCCCAAAGTCTTCTGAATGGGGCTTGGGGTGACTGATCTAATTTATACTCATAAACAGAGTACTGTCTCTAGTGGCAGATGTAAAATATACCCAAATGAATATACAAGCAACACAGCTAATCAAACTCACTGGTAGTTTCATTTCATAGGGGCTCTACCTGAAAGGAATAATGAATTAAAAAGAAAAAAAGCAGCTTGAAAAAATTTAATGTAGAGCCTCTAGGTTATTAACTCATTTCACTTACTAACTGTCCCGCATAAAAGTAAACACCACCGTAAACCCAGGACACGGGGTTAAGGGTTTACTTCCCCCACAGTAGGTGCTCAGTAAACATTTGTGAATGAGTGAGAATCTGTTGGGAGTTTCAAACCCTCTGAGGTACCCCAACTACTTTTTAGAGTCTGTAACAAAAGTGAGTTAAGATTTGTTTCACAAGAATGTGAATATACTTAACACTACTAAATCATTCACTTAAAGATGGTTAAAAAGGCCCTGAGAAAACCATAATTCAAAAAGACACATGTACCCCAATGTTCACTGCAGCACTATTTACAATAGCCAGGATGTGGAACCAACCTAAATGCCCATCGACAGATGAATGGATAAAGAAGATGTGGCACATCTATACAATGGAATAAAAAGGAACAAGACTGGGTCATTCGTAGAGACATGGATGGACCTAGAGTCTGTCACACAGAGTGAAGTAAGTCAGAAAGAGAAAAACAAATATCGCATGTTAACGCGTATGTGTAGAATCTAGAAAAACGGTACAGATGAACCTATCTGCAGGGCAGGAATAGAAACGGAGACGTAGAGAATGGACATGTGGACACAGTGGGGGAAGGGGGGGTGGGATGAACTGGGAGATTAGGTTTGACATAAATACACCACCACGTGTAAAAGAGATAGCTAGTGGGAACCTGCTGTAGAGCACAGGGAGCTCAGCTTGATGCTCTGTGGGGACCAAGATGGGGGGGATGGGGGGTGGGGGGCATGGGGGGTGGGTGGGAGGGAGGTCCAAGAGGGAGGGGATATGTGTATACCTATAGCTGATTCACTTCGTTGTGCAGCAGAAACTAATGCAACGTTGTAAGGCAACTATACGCCAAAAAAAAAAAAAATGGTTAAAAAGGTAAACTTCACGTAATGTCTTTTACACAATTAAAAAAAGTGAGTTAAGAATACAACCTAGGGACTTCCCTGGTGGCGCAGTGGTTAAGAATCTGCCTGCCAGTGCAGGGAACATGGCTTCGAGCCCATGATCCCACGTGCCGCGGAGCAACTAAGCCCGTGCACCACAACTACTGAACCTGCACTCTAGAGCCCGTGAGCCACAACTACTGAGCCCTCGCACCACAACCACTGAAGCCTGTGTGCCTAGAGCCCGTGCACCACAACAAGAGAAGCCACGGCAATGAGAAGCCCGCGCACTGAAACGAGGAGTAGCCCCCGCTCGCCGCAACTAGAGAAAAGCCCGCGTGCAGCAACAAAGACCCAACGCAGCCAAAAAATAAATAAATTTTTTTAAAAAAGGGAAAATAAAGAGCAGGTGCTTTAAAAAAAAAAAAAAAGAATACAACCTCATGGCATCAAAGTCTTGAGGAAAACACACAGTATGGTTTTAGAAGGGAAGACTTATTTTTTGTCAAAATTCTTAGGAGCTCCCTACCAGAGAGGAGCCAAAATAATTATGACAATCAGAGCCCGTTTTATAGGTAATACAACACTTATAAAATCTCAAGCCTTGAAAAATTGGGGTACCGAACCCAAATCTACACTGTTAAGAAAAACCACGGTGAACTTGCTAAATGGATCAACCTCCACACACCTGTGCCTGTGTGTGTGTTTCTGTTTGTGGTGAGGAATGGAATCGTCACAAGTTCAGATCAAACTCACACTGCACTGTCTGGAACTTTGAAAGTAGTTTAAAGACAGTAATCAGCTCAGGTGCTTATAAATGCTACAAGACACTGGCCTCTAGAGGTGAACCCTGACTCAAACCTGCATTATCTGCCTCCATCTCTCGTGCTGGACCCTGTGCTGCCAGATCTGACGAGATCTGCACAGCCTAGAGCAAAACACACTCATTTTAACCCAGGTCAGAGAAGCCCGTTTACAGTCAACAAGAACATATTCTGCCTTTAGGAGTTCCAACAAGAGAAAGTCAACCCCTTGAGGACATTTAACTCCACCCTTAAGGCAGAAAAATCTGCCCTTAAAATATACTTTTCTTCTTCCTGCTAAAGCTACTGGGTTCTACACTTCTGGAGTCACGATTCTTTTGAAAATTTGATGAAATAAATGACCATACTCCTCAGACAAAAAAAAAGCAACATACACAAATACTTTAATACAGTGGGGAAGAAATCAGGAAACCCAGGATTTCTTTTCACATTTAAGTATTAGTATTTTATTTCCAGCACTCAAGTTCATCCTTGAGTTAAGAAGATTTAGTAGATTCTAGGGGGCTCTTTTTAAATACATTTACCTACTTGTGATGGAAAAACCAACAGGAACGAGTAGTCCATTTCTGATGTAAGTTCATAATATATCTCCTATAGGAGACTGTTTGGCTTAGCACTCTTGGCCGCTCCAGTGCAATCTCACAGAGCATCCTAGGGTTTCACTGACCCACACCTAATGGTGCCTGAAAAACATCTATGCTTCCCCCTTGTCTCAGAATCCATGAAAGTCTGCAGATTCTCCCAGCTCTAAAAGCAGTGATGTTTACCGAAATCAGCACTTTGCTTTACTGAAGCAGACATCTGACAACAAAGAGAGTAACAAGATTTGACTTAACCCAAAGTGCATGAGGACTAAAGACAGTTTCACCATTCGGCTTTGCAATGTAGTTTCCAGAAATCAACTGTGATGAAAAGCAGGAAATAACTATATTAAAATTTTACTAACTCCTAAAGAGCAGGAAGTTGAAGGAAACCCAGATTTCTAGGCGCCTACTCGGTGCTCGATACTCAGGCCTGGTCACTGCCGGGAATACCGGGAACACAAGCACCGCCCTGATGGGGACGGCGTGTAGTGTGAAGGGGTACAGACGATACATTTCCTCGTTCTTACTATTTTACAGAAAGAAAACGTGGTTCTGGCCTAGTTTCACTGCTTTACCTTTGCCATGTATTCTTCCTGGGGAAGCCCTAGTTTTCAATACATCACAACAAGGCGGAAAACGAAGGAAAAGAGGAGGACGAGAGCTGGTACTAGGGGTGTGACCACTGGACTATGTGGAGGGCACTGCGTCCTTTTTCCTACAGTAAAACTCAGACGCAGCGCTGATTAATGTTCAAAACCCGCGCTGTTCTGTAAGCATGCGGTAAGATCTCCTACAGTGCCCCACAGACGCTATTTTTGTTACCCTCCGTGATCAGCCTAAGATCCCCTGAAAGGAAGAACCACCACGCTTCTGAGAGCATATCACCTAATGAATAAAGTGCAGAAGCGTTTTAAAGGCACTGGAAACATCCAAGGAAAAACCACCGTACTGCTCATCTAAGAAGGCTCACAAGGCAGTGAGTGAGCGTTAGTCAGGGTTTTCCGAGAACTTCAGCTAGAAAGAGACGAGTTCTCTAAACTGCGGCCTGAGTGCCCTTCCCCGAAGTCCGGGCCTGGGTGGTCAACGCCCGGCGCCCGCGAACTCCAAAGCGCCGAGCAACGCCGCGACCCCGGGCCGGCGGCTCCCCCGCAAGCCCGACGCGGCCCCGACCTGCACAGTCCCGAGGCGGGGTCCCGGGGACGGGGAGGTCTGGCCAACGAGGCCGCCGCGGAGCTTCCCCAGACCCGGGGCGGCACCCGCCCGCCTCTCGGGGCCCAGCCTAGCGCTCACCTGCTTCTGCACGTCGGCATCGCTGAGGGCCATGGTGCAAGCGACGGGAGGCAGCGGGTTACCGGCCGGAGCTCAGCACCGACGCGGGCAGCAGGCGAAAAGGAGACTAAAGGCAGATGCGCTTCCGGCCTCTTCTGTTTTGTGAGCGCGGCTTCCGGTTCCTGCGCAGGTCGCCGGGCAGCCCAGCCAGTGGGGAGAGAGAGGCCCGGAAGTCCCGCCCCGCCTCGCCCCGCCCCTCCTCGCTTCCTGTTGCTCACTCGTGACTTCTCGTGACTTCTCGTGACCTCTCCCGGTCTTTTCCCCAGCAGCCCGCTCCGAGGCGGGAGGGAAGGTCTGCTGTCCTGCCCGTGACGTTGACTGAGCCTTGTAGCCCTTGCGTTTTTAAAAAAAGTTTATTTCTGCCAACCAGAATTTGTTTTACTTTCCTGGCCCTAATGGAAGCAACTGCGTCAATATTTTACTTATTAACAGGTTTTATTTTTAGAGCAGCTTTACATTTACGGAGAATTGAGCTCAGGTTCCCATATTGTTAGCCTCCTCTCTTTCTGGGGTACATTTGTTATATTTCATTAACCGAGGCTAATGTGTTGACAAAAGCCCACAGTTTAACCAATTTCCTTAGTATTCTTCTGTTGCGGAAATTCGGCCTCTGTACACCAGTGCCGGATTATATCTTGGAGACGGAGTTTTGGGTGAAGTAGAAAACAATAGTTTTATTGCTTTGCCAGGCACAGGGGGCCACAACAGGCTAATGCCCTCAAAACTGTGTCCCCCACCTGGAGGGGGTGGTGAGGAGTCTTACAGTGTTCCAGGAACAGGGCATGATTAGCTCGTGGAGCTTCTTCTGGTTGGTTGGTGGTGAGGTAATCGGGAATCAGCATCATCAACCTAGTTCCAACCGGCCTGAGGCCTGTGTGCCGTGGGCAGCGAGCAGCTAACCTCTCCCACCTGGTGGGGGCTTCCGTGTCTGCAGAACAGCTGGAAGGACCCGGCTCAGAACATTAACTGTACAGCCCTTGCGGGAGAGCTAAAGGTCCTTGACTGTGTAATGGCTAAAGTATTATTATTTTGGCTTGCTTGACTGTTTGCCTTTCTGCATTTTCCCACTTGTCTGATTAAACGTATTCCTTGACTGAAGTTTTTCTGCAGACAAAGGGCAGGCAGAAGACATGGGTGAGGGTTATTCTGGGAAGGCCTCACAGAGTCCTGCTCGGTTACACCCCAATACCCTTTTCCTGTTACAGGACCCCATCCCGGATACCACCTTTCATTTAGTTGACCTGCCTTGTAAGTTCTTCTTGGGGGTGACAGTTGCTCAAACTTCCCTCTTTGTTGACCTGGACAGTTTGAGGGATACTGTTAGGTATATTATAGGTACACCTCTGGGGATCTTCACATAATTGGTCAGGGGTTGTGGGTTTTGGGGAGGAAGAGCACAGAGGGAAAGTGCCATTTTCATCACATCACATCAAGGGTTCATGCTGTCAGCCTGATTTTTGACTGTTGGTGTTGACCTTGATCACTTGGCTGAAGCAGTGCTTGTGAGGTTTCTCCACTGTAAAGTTACTCTTTTTTCCCCCTTTCCATACTTCACTCTTTGGAAAGATGTACTATGTGCAGCCCACACTTAAGGAGTGAGGAGTTACGCTCCACGTTCTTTAGCGTGGACTACCTACATAATTGATTTGGAATTCTGATTGAGCATGTGCATTTTTCAACATCATTACCAGGATCCATTTACAGGAAATTATTCAGAAAATTAAGGGAGAAATTCTTCGAGCCCACATTTTATAAAGGCAAAATACTTTGAAAACTTATTTTTAGGATAGATTCCTAATAATAGAATTATGGGCCAAAGGGTGCACACATTTTTATTACTAGCTTTTTATTTTGAAGAAATTTCAAATATAAATTGTAAGAATAGTGCAATAAACTCCCATGAACTAGATTCACCAACTATTAATATTTTGCTATATTTGCTTTATCACTTTTCATATGTATATATGTATATATATATATAAAATTTCACGAGTCAATAAATAGTTCAGTGTGTGTTTCATAAGACTAAGGGTGTACGTCAAATTCAGGAAATTTAATAAGTCCATATTCAAATTTTGCCATATGTTCCATTAGTATTCCTTGTAGCAATATTTTTTTTTCTGATCCAGGATCCAATCCAACATCACCTATTGTATTAATTACCTTGTCTTTTTAGTCTCCTTTAATACGGAATAGTTCCTCAGACTTTGTCTTTCCTGATACTGACGTTTCTGAAGAGTACTAGTCATTTGAATTGGCCACTTGTAGAAAGTCCCTCAACTGGGTTTTGTCTAATAGTTTCCTCATAATTACATTCAGGTGCTGCATTACAGGAGAAGTACATGTGTGATATTGTGTCCTCAGTGCATTGCATGTCCTTTTAATGGGAATGGCACACCCATTTTTAAAGCTCTTAATACAAATGCCAAATTATTGTCCAGCTGTGCTAGTGGACACTTCTTTGTAGCGTATGACAAGTTGGTACACGTATTTGAGAAAAGTGGTGGTGTTGAATAAGGGAAGGGTTCAGCCACAAAACAGTAAAACTAACAGGGTGACGGAAATCCATGCATTTGATCTCAATTTGATCGGTAGTCTAATCAACTGAACCAGATGGTAGGCTTGTTTCTCTCATCTAACTAGTTTTTGCACTAATAGTTTCATTCCTCATCATCCCAGAAGACAGGCATGTGCATGCCTCTAGCAAGGTAGGTCAGGATGAGGTGGTATTCACTCATTTGGATTACAATCCATTTATTTATTCATTTATTCATTCATTCATTTATTTATTCATTCATTCGTTCGTTCGTTCGTTCGTTCATTCATTCATTCATTCATTTATTTATTTATTATTTATGGCTGCACCGTGCAGCATGCAGAACTTCCCCGACCAGGGATCAAACCCATGCCCCCTGCAGTGGAAGCGTGGATTCTTAACCACTGGTCGGCCAGGGAAGTCCTCCTCCTGTTTATTTTTACAATGTTCTGCAAATGCCTGGGGCTGAAGACTGGGAGCCTCAACCTAATACATGTCTAATCACTTAAGAAAACAATGTCTGGAAGAGATGTGATACTATCCAGATCAATGTGCTTTTGTTTTTTGGAAAACAGTGTGCTGATTTTTATGATTTATCATTATTTTCAGACATTAAAAAATACAGAAAAGTACAAAGAATTCAAATGTCTATGTACCATGTACCACCACCCAGAGTTGACAATTAACATTTGTCACATTTGCCTTAGGACTTCATTTTTTAAATAAAATAGTGTTACAGGTATACTTAACATCGCCTTTTGTTCTGCTTTCCTCTCCCCCATGTCAGTGCTCTTACAACTACTTTCTGCAGTATTTTGCTGATTCACTGAGGAACAGGCCAGGTGCTATCTGGTAAGAACGTGGTAAGCTTCAGAGAGTGAAGCACAAGTGAAAAAGTTATTATGAGTACATGCAAAGATTAACTAGTTGGTAGTTTTCCAAATCCAATTTCCTCCTATACTAGCTTAGGTCTTGTGAAGAAGTTTTACTAAAACAGCTTTTCAGACAAATTCCAAAAATCCCACTCCCAGATAAATTTATTGACTATGGCTTCACCAAAACTGCCGACCTAAATTCCTTTCAGGTTAGTCACTTAAGAGATGGTTTGCGTGCTCCTTGATTTACCTGCTCCCGAGCTAAGGCCTCAGTCTGTGGTTTATCTGGAAACTGAGTCACTAGAATAGATAAGGTAAGGCTTCAGTTTGTCTGCTGGGGAGTGCACACACACACACACACACACACACACACACACACACACATACACACAGAAACTGGAGGTAGATGAAAATCATGTCTTTGAATGTTGAGGAATTTTTAAAAGAAAAGACAGGGGCTTCCCTGGTGGCGCAGTGGTTGAGAGTCTGCCTGCCAACGCAGGGGACATGGGTTCGAGCCCTGGTCTGGGAGGATCCCACGTGCCGCGGAGCAACTAGGCCCGTGAGCCACAATTACTGAGCCTGCGCCTTTGGAGCCCGTGCTCTGCAACGGGAGAGGCCGCGACAGTGAGAGGCCTGCGCACGGCGATGAAGAGTGACCCCCGCTCGCCTCAACTGGAGAAAGCCCTTGCACAGAAACGAAGACCCAACGCAGCCAAAAATAAATAAATTAAAAAAAAAAAAAAAAAAAGACGAATGGTGGCAGAAAGCAGTGAAAGTCTAACTTACGTGCTTGCACTTACAGCCTTTTCCACCCAATTTTCCGCACAGCAGAAAGTAATTTAAAACCTAGCTGGCCTCTAATCACTCCCTAATTTATAACCTCTGGTGGCTCCTCTGTGCTCTGGAGGAGCTGGCCCTGCCCATTGACCTCATCACTCCTCCTCCCTTTCTCACCAGCTCCAAGCTTTACTGGTTTGTTCTCAAGCTTTTTGCCTGAGGTCTTTTCCTGCACTTGCCCCTTGGGTTGTTCTTCAGTCTTTAGGTCTCAACTTAAAATATCCCCTCCTTGGAGAGAGGTTTCCATCAACACCCTGTCACCTTAATTTTCTACTCCTGTCCCTTGTTTGTTTACCTCAGGACATGCCACAATTTTAAACTATTTTGTTTTTTTCCTTTCATTTCTATGTTCTTATCTGGTTTTCCAACGAAAGTGTCAGCTTCACAACAGGGACCATGTCATGGTTTTTGCCAGCATCCAGCATACTGCCTGGTACATACATAGTAGGCATTCAATAAATAACTGATGAATGAGAATGAATGAGTTGAATCTAGAGTTTAGGTTTTATTATCACATCAGGCTGCAGTCTAGGTCTCTGTGTCACTCATAAGATCCGTCAGAAAAAAAAACAAAAAAAGCCAAAAACCCATGAACTGCTTGTGATTAATTTTTGTAAAAGCATTATATATTTTACACCATTTGCTAAAGAGAGTATCTCTTTCCTCATTGAATTGTCTCTGTTGAAAATCAGTGGACCATTCTGAACTTTCTATTCTGTTCCATTGGCCCATATGCTATCCTTGTGGTATATATTCAAAAAATTTTAAAAAGGGGAAAAAGCAAACCCTAAAACTGAAAGCAATCTGAAAGAAATTTACCTAACCATATATCAAATTGGCAACCTAACTACACAGAATTATTCCATGTGACTTTTTTTGTTGTTGTTGAAATTTACATACAATGAACTGCATAGACCTACAAAGTACAATTAGATGAGTTAGGACACCTGTGTGATCACCACAATATAGAGACTAATTCCATCACCCTAGAGAGAAAGCTCTTTTCTAGTCAATCCCACACTCCCAGTCGACAGTGCTGATTTCTATAACCATTGATTAATTTTGCCTGTTCCTGAAATTCATATAAATGGAACCACACAGTAGGTACATTTTTATGTCTGGCTTCTTTGACTCAACGCTTTTGAAATTAATCCATATGGTCACATGTAACAACGGTCAGCTTTTCTTTTATTGCTGACTAATTTCTGTTGTATAATTCAAAAAGTCAACTTTTTAAAAATTAAGACTAGGAGACTTAAAAGATTTAACAACCAAATGCAATGCATGACCCTGGTTTAAATCAAAAACTATATGGAATCTAAAAAAAAAAAAAAAAGTTCTGATGAACCCAGGGGCAGGACGAGAACAAAGACGCAGACGCAGAGAATGGACTTGACACGGAGAGGGGGAAGGGTAAGCTGGGACGATGTGAGAGAGTAACACTCACATATATACACTACCAAATGTAAAACAGCTAGAGGGAAGCAGCCGCATAGCACAGGGAGATCAGCTCAGTGCTTTGTGACCACCTAGAGGCATGGGATAGAGAGGGTGGGAGGGAGACACAAGAAGGACGGCATATGGGGATATATGTATACGTATAGCTGATTCACTTTGCTATACATCAGAAACTAACACACCATTGTGAAGCAATTATACTCCAATAAAGATATTAAAAGAAACTATAAAAGCCATTACTTGGAGAATCGGGGGAATTTAATATGGTCTGGTTAATAGATACTATTAGGGAATTATTGATAGTTTTCTTAGCTCACTAAGTCTCTTCTTGGCAAATCTGTCCGATTCCACTATGAACAGCACCGCCCGAGTTCTCAGTCACTCGGGCCCAAAGCCTCGGAGCTCCAACCTTCTTTCGGATTCCGCCACCCACCCTCATTATCAGTTCAGGTTTTTATCACTTCTTTTTTCACGGCTGTATTGAGATATTCACCTTTTTGAAGTGTATAACGGAGTATAATTAAATGGCTTCAAGTGAGTGTATTCACAAAGCTGCGCAACCACCAGCACAATCACCCGGAGAACATCTTCGTCACCCCAGAAAGAACCCTTGACCCCACTAGCAGGCAGTGCCCATCGGCCTTTTGTCCTCAGGCAGCCTTCGGCTCCTCCGCCCGGCCGTATCAGGCGCCCGGACACAGTGGCTCCCCAAGGGCGCGGTGGAGACGCCACACCGCCTCCCAGTGGCCGCTGCAGATGCGCTCTTTCCTCGCGGCGCTACGGCGCCCCCGCCCCCCCGCCCGCTCCGTACCCTCAAGGCCCAGCCCCCCACCCAGCGCTGCGGCGCCGCAGCTCCCGGGACTCCACGCTCGGTCAGCCGGCTCGCCTGCAGCTCCTCCGGCGGGCGTCGCCAGCCTCCGCACCCACGACTGTGGGCCCGCCCGAGTCCGCCTCCTTCCCAGCGGTCCAAGGCCGCCGCCGCCCGGAACCATAGAGCTGCTCCCCAAGGGGAGAGCAGGCCGGGAGACGGCGGCTCTTCCGGGTCACGTCTGCACAAAGAGGCCTCCGGGACTCCGTGGTCCCGGCTTCCTCTCGGGTAGGCGGATCCGCCCCTGGCGGCGCGCCTGGCGCCCCGCCCCGACGCCGGCGCTGACGGAAGCACGCCGGGTGACCTCACCCGCCAACATGGCGGCGGCGGTAGATTAGGACCGCGGGTCGGAGCTGCCGCCGCCACTGCCACTGCCACCGCCACCGCCACCGTGGGATCCTGTGCGGAGCAGCCGCTGCCGCGTTTTCACCTCTGCGGGGGCACGGGCCTGGGCCAGGTGAGGGGAGCGGGGTCGCGGGCAGGCCGCGCCGGGCCCTCTCCCAGCTTCGCCCGAGGCGTCCCGAGGCCGACGCGGGAGAGAGGGGGGAGTGAGAGGCTGAGGGCGCGAGGCCGTTCCGCTGCTCCTCAGACGTGTCCGGGCGCGGGGTCAGCGGGCGTGGGCCTCGGGCGAGGGGTACGTGCGTGGGGCTCGCGGCCTGGGTGCCCACAAGCCGGCCGGGCCGCGGCTTCTCCTCAAGGTTCCCGGTGCCCCTCCCGGCGGCTCCGACGCCGCTGTCATTGCTGTTGCTATTTCACGTGTTCGTTTTTGCCACCCTTAGAGGCGGCATGGTTCGCGCTAGGTCGTTTCTTCCTTTGGTCTTTCTCCCACCATCCCAGGGAGACCCCGAGGGTCTCTCCTTCGTGCCCGGACTTTCCGAGCTGGGGCTTCCCCGCTGGGAGCCGGGGCCTCGGGCCCGCGGTCCTGGGCCCTGGCCGCCGCCCTGCGGAGTCGGCCCGATGCCCGCACGAGCGCGCGGTTACCCGTGCAGCCAGCGCCCCGTTTCTGTACAAGTTCTTAACGAAACTGACGGTCTCCCCCCTCCCCTGTTTTTTTACGACGTGGAGCAAAACAAGCAAGTCCTCCAGCGAAACTGTCAGTGCGGTTTCCCCGGGAGGTTTGGTCTAAACCAGAATGCTGGTCTCTGCCCTGACTTGTGTGACCTTGGATGAGTTGCCACACCCTTCTAGTACCTTCTCTTCTTCAGTCTGCCAGAAAATTAAACAAGTGTTCGTGTAGGTAGTGAACTGCTTATACCTCACGTACACTGTGGGATAAATAAATGTATACTGTAAATTGAAAATATTTAAACCACTATGGAATATTCTTCTTTTGATAATAGGCCGTTAGGGACTTTGAAAATTCTTTTACTCTGATTGGTCAGGTACCATTCTCAGTATTTTTTTTTTTCAAAGAATGGATCTTCTTATGGAGGACCGTACCCCAGTAATTGAGTTCAGTTGAGGGATACAGACGGTTGAGTCCAAGCCGTTTTGTAGAGAAAAGGTGCTCGTTAGCCCGTCAGTTAGTGAATATTTACTACATATCTTGCTCAGCTTAGGACAAGTGATTTGCAACAATAAGTATTGTTTTAAGAACATGTTTCTCTTATGAAACATTTTAGACATACAAAAGTTTTAACCAATCACAGTACCACCATCCTGCTTTTTATCATTGTTTTTTCAAACTTGATTTTGATGCATATCTTATTCCAAATAAGTGGTCACCAAGGGTTCTTTTTTTTTTTTTTGGCCGCTCTGCGCAGCATGCGGGTTCTTTGTTCCCGGACCAGGAGTGGAACACGCGCCCCCTGCCATGGAAGCACAGTCTTAACCACTGGACCGCCAGGGAATTCCCAAGAGTTCTTTTTTTATTTTAAATATTTATTTATTTGTCTATTTAAGGTGTGCCGAGTCTTAGTTGTGGCACGTGGACTTCTTAGTTGCAGCATGCATGCAGGATCTAGTTCCCAGACCAGGGATGGAACCCGGCGCCCTGCAATGGGAGCGCAGAGTCTTAACCGCTGCGATGCCAGGGAAGTCCCCCAGGAGTTGTGTTTTTTTTTTTTTTTTAAATTAATTAATTTATTTATTTATGGCTGTGTTGGGTCTTCGTTGCTGCATGCGGGCTTTCTCTAGTTGCGGCGAGTGGGGGCTACTCTTCGTTGCGGTGCACGGGCTTCTCATTGTGGTGGCTTCTCTTGCGGAGCACAGGCTCTAGGCACGCGGGCTCAGTAGTTGTGGCTCGTGGGCTCTAGAGCACAGGCTCAGTAGTTGTGGCGCACGGGCTTAGTGGCTCCGCGGCATGTGGGATCTTCCTGGACCAGGCCTCGAACCCGTGTCCCCTGCACTGGCAGGCGATTCTTAAGCACGGCGCCACCAGGGAAGCCCAAGAGTTCTTAATTAATATATGTTAACAGGGTTGAAGAAAGGGGGCTATTTTCAGAGTTGCTGATTTTTTTTAGGAGCGTTTTATTGAGATGCCGTTAAGTTGTTCACATGTGTAGTCACAGAGTGTGCAACTATCACTGCAGTTTTCATCATTCCCAAAAGAAGCCTCGTACTCATTAGCAGTCATTCTTTATTCCCACACTCCCCCACCTAGGCGGCCACTATTTTACTTCTCTGTAGATCCGCCAGTTCTGGATATTTCATATGAACAGAATTATACAATATGTGGTCTTTTGTGACTGGCTTTTACTTCCATGTTGTAGCAGGTATTGGCATTTCATTCCTTTTTATGGCCACATAATATCACATTGTATGAATAGACCACATTTTTAAAATTCATCAGTTGACGGGCAGTTATTTCCACTGTTTGGCTGTTATATGTAATGCTGCTGTGACCATTCATGTGAACGTTTTTGCGTAGACAATGTGTTTTCATTTCTCTGTGGCACATACGTAGGAGTGGAGCAGAGAAATTGACTTTCATGTCTCCCTTTTATGCACGTTATCTACACATATATGGGAAGCCTGATTACTTGCTGTGAAAGTCAGACTATGTGTTTGTGGGGAGAGTGAGAGTGAGGCATTCCTCTTTAAGTACATTATGTTGGAGTGCCAACTGCTGAGTGGAAACATTTTTGGACGGCCCTTAACACAGGATTGAACTAGCGTCTTCAGTTAGGCACGTTGCAGTTAGAAAGGGATAGTGTACACTAAAATATTTAGTGTCTGCTGAGTTTTCAAATGCTTAGTTGCATTTCTCAGTTGGACCCAGTGAAATTTTTGCAGTTTCACAATTTTAATTAGGATTATGTAACTTTTCTTTTGCAGAAAGTCCTAGAATTGTATGAGACCTAATAAAGTACAGATTGAAGAAATAAAGTCGTTGGACTTCATGCTACTTTGTGGAGCTTAAAAATTCTTTGCTAAAACCACCAGTGGGTCTGGAGACTGGGATCTGGGAATCAAAAACTTTGTCAGTGCTTAAAACTCCAGAGTTTTCATTTGTGACTGAATAATCTGTGGATTTTCACTTTTCTCTTTGTAAACTGGGATTGTATATCTACTAAACTCCACATTACTGCAGTATTTAACAATCTTATTACAATTTTATTTTAGTGGGAGGAGATAGTCTAAAAACAAAGCTTCCTGAAATAATTTAATTACATCATGTTAGATTGTAATATTTTTCTGCTGTGGTTCTATGGGGTTAAGAAATAGAACATAGGTATGATATTCTAAGTTAGTATTTCTGAGGTGGGTGCTAGAAATTTGTTTTTAATAGCCGCCAAGATGATTATGATCAGACAAGGTTGGGAAACAACTACAAAAAACTCATGCTGCTGCAGATTTGCTTTTCATAAGAATTTAAAGTAGAATTTAATAGTTGCTGTATACCTTCTGGTTACCGTTCATAAAATGTGCCTAATTCCCACAGTACTATCTATATTAACATCCTGGGATTTGCACTGGTACTCATAATAGAAATCTGGTTTTAAAAAAAGCAGACCATTTATTGTAAGATTGTGGATACTACATTTGTTACTGAAGGATCATGGATGTTTTGGAGATGCCACCAAATGTATGTATAAACACAAGACACACCCTTACCCTAAACACAAGCTTACCCTAAGCTTCCTCAGGCCGTGCATCTGGCTGACAGCTACCTGTAACTTGAGAGAAGAGCAAATTAAAGGTGTAAGGCAGAGAAAGAAACAGCTGGGTAACACAGCTGTATTCGGTAGGTTGTTAGAATTGTGTAAAAAGCAGGAGTTTTTATATTGAAGGTCACTCTTGTATTTAATCACTTCTTGATACCAAGAACAGTTATACATAATTTGAATTCTAAAGGGTTCTAGATAAAATTTAAAGAGTAAAAGTAGCTATGTCTTTTTCATCATTTAAAAGGAAGCTTGAGCTGTCTTAGGCATGAAATGTCCTCTGGTTGGTGAGTAACTAGTGGGGTGGACCTGAGCATGGTCCCCTGCTTCCAGGAAAGCTCTGGGTGGTGGTCTCAGATTGTATTTACTTTTTCTTTAACCTGTCTTTTTCCTTTTTGCCCCCCCCCCCCCCATCCCATTCTCAAAATTGACAAATTTACTTCTTTCGGTATTGTGGGTGTCTGATATTTGGGAAATTGCCTTGTTTTTCTACCATTTTTTCCTGTTATCATTAGTGTTAGTATTTCCACCTCTGTGTTCCTCTCACCCAGCACGTTGCCTGGCTTGCAGGAGATGTGCATTCAATGAATACAATTAAGGCCTAAGAGTTCGGAATGGAAGAGGATGTTCTCAACTAAGTGGTTGCACTGTTAACTAGCTGTTATGATTTTGGGCAAATAAATTGTCTATTCTTGTTTCTCCATCAAAGTTGAGACTGTTATCTTTTCCTTCTGGTGTGGAGGATTACTGTGACAACACATGGAAGAGTGCTTCAGAAATAGAGGTCTTGTGCAGAGGTGATTTATTTATGATATCTTATAGAAATGCAAGAGCTCTTTGTGCAATATGCAGATTAGTCGCCACAGAGCATGCAGAGGGAGTGATGCCCTCTCTCCCCAGAATACCCTGCAGCAGTGCTGCAGAGTTCACACTTGGCATATTTTCAGTGCCTTTGAGAAATTGTAATTTAATACAAATGCACAAGACCTATGATAGCATTTCTTTCTGTTTATTTATTTTTAATTGAAGTATAGTTGATGTACAGTGTTGTATGTTACAGTTGTACAACATAGTGATTCACAGTTTTTAAAGGTTATAGTTCATTTATAGCTATTATAAAATACTGGCTATATTCCCTGTGTTGTAGACACATAGTAGTGTTTCTGAGGTCTGCCTGCCCCATCACCTAAACACAGGCCTGAACGAGCTGCTTCGCTGCTGTAAACTGGCAGCTCAGGCGAAGTTAGAGGAGTTGGAAGGATGTTTTGTCTTGCGAGTCTGGTTTGTTTATGACTGGAAAGGCAGAGATAAACTTGAAGCCTAAAGACCACGCACTAAACTTAAATGATGGAAGTGTGTATGGTCAGCTTCTCCATTAGTGTGAGTCATTGAGAATGGTTGCGTGTCATGGAAGCAGTCACCAACTGTGTGGACGTATGGACAGTAACGTGTACTAGAGCTGAGGACTTTATAGTGGAGAATTATGAAATCCATGATTAAAATGGCATTTCCCTGGTGGCACAGTGGTTAACAATCCGCCTGCCAGTGCAGGGGACACGGGTTCGAGCCCTGGTCCGGGAAGATCTCACATGCCGCGGAGCAACTAAGCCCACGTGCCACAACTACTGAAGCCCGTGCTCTGCAACAAGAGAAGCCACCGCAATGAGAAGCCCGTGCACCGCAATGAAGAGTAGCCCCCGCTCGCTGCAACTAGAGAAAGCCAGTGTGCAGCAATGAAGACCTAACACGGCCAAAAAAAAAAAAAAAGATGGTATTTATGGTTAGTCAATAGGGATTTGTAAGAAAATTTGAAGAGCACTAGGTTAAAAAATCCAGTTTGGAAACTTGGTGAACTATGCTTTGTCTGTAGCATCTGGGTTGGTGTGTAACTGAAACTGTCTTAAGAGATATGGATTTTTTTTGATAAATACAAGAAATTTTTAAAAATTTTTATTTTATTGAAATATAGTTGATTTACAATGTTATGTTAATTTCTTTTTTTTTTTTTTTTTTTTGGCTGCGAGGCTTGTGGGATCTTAATTCCCCAACCCAGTGATTGAACCTGGGCCACGGCGGTGAAAGCACCGAGTCCTAACCACTGGACCGCCAAGGAATTCCCAATGTTCTGTTAATTTCTGCTGTACAGCAAAGTGATTGTTATACATACATACACATTCTTTTTCATATTTTTTTCCATTATGGTTTATCATGGGAAATTGTTTATAGTTCCCTGTGCTATACAGTAGGACCTTGTTGTTTATCCATCCTTGATATTATAGTTTGCATCTCCCAACCCCAAGCTCCCAATCCATCCCTCCTCCCCCACCCCCCTCACCCTTGGCAACCACAAGTCTGTTTTCTATGTTTGTGAGTCTGTTTCTGTTTGTAGATGGGTTCATTTGTGTCCTGTTTTTGATTCCACATGTAAGTGATATCATATGGTATTTGTCTTTCTCTTTCTGACTTATTTCGCTTAGTATGATAATCTCTAGGTCCATCCATATTGCTGCAAATGGCATTATTTATTACCACCACATCTTCTTTATCCATTCATCTATCAGTGGACATTTAGGTTGTTTCCATGTCTTGGCTACTGTAAATAGTACTGCAGTCAACATTGGGGTGCATGGATAAATACAAGAAATTTGATTATAACAAATTCTAGAACATCAATTTTTTAAAATATAAAGCATTATTCAGAAGATGAGTACTTCTTTTTTCCTGTTACCAAAAAATTCTGAGACTTTTTATATGTTAAATTTTGTTACTGATTTGCTCTGTTCTCTCTTTTGGAACTTAATAATTTATTCCTTGCTCTCTATTTATATCTCATTGGCTCCTCCACTGAATGTAAACGTGCTTAAGTCTCTTTCATTGTATATAAAACAAAACAAAATTAATGAACTCTCAGACCATTTGTCTCTCTCCCCAGCCTCCATTCTTGTCTTCCCTTCAAACCATGAAAGAATAGACTAAAACCCATTTTCTCTACTGATTCACTTTCCATTCACTCTTTTTTTTCTTTTCTGCTCATTTCTTCTTTTTTATTTTTAATTAATTTATTTATTTATATTTTATTTTTGGCTGCGTTGGGTCTTCATTGCTGCACGCGGGCTTTGTCTAGTTGCAGCGAGCGAGGGCCACTCTTTGTTTCCGTGCGCGGGCTTCTCATTGCAGTGGCTTCTCTTGTGGAGCACAGGCTCTAGGCAGGCGGGCTCAGTAGTTGTGGCATGTGGGCTCAGTAGTTGTGGCTTGCAGGCTCTAGAGCACAGGCTCAGTAGTTGTGGCGCACGGGCTTAGTTGCTCCATGACATGTGGGATCTTCCCGGACCAGGGCTTGAACCCGTGTCCCCTGCATTGGCAGGTGGATTCTTAACCACTGCGCCACCAGGGAAGTCCTCCATTCACTCATCACGTCCCTGGCCTCTGCCGTTGCCCTGCCAGTCAGATCAACCCATCCTGTCGGGGCCATCATCCTGACGTTGCATTTTTTTTGGTGTGTTGTTTGTACTGCCTTCTTCCCGAAGCGCCTCCCCTGACTCTGAGCACACCCTCCTGTCCCCTTTATGCCTTTCTGACTGTCCACTGCAGACCTTAGTGGGCTCCTCTGCCAGCTTCTCATCTTTTTGGTCACCCCTGAAATGGTAGTTTTGCCTTGAATTCTAATTGGGTTTCTTTTTCAGATTAAACCAGTGTTTCTCAACATGTTTTTTAAAAACGCTTTTTCCCTTTGATAAATAAAAATCTCTGGCTCCTCTTCTGGTGGTGCTTGGGGTTGGGGCGGTGGGTATGTGATTCTTCCCTCCCATCCTCTCACTGAGAGTCAGTGATACAAAGAAGATTGAAGGTTTACTCAGATTTATTTTCTATACCTTATAATCTGAAAACAGTAGGTAATGTTTGCTTTTCCAAGTATGAATATGCTTTTTCAAACCAAGCCACCCCTTCTCCCACCTCCTGGAAGCTTTGGCACGTCCTTCCCCTTGGAAGTCGCTGCTCTCCATCCACTCTCCTTAGGTGATGCTGTAGACCCGCCTCTGTGCAGACCACAGCTTTCTATCTCCAGTGCAGACCTCGTTCTGAGTTGAAGACCTGTATGTCTAACGTTTTGTTCATTTCCACCTGGATGGCTGTGGGCATTTTACAACTCAGTGTGCCCCCAAGTGAACTTGTTATCCTTCTCCCCCAAACCAGCTCTTCCTGTATTATCTGATTTGAGAAGTAGGAGCAGCACCACTTTCCGTACAGCTGCCTGGCAACTGTCATGGAGTTGTTAACACATCTTTGAACTCTTCATATTTTCCCTATCCCGTCCCCTTCTCCTTTCCTGCGTTCCTGCTCTAGGTCATGCCTTCATACATCTCTTGTTTAGATTTTTCCAATAGTACCCTAACTTGTGTTCTTTTCTCCAGTCTCCGTTCTGTCTTCCACACTGCCTCCAGGATGATTTTTCTAGAATATAATCTGTTCATGTGCTTCTCTTGCTTAAAACCCTTCAGTGATTCCTATTGTTGTTCTACAGAGTTCCTAGCGTTTTTTTGCATCATGATCTAATCTGAGAGGCTACCGAAAGAAATTGAGTGTTTTTTTCCCCTCCAGAAAAAATGCTTATGCACACAGAATTTGCATACAGTTCTGGGAGTTCGTTAATAGACATGGTTAAAATAATTTTCCAGCTTACAGAATAAAACCCGAGCTTCCAAGCATCCTGTAGCATACGAGGCAGGCCAAATGCTGACTACTGCTGAGCCCCATCCTCCTTGTATCATAGGACTTTGCCATGTCAAATGCTTAATTTTTGTGTTGTTCCCTGCTGTTCCAAAACACTTCTGTGCCTTTTCCTGGTCTACTTGACATCTAAAGTTCACCTCATCCCATTCCCCAGCTGGTTCAGTTAGTGACTACTCACATTCCAAGATCTGCTCCGATTTTACCTTCTTTCCTGATTTCCACTTCTTTTTTCTTTCTCCCGAGAGACTTACCTGTTCCTTGTTTTGGGTTGCCCCTCCCACTCATGGATACTGACTCGTATCATAGAATTTTATTGTTCTTATTTGTTTCTATGCTTTTGTTTTCCTCTACTTGATAGAAAACTCCTGAGGGCAGGCAATTGATCTTAAGCCTTTGTGCCCAATGCACAGATATTTCTTAAGATCTTAAAACAGTCTGTATCGTTGTTTTAAGTAGAAAACAATTCTTTGGAAACTTCTTAATAAGACATTTTGGTTTGAAACAACTACTAAGGTACATAGTAGGGGTCAAAAGGTACAAACTTCTGATTGTGAAATAAATAAGTCCTGGGGATGTAATGTACAGCCTGGTTACTGTAGTATGTAATTCTGCCTTGCATATTTGAAAGTTTCTAAGAGAGTATGTCTTTTAAAAAGGGGGGTACCTGGTATGTAAAACAGCTGTTAAGTCCACATGGAGAAGTGAATTGTACTTGCATTGATTAGGGTACAAGTTAAAGTAACTATCGAAGAGATTCAGAATACCGTGGCTTGAATAGGAGTCAGAGGCAAGTGGTCAAGGCGGGCAGGGCAGCTCTGCTCCATGGGGTCATTCAGGGACCCAGGTCCCTTCTGTCTTGCGCTGTCCCCAGCAGTGGTGTCCTTGTTTGCATGTCAGAGTGAGGTGTCTGCCATATGCACATTTCAAACCCAGAGAGGAGGAAAGAGGAAGTCTTCAAGGAGAGAGCCCCCCCCACACACATTGCACATGTAACTTCTCTTATTCCTCAGGCTCAGACTAATCTTGTAGCACACTAAGCTGTAAAGGAAACAGGGAAATGTTGTTTGCAGCTGTGTGGACATGGACGTAGCTGAAATTTAGTAGGCTTTATTAGTAAAAGAAATAAGAGAACATATACTGGCTGGGGGGGGAGGGTAAAGAGAGGGCAGAGCTAGTGTTTTTGCCACATAGGTGAAAATAGAGTAACTAGGGAGAGGTAGAAAGGGAAATTTGCTTTTTTTTTTTTTTAAGGGAACTTTATTATTTTTATTTCTTATTTTTGGCTGCGTTGGGTCTTCGTTGCTATGCATGGGCTTTCTCTAGTTGTGGTGAGCGGGGGCTACTCTTCGTCGTGGTGCGCGGGCTTCTCATTGTGGTAACTTCTCTTGTTGCAGACCATGGGCTCTAGGCGTGCGGGCTTCAGGAGTTGTGGCACGTGGGCTCAGTAGTTGTGGCACGTGGGCTCAGTAGTTGTGGCTCACGAGCTCTAGAGCACAGGCTCAGTAGTTGTGGCTCACGGGCTCAGTTGCTCCGCGGCATGTAGGATCTTCCCGGACCAGGGCTCAAACCCATGTCCCCTGCATTGGCAGGCGGGTGCTTAACCACTGTGTCTCCAGGGAAGCCCCTGTAATAAACTTTAAACTGAAAAAATACTTTTATGTTTTTAGGTTTTACACATCTGTAAGTAGACCTTTCCGGAGCTCTGCCAGCCGACTCCATGGCGTCCTCTACTACTGTGCCTCTAGGATTTCACTATGAAACAAAGTATGTTGTCCTCAGCTACTTGGGACTACTCTCTCTGGAGAAGCTGCAGGAGCAACATCTTTCCTCACCCCAAGGTATTATCTTTGGCTTGTGGTGGTTGTATTAAGTAGTAATAATTACTTCATGTGTGCAAAGTTATACGTATCTAAGTAACTTATAGCTCTGGTTATAAGATTGAATAATACTAATAGGCTCTTAAAGAATAAGAGCCACTCCATCCCTTCCCATCCCCTCATCCATTCCCAGAAGCATGACTTTTAACGTTTTTTAAGAGCTCGATATTTTATTTTATTTATTTATTTTTTGGCCGTACCATGTGGCTTGCGGGATCTTAGTTCCCTGACCAGGGATCGAACCCATGGCCCCTGCAGTGGAAGCATGGAGTCCTAACCACTGGACCACCAGGGAATTCCCAAGAGCTCCATATTTTAAATGATTGCCATTGATACAGGGAAAAATGTACTGAGTACATGTAAATAAACAGAAACCCATCTGCCTTTACAGATTTCATACTTAACAAGCCATAGATTAGAATTAAATAATTATTTTTAAAGTTTATAACACATCAAGTTCCTCAAGTCACCTTTTTTCAAGGATATTAGGGTTTCTTTTTTAATTGAAGTATAGTTGATTTACAATCTTGTGTTAGTTTCAAGTGTACAGCAAAGTGATTCAGTTATATATATACATATATATATTTTTTCAGATTCTTTTATAGGTTATCACAAAATATGGAGTAGAGTTTCCTGTGCTATACAGTAGGTCCTTGTTGTTTATTTTATATATAGTAATAGGGATATTAGATGTAAACAGTCTATCAGACTTAGAGAGTTTTTAGCACAGTTCTTTGTATTGCGAAGTTGTATATATCCTTCTTGAAATAATTTGCCAAACGAAGCTTAAAACAGTTACTAGAGGCTGAATTAATCTTCATTAAGATGCAACATCATCATCTTAAATATTCTTATGCATAGATTTTTACTGCAGCCATGGAGGTAGTTCTTATTTATCTGCTGCTGTTTTAGCTCAAGAAAGGGTAGTGTTGGTACTAGGACGACGCGGAATTAGCGTCTCCTCACAACTAGGGCACCTACCAGGCACCAGTGGGGGACCACGGACACCTAAGGGGACGGGAGGAACCCCCAGCGACTGGGGAGGACGTGGGCGTAGGGGGAGTGAAGGGGAAGGAGAAGTGGAGGCCGGATGGGACAGGAGCCCCTGAGGGGCGGCTGGAGGAGAGAAAGGGATCCCATGCCTGAAGGGGGAAATTGGGGAACCATTGGGAGGGCAGAGGATCAAAAGGGGACGTGGCCAGGTTTCCCCTGTCCACTTGGACCCCCGGGAGCCTGCTGAGATCCTTGGCCTGATCCTCTGCCCACTGAGGCCCCCTCCAGCCACGCAGGTCCTGAGGGAGTGGGAGAGAGGGAAGGGGGAGCAAAAGTAAAGGCTGGACTTCTGGGACCGGCACCCCTGGGGGCGGCTGGGGGAGGGGAGGAGTTCCTACACCCAGCGGGACCCACCCACGGTTAGGGGTCCAGTGGTGACTGGAGAGACCCTGGGGGAGACGGTGGGGGAGGGGCACGAAGGAACGGACGGGAACGGGGCCAGCGCTTTCCCTGTCCACTCAGGCACCGGGGAGCCTGTTGGGCTCCTGGCCTAATCCTCTGCCCTTGGAGCCTCCCTCCTGCCGCGCAGAGCCCAAGCCCCGCCCCTGCACCCCCAGCCAGGGCCCCACCTCTACACTCGGAGACCCCCTCCGAGACCCCCTCCAATGTGCTGGGCCGAAGCCCCACTCACACACGCTCACTCAGGGCCCTACTTCCAGACTCCAGAACCCCACGCTCCAGAGGCCCTCCTTTCCACATGCTGCCGCTCCCCTTCCGGGCAGGTCCTAAGCAGAAGCGCTGCCCCACACTTAAGGTCGCCCTGCCTAAGTCCCGCCCCACCCTAAACCCCAACCCTGCCTAAGTTCCACGCCCCACATAAACTCCTTCCCCAAGACCAAGGCACTTTTTTTTTCTTTTTTTTTTCTGCTGTGGTTTTATTTTACCTTATTGCAGTTGTTTCAATTATAGTTTTATTTTTCCTAATACATTTTTTATCGTACTAATTTTATTTTGTTTTTTATTTTTTGATATTGTACTGCTCCTTTTTGTCTTTCTTCCGTTTTTTTTCTTTTTTTTTTTTTTTTTTTGCGCCGTGCAGCTTGTAGGATCTTGGTTCCCAGGCCAGATATCAGGCCCAAGCTCCTGTGGTGGGAGCTCCGAGTCCAAACCACTGGACTAACAGAGAACCTCAGACCCCAGGGAATATCAGTCAGAGTGAGGCCTCCTGGAGGTCCTCATCTCAGCACCAAGACCCAGCTCTATCCAACTGCCTGCAAACTCCAGTGCTGGATGTCTCAGGCCAAACAACCAGTAAGACAGGAATACAGCACCAATCGTCAAAAACAAAAATGAAATGACAAAAAAATATGTTACAGACGAAGGAGCAAGGTTAAAAACCTACAACACCAAATAAATGAAGACGAACTAGGCAACCTACCTGAAAAATAATTCAGAGTAATGATAGTAAAGATGATCCAAAATCTCAGAAACAGAATGCAGAAAATACAAGAAAAATTTAACAAGGATCTAAAACAACTAAAGAGCAAACAAACAGTGATGAACAACACAATTACTGAAATTAAAAATACTCTAGAAGGAATCAATAACAGAATAACTGAGGCAGAAGAACAGATAAGTGAGCTGGAAGATAAAATGGTGGAAATACCTGCCAGGGAGCAGAGTAAAGAAAAAAGAGTGAAAACAATTGAGGACATTCTCAGAGATCTCTGGGACAACATTAGACGCACCAACATTCGAATTATAGGGGTCCCAGAAGAAGAAGAGAAAAAGAAAGGGTCTGAGAAAATATTTGAAGAGATTATAGTTGAAAACTTCCCTAACGTGGGAAAGGACATAGTCAAGTCCAGGAAGCACAGAGAGTACCATACAGGATAAATCCAAAGAGAAACACACGGAGACACATATTAATCAAGCTATCAAAAATTAAATACAAAGAAAAAGTATTAAAAGCAGCAAAGGAAAAGCAACAAGTAACATACAAGGGAATCCCCATAAGGTTAACAGCTGATCTTTCAGCAGAAACTCTGCAAGCCAGAAGGGAGCGGCGGGACATATTTAAAGTGATGAAAGGGAAAAGACCTACAACCAAGATTACTCTACCCAGGAAGGATCTCATTCAGATTCAATGGAGAAATTAAAACCTTTACAGATTAGCAAAAGTTAAGAGAATTCAGCACCACCAAACCAGCTTTACAACAAATGTGAAAGGAACTTCTCTAGGCAGGAAAAACAAGAGAAGGAAAAGACCTATAAAAACAAACCCAGGGGCTTCCCTGGTGGTGCAGTGGTTGAGAATCTGCCTGCCAATGCAGGGGACACGGGTTCGAGCCCTGGTCTGGGAAGATCCCACATGCCGCGGAGCAACTGGGCCCGTGAGCCACAATTACTGAGCCTGCGCATCTGGTGCCTGTGCTCCGCAACAAGAGAGGCCGTGATAGTGAGAGGCCCACGCATCGCGATGAAGAGTGGCCCCCGCTTGCCACAACTAGAGAAAGCCCTCGCACAGAAACGAAGACCCAACACAGCCATAAATAAATAAATAAATTTTAAAAAAAAACCCAAAACAATTAAGAAAATGGTAATAGGAACATACATATTGATAATTACTTTAAATGTAAATGGATTAAATGCTCCAACCAAAAGACATAGACTGGCTGAATGGATATAAAAACAAGACCAGTATATAAGCTGTCTACAAGAGACCCACTTCAGACCTAGGGACACATACAGACTGAAAGTGAGGGGATGGAAAAAAAAAGATACTCCATGCAAATGGAAATCAAAAGAAAGGTGGAGTAGTAATTCTCATGTCAGACAAAATAGACTTTAAAATAAAGACTATTACAAGAGACAAAGAAGGACACTACAAATGATCAAGGGATCAATCCAAGAAGAAGATTTAACAATTGTAAATATTTTTGCACCCAATACAGGAGCACCTCTATGCATAAGGCAAATGCTAACAGCCATAAAGGGGGAAATAAACAGTAACATAATAATAGTAGGGGACTTTAACACCCCACTTTCACCAATGGACAGATCATCCAAAATGAAAATAAATAAGGAGACACAAACTTTAAATGACACATTAAAACAAGATGGACTTAATTGATATTTATAGAACATTCCATCCAAAAACAACAGAATACACTTTCTTCTCAAGTGCTCATGGAACATTCTCCAGGATAAACCATATCTTGGGTCACAGATCAAGCCTTGGTAAATTTAAGAAAGCTGAAATCATATCAAGATCTTTTCCAACCACAACGCTATGAGAGTAGATATCGGTTACAGGAAAAAAACTGTAAAAAATACAAACACACAGAGGCTAAACAATACACTACTAAATAACCAAGAGATCACTGAAGAAATCAAAGAGGAAATCAGAAAAATACCTAGAAACAAATGACAATGAAAACACAACTACCCAAAACCTATGGGATGCAGCGAAAGCAGTTCTAAGAGGGAAGTTTATAGCAATACAATCCTTTCTCAAGAAGCAAGAAAAATCTCAAATAAACAACCTAACCTTACACCTAAAGCAATTAGAGAAAGAAGAACAACAACAACAAAAACAAAGTTAGCAGAAGGAAAGAAATCATAAAAATCAGATCATAAATAAATGAAAAAGAAATGAAGGAAACAATAGCAAAGAGCAATAAAACTAAAAGCTCGTTCTTTGAGAGGATAAACAAAATTGATAAACCATTAGCCAGACTCATCAAGATAAAAAGGGAGAGGACTCAATTCAACAGAATTAGAAATGAAAAAGGAGAAGTAACAACTGACACGGCAGAAATACAAAGGATCATGAGAGATTACTACAAGCAACTATATGCCAATAAAATGGGCAACTTGGAAGAAGTGGACAAATTTTTAGAAAAGCACAACCTTCCGAGACTGAACCAGGAAGAAATAGAAAATATAAACAGACGAATCACAAGCACTGAAATTGAAACTGTGATTAAAAATCTTCCATCAAAGAAAAGCCCAGGACCAGATGGCTTCACAGGTGAATTCTATCAGACATTCAGAGAAGAGCTAACACCTATCCTTCTGAAACTCTTTCTAAATATAGCAGATGGAGGAACACTCCCAAACTCATTTTACAAGGCCACCATCACACTGATACCAAAACCAGACAAAGATGTCACAAAAAAAGAAAACTACAGGCCAGAGTCTCTGATGAATATAGATGCAAAAATCCTCAACAGAATACTAGCAAACAGAATCCAACAGCACATTAAAAGGATCATACACCATGATCAAGTGGGATTTATCCCAGGAATGCAAGGATTCTTCAATATATGCAAATCAATCAGTGGGATACACCATATTAAAAAATTGAAGGATAAAAACCATATGATCAGAAAAAGATGCAGAAAAAGCTTTTGACAAAATTCAACACCCATTTATGAGAAAAAACTCTCCAGAAAGTAGGCATAGAGGGAACCTACCTCAACATAATAAAGGGCATATATGACACACCCACAGCCAACATCGTTCTCAATGGTGAAAAACTGAAACCATTTCCTCTAAGATCAGGAACAAGACAAGGTTGCTAAGGTTGCCCACTCTCAACACTATTATTTAACATAGTTTTGGAAGTTTTAGCCACAGAAATCAGAGAAGAAAAAGAAAAAGGAATCCAAATCGGAAAAGAACAAGTAAAACTGTCACTGTCTGCAGATGATATGATACTGTACATAGAGAATCCTAAAGATGCTACCAGAAAACTACTAGAGCTAATCAATGAATAAAGTAGCAGGGTACAAAATTAATGAACAGAAATCTCTCGCATCCCTATACACTAATGATGAAAAATCTGAAAGAGAAATTAAGGAAACACTCCCATTTACCACTGCAACAAAAATAATAAAATACCTAGGAATAAACCTACCTAAGGGGACAAAAGACTTGTATGCAGAAAACCATAAGGCACTGTTGAAAGAAAATAAAGATGATACAAACAGATGGAGAGCTATACCATGTTCTTGGGTTGGAAGAATCAGCATTGTGAAAATGACTATACTACCCAAAGCAGTCTACAGATTCAGTGCAATCCCTATCAAGCTACCAATGGCATTTTTCACAGAACTAGAACAAAAAATTGCCCAATTTGGAAACAGAAAAGACTCTGAATAGCCAAAGCAATCTTGAAAAAGAAAAACGGAGCTGGAGAAATCAGGCTCCCAGACTTCAGACTATAGTACAAAGCTACAGTAATCAAGACAGTATGGTGCTGGCACAGAAACAGAAATATAGATCAATAGAACAGGATAGAAAGCCCAGGGATAAACCCATGCACATATGGTCACCTTATCTTTGATAAAGGAGGCAAGGATATACAATGGAGAAAAGACAGCCTCTTCAGTAAGTGGTGCTTGGAAAACTGGGCAGATGCATGTAAAACAATGAAATTAGAACATTTCCTAACACGATACACAAAAATAAACTCAAAATGGATTCAAGACCTAAGTGTAAGACCAGACACTATAAAACTCTTAGAGGAAAACATAGGTAGAACACTCTATGACATAAATCACAGCAAGATCCTTTTTGACCCATCTCCTAGAGAAAGGGAAATAAAAACAAAAATAAAGGGGACCTAATGAAACTTAAAAGCTTTTGCGCAGCAAAGGAAACCATAAACAAAACAAAAAGACAACCCTCAGAATGGGAGAAAATATTTGCAAACGAAGCAACAGACAAAGGATTAATCTCCAAAATATACAAGGAGCTCATGCAGCTAGATATCAAAAAACCAAACAATCCAATCCAAAACTGGGCAGAAGACCTAAATAGACATTTCTCCAAAGAAGATATACAGATTGCCAACAAACACATGAAAGGATGCTCAACATCACTAATCATTCGAGAAATGCAAATCAAAACTACAGTGAGGTATCACCCCACACCAGTCAGAATGACCATCATCAAAAAATCTACAAACAATAAATGCTGGAGAGGGTGTGGAGAAAAGGGAACCCTCTTGCACTGTTGGTGGGAATGTAAATTGATACAGCCACTAGGGAGAACAGTATGGAGGTTCCTTAAAAAACTAAAAACAGAACTATCATATGACCCAGCAATCCCACTACTGGGCATACACCTGGAGAAAACCATAATTCAAAAAGAGTCATGTACCACAATGTTCATTGCAGCACTATTTACAATAGCCAGCACATGGAAGCAACCTAAGTGTCCATCGACAGATGAATAGATAAAGGTGTGGCACATATATACAATGGAATATTCCTCAGCCATAAAACGAAACAAAATTGAGTTATTTGTAGTGGGGCGGATGGACCTAGAGTCTGTCATACAGAGTGAAGTAAGTCAGAAAGAGAAAAACAAATACCATATGCTAACACATATATATGGAATCTAAAAAAAAAAAAACATGGGTTCTGATGAACCTAGGGGCAGGACAAATAAAGACATAGACGTAGAGAATGGACTTGAAGACACGGGGAGGAGGAAGGGTAAGCTGGGACGAAGTGAGAGAGTGGCAGGGACATATATACACTACCAAACGTAAAATAGATAGCTAGTGGGAAGCAGCCACATAGCACAGGGAGATCAGCTCGGTGCTTTGTGACCACCTAGAGGGGTGGGATAGGGTGGGAGGGAGACGCAGGAGGGAGGAGATATGGGGATATATGTATATGTATAGCTGATTTGCTTTGTTATAAAGCAGAAACTAACACAGCATTGTAAAGCAATTATACTCCAATAAAGGTGAAAAATAAATAATAAAATTTTAAAAATAAATAAAATTTGTAAAAAAGGGTAGTGTTGAGATTGAGAAATGATGGGCTCCAGTACCCTTCTAGCAGGAGGGATGACCAAAGATGTCCTAAGAAAGTTCATTGAATTGCTGACATGTAACTAGTGGGTGTGTTCTGTTTTTAAACTTCAAATCATATTTTAAGTACCCCGAGATAGGTTGCTGTTTAAACAAAATTACTTCAAAATGGCTTTAAAAACTCATAAAAGAAAATGTGATACCAAATATTGATTATTTCACCAAACTCACACAGCAGCTATTTTACTTTCTGTTGTCCTCTGATATTAATCAGCATGCACATAGTTTTCAAATAGTTGTAATCAGTTATTTGCGATTGTTTTCACTGTTTTATCTTAAAACATGTTTGCGTGTTTGTGTATTTTATCTCCATTGTTGCATGTCTAAGTGTTTCTATCACCTTAAACATCAATAGCATTGCTGTGTACAGTTTTTGGTTTACCATAGAGCACCACCCCCTGTTTTTAAATTTTTAAAAATATTTATTTATTTATTTATTTGGCTGCACTGGGTCTTAGTTGTGGCACGCATGATCTTCGTTGTGCGTGTGGGATCTTTTAGTTGCGGCTTGTGGGATCTAATTCCCTGGTCAGGGATCGAACCCGGACCCCTGCATTGGGAGCTCGGAGTCTTATCCACTGGACCACCCAGGTCACTAACACTGGTAGTAGGGCTTTAATTGAAAAAGTCAAGGCAAGAGGGTATCCTAAATAAAGAGGTTATCATAAGAAATTCTAACTTAAAATGTTAATAAACGTACATGGCAATTTTGGCGTACAGCCAAGGCTTTTTTGTTTTTGAATATGGGTCTCTTGATTGGAAGTCCATGTCATCTTTCTACCATAAACCGTATCTCCATATCTATTGCCTATAGTTTTAAATTTATGCTTATTTAAAGTGGAGCAAGAAATAAAGACACTTGTAAAGCAGTTTCTTTGAAGAGTCATTCTAGATTTTTATGATTTCCCCCCTAATCTTTTACAGTTGTGTCTCTCACACCCAATTTGATGTGGTATTTTTAAAGCCACTTCTCAAAACATTTAATTTAGCTTTCATAGAAATATCACGCCTCTTTGCATGTCATCTTTCAATGATGTCTGTGATTTTAAATAAATTACAGAATTTCAGTGACCAGTATAATGTTTTTTTTTTGGCCATGCTGTGCAGCTTGTGAGATCTTAGTTCCCCTGATCAGGGATCGAACCCGTGCCCCCCACAGTGGAAGCACAGAGTCCTAAGCACTGGACCGCTAGGGAAGTCCCAGTATTCCTAGTATAACTTTCCTAAACAGGCTGGGAGAACGATAATTGATTCTTGGTAGGCACACGCCCTGTACACATGTGCTCAGCTGGCAGTGGGTCTTGTAACTCAGCACATCACTTGTGGAGGGTAGTTAAGAGAGCTTCTATGTGTTGCTTTTTACTTTTCCCCAGTTATTTACTTTTCTAAATTGTCTAGAGTCAAACTGCTGAATCAGAGTAATATTTTTATGAGGAGCTTGCCATTTAAAATAAATATGTGTTCTATAGGTTGTCATACCATGTAGCACATCTTTTTTAAGTTTTTACACATTGTCTTTTTTGTTTTTTCTGGCTGTGCCAGGTCTTAGTTGCGGCATGCGGGCTCTTTAGTTGCGGCATGCCGGCTTCTTAGTTGTGCATGCATGCGGGATCTAGTTCCCCGACTAGGGTTTGAACCTGGGTCCTCCGCACTGGGAGCACGTAGTCTTACCCACTGGACCACCAGGGAAGTCCCTAAACATTGTCTTAAGAACTAACTATAACTTCTGAAAATGCTGGATTCTGTTGTTTTAAGACTCAGGTGTTTAGACTCAGTGAGCATCTATCATAATAGACTTTCTGGGAGTCCAGCTGAGTAGCTGTGTTGATAGTGTTTACTCCATAAATGGTTAGGTCCCCTGAGGCAGGGATTATGTCTTCAGTATTTCAGCTTGGGAGGAGGATTCTGGGAATTAATTTTATGAAACATATGTGGTTTTTATATTTCAACCTCCTAATTCCATAGGTGCCCAAAGTAGACATCAGGACTCAGTGGATTAGAGCAAGACAGTTTAATACTCTAGCCCAGCAAACAGCAGGAGTGTTACTGTGGCGGCAGTGGTTCCCCTGCCCTCAAGGACCATAGGGCAATGCCATGAACCCACGTGGTGGCTTTTCAAGCAGGAGTCGTGCTGCAGCTGAGGAACCCGGTCCCGAGGGCTCAGCGCCTTCTGCAGCAAACAGTAAGCACGTCAAGTTCCCTTTCCCGAGGAGCGAGCAGTCATGTGGTCGTTGGACCTGCCTGATTGTCTTCACTGCTAGCTGTGGAGAGGGCTCGGTCAGAGGACAGTTAGGCCCGCGGTTTGTCATGTTCAGCAAGGACGTACAGGGATGCCTGGGGCTCGTGGCCACAGGCTGCTGCTCCCAGCCATCCGCCCCTCAGGTTACGTGCGGTGAGATCCATTCGTTTGTTTCGTTAACACCTGATTGAGGTTGTTACCAACAGAATCCAAATGAGCATAGTGGGGATAATAATTCTGCAGTGTCGATCTCAGCCATCCTCCTCAGGACCCCAGGTTCAGCCAAGCGAGTCAGTCCCAGAGGGACTAGTAGGACTTTTTTCAGATAATCACTTGTTTTTCTTCCTTAGCTTGTGTGGCTTGTTCCACGTAACCAGTAGTAGTAATCAACTCAGCAGGAGGTATTGGTAGCCACACGTACTCCTCCCTGTTCATCCAGGATGTAGGCCAAGACCAGTCTCTTGTACTCCACACAAGGGCATTTAGACTAACCTGCTGACCTCCTAGGGCTGCCGTCTCGCGGGCTATGGTAGCTAAAGATAAGGATAGGTTCCGGGTTGTTACCTGTGTGACATGAACGCCCACACCAGGGAACAGTGGACCCAGGAGTCAGTGTGTCCCGGGTAGGACGGCCTTCTCAGTCCAAGGGGGTGCCATTGACTCTTAGGGACATTGTCCAAGGCAGGGTTGGCAAACAGCAGGCCTTGTGATTTTAGCTTTAGTTCATTAAGAAACATTTTCAAGTCTGCAGTGAAAGCTAGTTTCCAAAGCTATTCATCATTTGATAATAGTGGTTGAGGGCGGTTCTTCTTCCTCAGAAAAACTTTGGTGTCACTTTTGAGCTCAAAAAATTGCAATGAAATGCTACCACTCTTTAGACATTGAACTGCTATGTGATAGGGTATGTCAGGATATCCAGCTTAGACTTCTGACAAAAATTCATGAAGCTAATGATTAAGTCCAAGACAGCGAGTGAAGTTCACTGTTGAAACTCCTGGTTCATTATACAGGATAGATTTAAGTATTTTCCAGAGTACTACTGAGGAATACAGTGAACGAGCATAGGGTGTAAATACCTTACGTCTTCAGTTCTTGTGAATTCATCTTTTTCTGCTCCTCACAGTTTTGCCACTCTCAGTTACACAGCTTGGCGGATTCCGCTTCGGGGTGTGGTGAATCCGCATTGCCACGGTTTCTTTGCAGGCGTCCCTGTGTGTGGTTGCTCTCTGCAGGCTGTGGCGGCTCTTGAGTCGGTTCCGGTGCGGCGCTGCCCCTAGAACGGGTAACCGCTGAGTCTCAGGCGTGTGTCGGGGCCGAGGAAGGCCCCTGAGAGTCGTTGCCTTGTATTTCAGTTAATTGTTGTTGTTCTCAGTGTCCTCCACTCACGGAGCAGCTGTTCTCTTCAGAAGACTAATAGTATTCAACTTTTGTTTTTACTGGGCACATTTCTTCAGCTGCTGCAGTCGAACACAATTTCCTTGCTTGGCTAACAGTGGAGCCCCTTCGGAACTTCGGTTGTGGCCTCGTTTTCATTGCTTATTTCACAAGGAAATTCATGGTGAGATGTTCCGTTGAAAATGTTCCGGCTTTTCTGATGGACTCTGTCCTGTGAGTTGGGAGTCCGGTGATGAGCGCTTTCAGCCTGGCGACAGTGGCGCGCGTCGTGCTCCTTCCGCACAGCCAGGCCACCCGGGACCGTGCCGCCTCATGTGGTGACAGGATGATCTGTGCTCCCCTGTGTCTGAGGAGCGCGACGTCCCGAGTCCAGCTCTGTTCTTGTGTTGGCATGTGCTCGTGCACAGGTGCAGTGAGGATGGGGGTGCGGCAGTGCCCTCGTGTCCCTGCCGTGTCCCTGCCGCGCAGGCTCTGTGGGCGGCTCGTCTCCACTGTCACTGGAGCAGCGTGGGGAACGCACGGCTGGGTGAGCGTGGCTCAGTTACGCTTTATTTACAGGCACGGAATTTCCTGTGATTTTTATATGTCACGAAGTACTAATCTTGCCTTTTTTTCAGGCATGTAAAGACGTAAAAACCATTTTTAGCTTGTGGGCTGTGTAAAAATATGCAGGGGGCAGGTTTGGCTGATGGGCCCTAATTTGCTAACCCCCAATGACAGTGCAGAATGAACATTGTTTTTCTCATTATTATTGAGGAGCTCAGTCTATTTATGCACAAAACTGAATGCTGTGTTTTTGTTTTTTTATTTCTGGCTGCGTTGGTTCTTTGTTGCTGCGCACAGGCTTTCTCTGGTTGCGGCGAGCGGGGTCTACTCTTGGTTGTGGTGCACGGGCGTCTCATTGCGGTGGCTTCTCTTGTCGCGGAGCATGGGCTCTAGGCACGCGGGAGTCAGTAGTTGTGGCATGTGGGCTCAGTAGTTGTGGCACACGGGCTTAATTGCTCCGTGGCATGTGGGATCTTCCTGGACCAGGGATCGAACCCGTGTCCCCTGCATTGGCAGGCGGATTCTTAATCACTGCACCACCAGGGAAGTCCCTGTTCTTTTTTTATATTAAGCCCAAATCCGTTTCCTTTAATCATATTTCTTTTTTTACTAAAATAATTCTTTTTAATTATGTAAGTTATATATATGTATTTGAAAGTATTTAGAAAAGTAAAAAAGTGAAAAAAAAAATCCTATAATCCAGTAACTGAAATTATGAAATATTAACATTTTCCCATTTTTATAGATACATATAAACTTGAGTTTATGATTTACAAAAATGAGATCATGTACATGCCATTTTGTAACATTTAAAAAATTAACAATATACTTGAACATCTGTCCACATCAATAAATAGGTACCTACAGTCTCCTACTGTAGGATATTTAGGATGTTCACCAGTATTTGCTGGTAAAAGGTAATCTGTTAACCTGCAGATTTTCTTTCCAGTTCTAGCTTCATTTACATTTCTAAAACCTTCCCCTACTAGTTATAGCCTGATAGGTCTAGAAAAACACTATTTAATAGAGCTTTATGCAGTGATGAAAATGTTCTGTATCTGCTCTTTTCAGTATTACAGTCACAAGTCACATGTGAATGCTTGAAATATGACTAGTGCAACTGAGGAACTGAATTTTTAATTTTATTTAATTTTTATTTAAACTTAAAAAGCTGCATGTGGCTAGTGGCTGTAATATTATTAGACACACAGGTCTAGAACTCAGTTTTTTATCTTCCTCTCTAAGCTAGCCCCTGTTCTTACAGTGATTTGTTAAGGGTACCACCTGCTATCCAGGCTTGAAACACAGGGGTCATCCTTTAACTTTTATCTCTGCTTCCTTCCCTCTTTGTCAACTGTTATCAACTGTTCCAATTTTGTGATGATTCTCCCATTATCCTTCAGGTCCTGCCTCAAAGTACTGCAAATGTCTCCTGATGTTTCTCCTTCATTTCATGTTTTCTCCATCGTGTATTTTGCATGCTACAAGCAGATTGAGCTTCCTCACATTGCCTCTTACATGGAGAGCCCACAGTTCCTCCCTTTTCCCTCAGGCTGTTCTACAAAAGAGACTTTCGCTGGTTTTCCTGATCCTATTACCTGTTGTGTCTCATGTCTGTCGTTGCTTTGGACTGTAAACGAGCTATGCTTATTCCTATCTGTATTTTTCCCCTTGAGCTGAGCTGCTCTAGAATAGTAGGCTTCTCTGGTAGTGGTTCCTGCTGCTTCCCCTGTCTGTTCTTGTCTCCTTCCCGGGCCCCTGGGAAACTGCATTTAGGCAGGGCCATATGACTAGTCCTAGCCAGTGAAATGTGAGTGCGTGGGGTTTGTGGCACTTGTAGGCTGTGGCATTTAAGAGCCAGTATGCCTCCTCCCCATTCTTTTTCCCTTGCCTTGTGGATTTAAGGGGGGTGTATGTTCCTAAGGGCATAGTTGTAGTAGGGCAGGACCACCATCAGGCAGGGTTGCTGAGTGACTGTATGACAGTTTCCTTACCTCCAATTTCCCGGGTTAGATATGGAGCACAAGGGAGAGATGGACCTTTGGGTTAAGTTGCTGAAATTGCTGGCTTTATTTATCACTGCAGCATAGACTACCCTGTCCTAATTAACATATCTCCCATATTTACACATTAGGGTGACCAACTGTCCAGTTTGCCCGGGAGTGGGTAAAACTGGAAAATCCTGGGCAAACTGGGTGAGTTGGTCACCCTAATACATAAAGTACTTTCCCATCTACCCAAATTCCACTTATTTATGATATTTCTTAACTGTAACAGACTTCATGCTCACAGAAAACCAGGCCTTTTCAACCCCTGTGATTATTAAGTTTGTAAGGACCTTAAGCAATTACATAAGCCTGTGTTGATCAACTTTTTCCCCCTTGCTTGAGCATAGAATTTTTTTCTACCTGAACATTGTAGGATCTGAGGAGTTTACCTGCTTTGACGTTTTTGTTTTGTTTTTGAAATTTGGTTGTTACCCTTGTATTGTTTCCTTAAGCCTAAATACAGAGTATTATGTCAATACATAAATACAAATGTGTATGCTAACTTCTTAGAAGGAAAAATTAGGTCCTACTTGCTGTCTTTGCTGCTTTGCTGTCTGATTTGTTATCTAAAATGTGATGTAGAACTCCCTTCTATGCCATGCTGTTATAAATAGGGCCTGCTGTAGCATGTATTGGTGCAATGTGGTTAGGGTTTGGTTTCAAATTCATGAAGCAATAGGTGTGAAAAGAAGAGGCTAAAGGAGGTGACCCTATTCATGACTCAAGACTTCTGTCACGTTAAATGTCTTTCATTTTTTCCTAAGTGAGTCATGTGCTGGGTACATACTTTTCCATAAATAGTTAACTCTGAACTTTTCCAGAAGTTGTCAGCTCTTCCAGACTGTGTTAGTTTGTTGAATATGTTCAAGATTATATATTCTCACTAGTAGAAGTCCTGCTGACTTACATATATGATGCCAGATAATAACTTGTTCTGTTCACCTTTGCATCTTTTAATATAGAGCACCTTGGTGTTGTAGTCATTAATAGGGATTTAGTAAGACATTTCTTAGGTTAGGAAAGAGAGTAAGTTCATGTCTGTTAATTAGTAATGTGACTGTCAAATACATGTCGTGATGCTGGCTTGTTATTCGTTCAGCCGTTAAGCACTAACCCCCTATTCTCCCCTCCTCTCCCTCCCTAGGCAAGCACTATTCTACTTTCTGTCTCTATGAATCTCATTTGAGTGGAATCGCACAATATTTGTTCTTTTGCGTCTGGCTTATTTTGCTTAGTATAATGTCTTTAAGGTTCATCCATGTTGTAGCCTGTTTCAGAATTTTACTCCTTTTTAATGCTGAATCATATTACATTGTATGCGTAAGCACATTTTGTTTATCTGTTCGTCTACTGATGGATATTGGATTATTTCTACCTGTCGACTATTGTGAACAATGCTGTTATAAACATTTGTGTGCAAATAATCTGTTTGAGTCTCTGCTTTCAATTCTTTTGGGCATATACCCAGGTGTAGAATTGGTGGGTCATTCTATGTTTAATTTTTTTGAGGACGTGCCATCCTTTTTTTCCCACAGTAGCTGCATCATTTTACATTCCAATCAGCAATGCACGGGGGTTCCAATTACTCCACACCCTCACCAATGGTTGTTGTTTCCTGCTTTTTTTGTAACAATCATCCTAATGGGTGTGAAGTGGTATCTCACTGTGGTAGCTCATTTCTTTTTATTGCTGAATAATATATCATTGTATGGATGTACCATAGTTTTTTTATCCATTCTCCTATTGAAGAACATCTTGGTTACTTTCAAGTTTTGGCAATTATATATAAAGCTGTTATAAACATTCATGTGCAGGTTTTTATGTAGATATAAGTTTTCAACTCATTTGGGTAATATCAAGGAGCATGATTGCTAGATTGTATGGTTAGAGTATGTTTAGCTTTGTAAGAAACTACCAAGCTGTCTTCTAAAGTGGCTGTACCATTCCCACCAGCAGTGTATGAGGGTTCCAGTTTCTCTTCATCTTTGCCAAACTTACTATTGTCCACGTTTTTTATTATAACTATACTGGTGGTGTGCAGTGGTACCTCATTGTGGTTTTAATTTGCATTTCCCTAGTAGCTAATGATGTTGAACATCTTTTTTTTTTTAATAAATTTATTTTCTTTCTTTATTTTTGGCTGCGTTGGTTCTTCATTGCTGTGCGTGGCTTTCTGTAGTTGCAGTGAGTGGGGGCTACTTTCGTTGCGTGCGGGCTTCTCATTGTGGTGGCTTCTCTTGTTGTGGAGCACGGGCTCTAGGGTGCATGGGCTTCAGTAGTTGTGGCACGTGGGCTCTAGAGCTCAGGCTCAGTAGTTGTGGCACATGGGATTAGTTGCTCTGCGGCATGTGGGATATTCCCAGACCAGGGCTCGAACCTCTGTCCCCTGCATTGGCAGGCGGATTCTTAACCACTGTGCCACCAGGGAAGCCCTGCAGTTGGAGTTTTGATAGGGATTACATTGAATCTGTACATCACTTTGGGGAGTATCACCATCTCAAATCAATTTTTCAAGACAGATTCTCATAACCCGATCCCAGTAGTGTTTCACAATTCATTATTTCCAGAGATGTGTACTGTTTAATTTTTTTACATTCTTTCTATCAGGAACAAGAGATGTTTGACCCTGACTGCTATGAACCCAGAGTTTGAGTGGGTGCTCGTTGGATTTTCTTTGCATTCTTCTCTTTAAAATCCGTCCTTCCTCAAACCTCTCCCCTAATCTGCAGGATAGCTGGGGATGTGGTAACACTGGAGCCTGAAAACTACTGTTGTGATTGACTTTTTTGGAATTTCGTTGTTTCTTTTTTTTTTTTTTTTTTTTTTCTTTTTTAGCTGTGTTGGGACTTCGTTGCTGTGCGTGAGCTTTCTCTAGTTGTGGCGAGCAGGGGCTACTCTTCGTTGCGGTGCACAGGCTTCTCATTGCAGTGGCTTCTCTTGTTGTGGAGCATGGGCTCTGGGCACACGGGCTTCAGTAGTTGCAGCATGTGGGCTCAGTAGTTGTGGCGTGCGGGCTTAGTTGCTCCATGGTATGTGGGATCTTTCCAGACCAGGGCTCAAACCCGTGTCCCCTGCATTGGCAGGCAGACTCCCAACCACTGCACCACCGGGGAAGTCCAGAATTTGTTTCTTAAAAATCTGGTTTCTTACTTACTGGTCCAGTATGGTATCATTTGGAGTATTTGTTTTTGCTATTGAATGAATAATTGAACTATGTTGTCTGTACTATTCAGTAGATGTTTGATTATAATCTGATTTGATTATAATTTGATTATAATTATTTGGTTATAATTATTTGGGTTGTCAAGAGCAGTATTTGTCAAGTTTAATTGCCTGAACACTTATTAAAACAAAGATCATGGAGCCCTGCCCCAGACCTACTGAACCAGATGCGCCATACTGGGTCCTGGGAATCTGTAGCTTTAATTATTACTTCATTATTATTTAATATTCTCTCAGTAATTTTAATGTGCCCCAGTTTGGGGAACCATAGATTTAGAAAGCATTTGCCCTGGAAGGTCTAGGCCATACATACAGCTGTTCTAAGCTTGTTGGTCTGATATTCATTTTGAGTGCATTTCAGGGCTGGAGTATGATGATTGCTGACTCATCTGACCCTTCCTTTGACACGGAGGTGGGTTGGATTTAGTGTACTAAAGTCTGTTTATCTTTGAGATATTTTTCTGGGTTTATAGTGCAGGATTTATGCTGCATTGGTGCTACTGCATAGCTCTGTGCTTTTGAAAATCAGGGTGGGGTGGGGGGTTGGTTGAGTGAAAAAGCAGTGAATCTGTCTGTGTCATTGGTTATTAAAGAAATAGCCTTTTGTATCCTGACAGCAGTAGACTTTTTCTGGTTTAGGTTTTCCACATGGCTTATTATCAAGTACGACAACTTGTCGTGTGTAATTAGCATCACATTAGTCTCATGAGAATAGGTACGCCTTTAATCAGCTGCTTTTCTTTAATTGGGCAGGATGAGGCATACGGTAACCAAGACATTCCTGTCATTTACTTTGCGGCCTGGCGGTGGTGTTGGTGGTGCTGTGATGGGTGTGAGGGTGTGTATGTGTCTTAGGTGTGCAGATTTTCCTGAAAGGGGCAGATGGCAGATAAAACATTCAAATATTCCTTATTTTTCATTCATTTTACTTCAGAAATTGTAATCGTATGTTTTTGAATTCAGTAATAATTTTACTTATCAGAATATCTACTTTCTAATCTTATTTCTGTATAATTTATTTGAGCCTAGGCAAGTCATTTCTGAAAACTCTCATAAGCTTGGAGATGGTGGTTGAGGTCTTATTCTTTCCATTCCTCCTCCTCAGTGTTCTCCATCACAATCCATCACCATAAATAAATGTTCTCGTCACTGTCCTGTGTAGGTAGTTATTCTGTATTCTTACTCTCTTACATAAAATGACTACTCATTTTCTTTATTTCTTTTAACTTTTGTCATTTGAGGTAGCCTCAAAATATACTGATAACTTTTTTTAATTCCTCTGAATCTATTTATAACTTTTATTTTATTGTCTTTTTTTTAAGTGTCCTTTCTTCCCAGTAGAGTTGTCGTGTCATACATTGTAATACTTTGAGTCTTCATCGCAGTGACAGTGATAGCTGTTGCTGTCAAGTATTCGTGTACTTTTTTAGTCCTTACTTGACCCAAGTCTAGGACAAAGAGACTACCTCAAATAGTTTGTAGTTTGTAATCAGGTCAGATTAATGATGATAAACTATAATATCATTGAATGATATAAGACAGTATATATTTAAGTGTTAAAGTATGTGGCACAGATTAAGTGATATACATGTTCAAACATCAGTGATACGTAAGTAGTCAGTGAAGTTACTGTGGAAAAGTAGAGAGACTTAAATTGGTCCTTGCAGGGAATTCTCTAGCAGTCCAGTGGTTAGGACTCGGCACTTTCACTGCCGAGGGCCCGGGTTCAATCCCTGGGCAGGGAACTAAGATCCTGCAAGCCACCCGGCGAGGCCAAAAAAAATTGGGACTTCCCTGGTGGTGCAGTGGTTGGGAATCCGCCTGCCAATGCAGGGGACATGGGTTTGAGCCCTGGTCCGGGAAGATCCCACGTGCCACAGAGCAACTAATCCCATGCGCCACAACTACTGAGCCTGCTGCGCTCTAGAGCCTGCGAGCCACAACTGCCGAGCCCGCACGCCTAGAGCCCGTGCTCCGCAACAAAGAGAAGCCCCCACTTGCCGCAACTAGAGAAAGCCCCTGCGCAGTGACAAAGACCCAACCGCAGCCATAAATAAATATATTAATTAATTAATTAATTAATTTTAAAAAATTGGTCCTTGCAGGGTGGACAGAATTAAATAATCAGGAAAAGGAAGAGCAGTCCAGGTTAGGTAAAAATGTCTTTTTTTGTTAGTGAAGAAATTGGCAGTGAGTTCATACTGGGTGGGAAGAGGAATTAATTTTTAAAAATTTCTTACCATATATCATTTAATGTGCCTTATAATTAATACATAATGGGAATAAATAAATAAATTCCAATCAAGTCAGAATAGGAAGACTACATTTCCATAGTGAGAGCAGTGAATTTGCTTCTGAGGCAAAGGCAAAAATGAGTGAAGGTATACGGTAGGCCCTCCTTATCCATGGGGAATATGGTCCAAGATTCCCAGGGGATGCCTGAAACGGTGCCGGTTAGTACCAAACCCTGTGTGTACTGGTGTTTTCCTATAATAATGGGCGGGTAGTGTATACAGTCTGGATATGCTGGGTGTGTTTCAGGTCTCAGGCGGGATGGAGCAGGACCCCACCAGGTTTCACGACACTAATCAGAATGGTGTGTAATATAAAAGTAATGAATTTTATTTCTAGAATTTACTATTCAGTATTTTCCAACCGTGGCTGATTGCGGGTAACTGAAACCACAAAGGGGACTACTGCATATAGTCCCCAGGATTTTTTTCCCATAACCAGAAGCTATACTATTTTCCTTAAAGTGGAATGTTATTCTTTTAAGAGAATTGTTTTTTCACTTAGAGCTTTATTACATAGGGCACAAAGAAATGCAGTAGAAAATGTCAATATCAAATACAGTATTACATTTCAAGACACTTTCTTAATGTAATTGTGGATAAAAGCTAAGGAAATGGCACCAAAGTGCAGCTCAGTTATAACAAATAGGTAATATTATCTGGGGATTTTTCTGATGATCCAGCTTAATTTGAGGATAAAATCTAGAATGCAGGGAATGGAGGGACTACTTCTCATGTCAGGAAGCCTTATAAAAAGTTTCCTCCAACAGGTTGTATTCCCTGGAAAGAGTCTGAAATATTCAGGAGCTCTATATTTCTGATTAAGGACGGGTCAGAAGCAAGCTGGCCGATGTTGAGTCTGAGATGTTTTTGCAGCACTTAAAAGGCTCACCCAAGCTCTTCAGCATGGCGCTCACCCTGCTTCTGCTGTGGGAGTGCATGTGAAGGAGGGTCAGCTAGGTAAGAGAAGGGTTTGTCCTAAAAGCACTGTGTTCGCTGTAGCTCATGGCAGTGACCGATCAAAATTCTTCCATTGTTGACCACGGCAGAGGTTATTTGAGCCTGGAAAAAGTTTGAAGGCAAGTCTCTTCGAGGCAGTCACATCTGCTGGAAATTTGGAAAACCAGGGGGGACTGTAGCTTCCTGGTAAAACTTCCCAGATGAATTTATTGTGAAATGTACCCTTATATTTAAAAAATTAACTTTCATTCTGTATTTTTTTAATATAAATTAATGAATCTCTGTTGGACATGTGTTCAGGAAAAAATATATTTTAGTTTTATTTTTTTAATATTTATTTATTGGTTGCATCGGGTCTTAGTTGCAGCATGCAGGCTCTTTGTTGTGTGCGCGGGCTTCTCTCTAGTTGTGGCACGTGGACTCAGTAGTTGCGGCATGTGGGCTTAGTTGCCCTGCGGCATGTGGGATCTTACTTCCCCCACCAGGGATCGAACCGGTGTCCCCTGCATTGCAAGACGATTGTTAACCACTGGACCACCAGGGAAGTTCCTGTATTTTAGTTTTAGATCAATTGATATTAAGCCATTCTCTCTTGCAGCAATTGAAGAGTGAGGGTAACTGTTGGTGTTATAACAGACACTTTCTGTCACTTGGCATTATCTAAACTGTCAGAAGGTTGTTTCTGCTGGTCCAGACTTAGAGTACTGAAAACAGATTCTGTATGAGCATCACTGATTAGGAATCTATGATAAGCTGATTCTATTCACAGGGACAAGGTTTGGGGTAAGATCACTGTGCAATGGTAACAACCCATTTTAGAGAGTCAAAAGGATTGGTGGGTGGGAGCCACTATCTTTTGAGCATTTTTGATGTGGTGGAGCTTAACTAATTTATCTCACTTCCCTTGACAGCTTCTCTTTGTGATAGGTATTATTCTCCTGTTTACGTAAGAGGAGAGGTTCAAGAAGATTATTTTCGTTGCCTAAAGTCACGTGTAATGAGCTGGAATGCTTGCCCCAAAGCTTACCTCCCCCTTTACTGAGACGCCTTCCAGGAAGCCAGAGGGAGAGAGAGAATTTCAGTGAAAGAAATAAGATTGACCCCAAATAATTCCCCAGTCTGTTGACCCCAAATATTCCCCAGTCTGTGTTTGCCTTGTTTTAATAATGTTACGTATATTCTGGAAGTCACTTTACCTAGTGTAATTATATTAATCAGTGATGTTGTAGAGCCGTCTAAACTACAGATTACTTTTAAAAGGAAAACCTGTTCTAATTATAAGCAGTACTTGAGATTTCTTACAAGTCTGGAAGTGAAATAAGCCAGTTCCTGAAAGACAAATGTTGTATGATTCCACTTGTATAAAGTGCTTAGAGTAGTCAGAATTGAGAGAGAAGTAGAATGGTGTTTGCCAAGGGCTGAAGAGAAGAGGTAATGGAGAGTTACTGTGTAGTGGGTCTAGAGCTGCAGTTTTACAAAATGAAAAGAGTTCTGGAGATGGATGGTAGCACAACATTATGAATGTATTTAATACTACTGAACTGTACACTTAAAAATGGTTAAGATGGTAAATTTTGTTAGATGTATTTTACCACAGTAAAAAAAAAAGTTGGAAAAACAAAGCCTATATGTAAAGATAGATTTTTATGCTTTATGAGAATTTACAAAGATTACCTTATTTATAGGATACATTTTGTCTTCAAATTTTGCGTAAGATTGTCTTTTTTTTATTTTTGACTGCGTCAGGTCTTAGTTGCAGCATGTGGGATCTTTCTTTGCAGCGCATGGGCTTCTCTCTAATTGTGGCACTTGGGCTTAGTTGCCTGGTGGCATGTGGGATCTTAGTTCCCTGACCAGGGATCAAACCCTTGTCCCCTGCATTGGAAGGCAGATTCTTTTTTTTTTTTTAATTTTTGGCTGCGTTGGGTCTTTGTTACTTCGTGTGGGCTTTCTCTAGTTGCAGCGAACGGGGGCTACTCTTCGTTGCGGTGCATGGGCTTATCATTACGGTGGCTTCTCTTGTTGCGGAGCACAGACTCTAGGCACACAGGCTTTAGTAGTTGTGGCACGTGGGCTCAGTAGTTGTGGCGCACAGGCTTAGTGGCTCCGCGGCGTGTGGGAACTTCCCGGACCAGAGCTCAAACCTGTGTGCCCTGCATTGGCAGGTGGATTCTTAACCACTGTGCCACCAGGGAAGTCCCTGTGTCTGTTTTATGTAATTAGAAAACTTACCAACTTTATTAGGTATAATTAAGAAAAATTGCATATATTTAAGGTGTACTACGTGATGGTTTCATATAAATATACTGTGAAATGGTTACCACAAGCAAGCTAATTAGCATTCATTACCTCACATAGTTACTGTTTTTTTTTTCTTCTCCCTCACCCCTCTCCCCCTGGCAACCACCTGTTTGTTCTCTGTGAGTCTGTTTCTGTTTTCTTAGGTTGGCTCATTTGTTTTGTTTTTTTAGATTCCACGTATAAGTGAGATCATATGGTATTTGTCTTTCTCTGTCTGACTTATTTCACTTAGCATAATACCCTCCAGGTCCATCCATGTTGTCACAAATGGCAAGATTTCATTCTTTTTTTTATGGCTGAGCAGTATTCCATTGTACTGGATTGGCCAAAAAGTTCATTCAGGCTTTTCTGTTACATCTTACAGAAAAACCCGAGCGAACTTTTTGGCCAACCCAATACACACACACACACACACACACACACACACACACACACTCACTCACATATACCAAATCTTCTTTATCCATTCGTCCGTTGACGGACACTTAGGCTGTTTCCGTATCTTAGCTATTGTAAATAGTTCTGCATGAACATGGGTGCCTGTGTGTGTATGTATGTATGTGTGTGTGTGTGTGTGTGTGTGCGTGTGTGTGTGTGTGTGTGTGTGTGTATATATCTTTTTGAATTATTTTCTTCAGAATAATACCCGGAAGTGGAATTCCTGGATTGTATGGTAGTTCTATTTTTAATTTTTTGAGGAACCACCATATTGTTTTCCATATCGGCTGTATCATTTACATTTCCATCAACAGTGCACGACCTCGCCAACATTTGTTATTTATTGTCTTTTTGGTAATAGCCATTCTGACAGGTGTGAGGTGATAATCTCATTGTGGTTTTGATTTGCATTTTTCTGATGATTAGTGATGTTGAGCATCTTTTCATGTGCCTGGTGGCCATCTTCTTTGGAATGTCTGTTGCGATCCTGTGCCCAATTTTAATTGAGTTTTTTTTTTTTTTTAATGTCTAGTTGTATGTGTTCTTTGTATATTCTGGATAGTATCATTTGCAAATATCTTCTCCCATTCATTAGGCTGTCATTTTGTGGCTAGTTTTTTTCACTGTGCAAAAAAAATCTTTTTAGCTTAATGTAATCCCGTTTATTTTTGCTTTTGTTTGCCTTGCCTGAGGAGACATATCCAAAAAAATATTGCTAAGATCCATGTCAAAGAGCGTACTGCCTATGTTTTCTTCTAGAAGTTTTATGGTTTCAGGTCTTATAAGTCTTACAAGTCTTTACTCCATTTTGAGTTTTTTGTGTGTGTATATGGTGTGAGAAAGTGTTCCAGTTTGATTCTTTGCATATAGCTGTCCAGTTATCCCAACATTTTTTTTAAAAATATTTATTTATTTATTTTGGCTGCTCTGGGTCTTAGTTGCAGTACGTGGGATCTTCGTTGCAGCATGTGGAATCTTTAGTTGCAGCATGTGGGCTACTTTAGTTGCAGCATGTGGACTTCTTAGTTGTGGCGTGCATGTGGGATCTAGTTCCCCGACCAGGGATTGAACCCTGGGCCACCTGCATTGGGAGCAAGGAGTCTTACCCACTGGACCACCAGGGAAGTCCCTTCCAACATTTATGGAAGATGCTATCTTTTCCCTATTGCCTCTCTTGTTGTAGATTAATTGCCCATATAAGCGTAGATTTATTTCCAGGCTCTCTGTTTTGTTCCATTGATCTTTGTGTCTGTTTTTGTGCCAGTACCATGTTGTTTTGATTCCTGTAGCTTTGTAGTATAGTTTGCAATCAGGAGTGTGGTACCTCCAGGTTTGTTCTTCTTTCTCAAGATTGTTTTGGCTATTCAGGGTCTTTTGTGTTAGCTGTGGGCTTGTCATATATGGCCTTTATTATGTTGAGGTATATTCTCTCTTTACTCACTTTGTTGAGAGTTTTTTTAATCATAAATGGGTTCAGAGTTTTTATCATAAATATCATAAAAGCTTTTGAATTTCATCAAAAGCTTTTCCTGCATCTGTTGAGATGGTCATATGATTTTTTTTTTAATTTATTTATGGCTGTGTTGGGTCTTAGTTTCTGTGCAAAGACTTTCTCCAGTTGCGGCAAGCGGGGGCCACTCTTCATCGCGGTGCGTGGGCCTCTCTTTATCGCAGCCTCTCTTGTTACGGAGCACAGGCTCCAGACGTGCAGGCTCAGTAATTGTGGCTCACGGGCCTAGTTGCTCCGTGGCATGTGGGATCTTCCCAGACCAGGGCTCTAACCCGTGTCCCCTGCATTGGCAGGCAGATTCTCAACCACTGCGCCACCAGGGAAGCCCCTGGTCATACAATTTTTATTCTTCAATTTGTTAAGGTGGTGTATGACATTGATTGATTTGCAGATATTGACCCATCCTTGCATCCCTGGAATAAATTCCACTTGATCATGGTGTATAATCCTTTTAGTGTACTGTGTATTGTTGGAGTTGGTTTGCTAATAGTTTGTTGAAGATTTTTGCATATGTGTTCATCAGTGATACTGGCTTATAATTTTCTTTTTTTGTGATATCTTTGTCTGGTTTTGGTATCAGGTTGATGCTGGCCTCATGGAATCAGATTGGAAGCATTCATTCCTCTGCAATTTTTTGGAATAGTTTGAGAAGGATTGGTACAATATTAACTCCTCTCCAAATGTTTGGTAGAATTCACCTGTGAAGCTGTCTGGTCCAGGACTTCTCTTTTGGGAGAGGTTTTTAATTACTGATTCAATTTTATTACTGGCAGTGGGTCTATTCATATTTTCTATTTCTTCCTGATTCAGTCTTGGGAGATTGCATGTTTCAAGGAATTTATCCATTTCTTCTAGGTTGTCCATTTTATTGGTGTACGGTTGTTTATAGTAGTCTCTTATGATCCTTTGTATTTCTGTGGTGTGGATTGTACCTTCTCCTCTTTCACTTTTTATTTTACTTGGGTCCTCTTTTTTTTCTTCATGAGTCTGGCTAAAGGTTTATCAATTTTGTTTATCTTTTCAAATAACCAGCTCTTAGTTTCATTGATCTTTTCTGAGTTTAGCCTCTGTTTCATTTATTTCTGCTCTGATCTTTATGATTTCTTTTCTTCTAACTTTGCGCTTCGTTTGTTCTTCTTTTTGTACTTCTTTTAGGTGTAAGGTTAGGTTGGTTATTTGAGATTTTTCTTGTTTGCTGAGGTAGGCTCGTATTGTTAAAAGCTGCCCTCTTAGAACTGCTTTTGCTGCATCCCATGGATTTGGGATTCTTGTGTTTCTATCTCTGTTTGTCTCCAGGTATTTTTTAATTTCCGTTTTGATTTCTTCAGTGACCCACTGGTTGTTTAGTAGCATATTGTTTTAGGTAATGTTTTAAAAATTTTATGTATGTAGTTTCAACTAAGATACATATATAGGCAGAAATGTTAAATGAAATGTCATTAAATAAAATATATATTAACCATGACATTGAGGGGATCCTTTCTGTTGCATTTCAACTAGAAATACCTAAGGAATTTTATATTTTCCACAAAAAAACCTTTTGAGGGTCTGAGTTTTATTTTAGTTAGTCTCAGCTCAGAAGGAAAATGTTTTATGTAGCCTGAAGGAAAATTATTTTTGTCAACTTTGAAAGTTGAAATCTAATCAGATAATCTGTGACATATAGAAATGTTTAACCTTTTATTTTTCAAATGAATTTTAAAGACCTACAGATGCTCTGATAAGTTTCTTGACCTAAATTAAATTAGTAAGCTCATCTTTGAATTCAGAATTTTTTGTTTGCAAAGGATGAAAGCATATTAAAGCCTAAAACCTCTGTTTATAAAACTTGTCAGTGATACAAACAACTGTAAAAATACTGGGAATATATAAAATAAATATATTCTGAATATAGATATATTCTGAATAGGAGGAGTGAGCTATCATAGTTGGATTCAGTGTTTTAGATGAAATGATGACACTCTGCCCCAAGTATCTGGGGCAGGAGAAATTAGTAAATTGTTAAGCATCTGGTTTATTTTTCTCCTTTGGAGTCTTCCTCTTTGTTCTCCATTCTGTGCTACAGACCAGGACCTTACTTTTCCTTTTACTGCATGAGAATAGCTTGTGCCCTATACTTTTGGTATATTCATGGTTTTCTTAATTTGGAGGATATAAATCTTTTGATGATAATGGGCCTTCTCTTGAGCTGCAGTTTACATGAAGATGTGAAGGTAAGGGGCCGTGAATGTCATTTTCAGGAGACATTGTCACTGATCTAGACAGTCTTGTAGGTTTCCTTTTCTGTTATGTCAAAACTGTTTTCTGAGCTGTTTCCTTCCTAGCAGCCCAGCCAGATGAGGAGGAGGACACAGCCTGCATTAGCAGTTCTGTACTCACACTGGCCTGAATTCCAGTCACAGCTCCTCCGTAGTTGTGGGACAACCTACCCAGGCCTCAGCTTCGTCATCTTTACGTTATCTCCTAGCCCCTAGTCAAGATAATGAGTTTTGATTTTGTATTTTCTGACTTAATGCTTAAAATCCTACCCATATTCTAATGTTTTCTTTCCCCCTCTTTCACTAGTAACCTTTCTTATTGGTTTCAGGGGTTCAACAGGATATAGCTTCACAATCTCTGGATCAAGAAGTTTTATTAAAAGTTAAAACTGAAATTGAAGAAGAGCTAAAATCCCTGGACAAAGAAATTTCTGAAGGTCTCTTTATCCTTATTTTCCTGGTTAATTAGTGGGTTCTGTTTAGTATGGTTTCTTTCTTTTTTTTTTTTTTTTTTTTTTTTTTTTACAGTGGAGTGTTCACAACATCACACAGCTTCATGGGTCTAGGATTATAGGGGTGAAACTAGAAAGTACCTCTTTCTTTCCTGGGGGAATCTGTTTATAAGTTTCTAAACTATACCCAACAGATTAGATGGAACCTTTTCTGGTGTTAAGTAATGCACTGAACAGTCATGTTAAGGTACTACTTTCCGTTCAGTGTGATTGATATCTTTATATTAATAACACTAAAGGGAGAAATGTAAGCGTGCTGCTTTCATTTTTCATGTGCTATAGATGGTGGTGGCAGTGATAACATTTTTAACACCGCCAAAAGAAACACTATATACGTTGACAGTAACTTCCCACTTCTAGTCCCACCAGCCCCCTGTCTCCATCCCCAATCCATCTGCTTTCTGTCTCCATGCATTTGCCTATTATGGGTCTTCACGTAAATGGAATCATACACTGGGTGGTGTTTTGTGACTGGCTCTTTCACTTAGCATAGTATTTTCAAGGGTCATCCACGTGGTAGCACAGATCAGTACTTCATCCCATTGTATGAGGAATAATATCCCACTGTGTAGATACAGCACATTTTGTTTATCCATTCATCAGTTGATGGATATTTAGGTTGTTTCCACTTTTTGGCTACTATGTATAATGATGCTATGAATATTCACGTACAAGTTTTTGTGTAGATGTGTATTGCCCAGTAATTTTTATTTTTTTATTTTTATTTGTTTGGTTTTTTGTTTTCTTTGTTTTCTTTTTTTTTTTTGGCCATGCCACACGGCTTGCTGGATCTTAGTTCCCGACCAGGGATCAAACCCGGGCCCATGGCAGTGAAAGTGCCGAGTCCTAACCACTGGACTGCCAAGGAATTCTCTGCCCAGTAATTTTTAACAAGAAAAAATAGAAATCATGTTTATAAATCAGCTCCCTGTTAGTAAAGAAAAAATATGAATAGAAATTTACAAAAATCCAGAAACCTAATGTTAATGTTCTCTTTTATTTTCCTTTACTGACATTTTTAACTGATTAATGTTATAATTCTGTTTTAATTCTTGTCCATTTCTGATAACAGTACTGCATGGCAAAATGGGCAAAAGGCAGAAAAGAAAATGGCAACGAAGGCTTATATGCACTTCCTCACTGAACCTGTATTCCCCAAGACTTGCCATCAGAGTGGGCGTTCTCAGGCTTGCTCAGACCGTGCAGCGTCTGTGAACTTTGTAGCCATGTATATCTTTCTTGAAGAAATACATACTTAACTCTAGTGAAATTTGCAGCCTTCTAGGAGCAAGCTTTGGATTAATGCAATAAATGCTTTATGGAGGTTATTGATAACCCTTGGGAGTGGGTACAAGCCACCTGCTTTCCTGGGAGTCTATGCCCTGCATCCCATTTGTACCCTGGACCAGGGATGATCTGGCCTCTCCTTCCTGCAGTTAGAGCAGGGCTGTGTCTGTGTAACGGAGTGAGGAAGCAGAGGAGAAGCTGGCTGTGTGAGTGGGCAGCTTGTATACTTTTAAAATATATTCATGTGCATGATTGTGAGTTGGGAAGTTCACTCTAAAAGGGAATGAAAGTCATGAGGTCCTCTAAGGTGGAATAACTGATTAGAATCTGGTTTAAGAAGAGCCGCATTTGTAAAGGTAAAAACAAATCTTAAGAGAGGGCTGATAGAGCTGGGAGTTGCTCTCATTTATCATTCTTTGACTGAATGGGTCTGCGGTAATATACAAAATTGGTTTGTGTATTTTGCCATGTCAGTTTAGCCTTTTTCTTCTCTTGAAACTAAGATTTTTCATAAAAATCTTTCCTTAAAAAAAAAAAAAACCTCTAAATTTAGGGCCTTTCAAAGGAAACATTAATATCCCATAACGATTATCTGACATTTTTAAGTGGCTTATAACTAACTATTAGCTAGTTCCCAGTGGTTGGCATCTTGACCCCCTGAGCTTTTACAGCACAGCTTCTGACACTGCTCGTTAACTTGGGTTTTCCTTCTGTCATCTTCAGCCTTCGCCAGCACAGGCTTTGACCGCCACACTTCGCCCGTGTTCAGCCCCGCAAACCCCGACAGCTCCGTAGAGGACTGCTTGGCTCACCTCGGGGAGAAGGCGTCGCAGGAGCTGAGGGCGCCTCTGCTCGGGGCCTTGCAGACGCTCCTCAGCCGGTGAGTCCCCACGGCCTCTGCGCGCTTAAGCCTCCGTTTTAGGTGAACAGTGTCACTTCTTTTCTCACTTACTTGTCTTCACTTTTTCTTTTTTTGCTTTCCCAAATCATCTCTGTTTGCGTTTTGAGCAGTGATTTAACTGTTCCAGCATGAATTTGACCGTTTGTGTTTACTTGTTGGGCTGTCAGGTTTCAACAAATGCTTTCACCGGTTGTAAGCACAAGCTGTTTCACTTGTGCTGACCACTTTTTACCAGCACTCCCTCGTGACCAGCGTAAGTGGAATGACTGGGGTTTTATTCATTGTACTGCAGGATTGACATTGTGTCTGTATTTGGGGCGTCCCGGATGTTGGTACACTTTCGGGTTGCACACCTACCTGTGGAACTGCTGCCACATTCCTACTGTGGGAACTTCTTTCCTAGCTGTCGTGCTGGCTATTAAAGCCAAAGGCAAGAAGCTCATCGTGAAAGTATATTAAGTAGAACCAAGTCATTTATTGTAAATCTTAAAAATTTGTTTCCCTTAATTCTTTGATGAGAATCATTAACAGATTGGTATGAATTGAAAAAAATGTTTGGTTTAATGAAGATTGATGACTAAAACAAGGTGAAGACTGTTCCTTCACTCAAGGGGCCAACATTCAGATGCCAAATTACTGTTGTAGTAAAGTAATCCCTTACTTTCACAAAGGCAAAGCTTTTAGGTTACCGTTTGTTAGAAGAAAGCAATTTGGGTTTAAGGATGATTCAGTTTGTTTCCGCATATTTTGGTGACATGAGCAAATGTAAAAATCCCAGCTATACATAAGAAACAGTGAAATGAAAGTCATATTTGGATTTTCGTAACTTTATACATAGAAAGTTTAAAAATAAACGTGGACAGAAGATTCTGGGTGTGGGGAAGTAAAAGTGAGACAGGAAATTTGGAGGCGCAGCAGTGGCTTTCAGAGTGTTGTGAGGAGGTGAGGGGAGGTGGTTAGGCCCGCTCCTCTCGTCTTAAGCCGGAGCAGCCATACTTGCGTGTAGTTTGTGTATTGAGCTTTCATCTCAGATTTGAAGGAGCCTACTGCTCGGCCAACACAAACACAAAGATCTTGTAAGAGCGGTTGGGACGGGGAGTAAAGTAACTGAGAAGCATAAGGCAAAACATGGTCTCCAGCTTTGATGCAGACTGCTTGCGTCAAGTCATTTCACTCTATCATAGCTTCTCTGTTCATTTCAACTTTACTGGGATATTATGAGCTCTCCGAAGAACAGCATTATAGTTTTATATATGTACAATGTATGTGAAGAACAGTATTATAGTATATGTATTTGGAGTCCTTTTCATGATCTACAGGACAAATTGATCTTTTCACTGCAAAGTAAATTATATTTTAAAAAATACAGTCTTGGATGAATATTTGTTTTGTTTTCCCCAAAAGCTTAACAACTTCAAAAAGTTATTAATATCCTGAAAATAACTGATGATGAACTAGAAGTATTGTACAGGTTGATGGCAGTATCTTTTAAGGTGGAAAATACCACTTATTCCCCCAAACAGTTTTGTTAAAGTAGGGAAACTAATCCTGAACTCTTCATACAGCCAAGCACCAGCAATCTGAAAAGTTTTTCCCCTGGAATTCCCTGGCAGTCCAGTGGTTAGGACTTCGCCATTTCACTGCCAAGGGCACAGGTTCGATCCCTGGTCAGGGGATCTAAGATTCTGTGAGCTGCATAGTGCAGCCCCAAAAAAAAGAAAGAAAGAAAGAAAAGTTTTTCCCCTCCTCTTTCTTCTTTGCTGAATTCAAGTAGCTCATTAGATAGGGCTAATTTTTTAACTACTTATTTTTCTACGTTTAAGATTTCCTTTGAGTGTTTTAATCTGCTGGATCTTTTATGTGCATATATGTGTGTACGTATAATGTTTCAAATCATGTTTCATTCTGAAGGATGCTAAAGTACTTCAGCCTGATAGACTCCCCGTCAGGACTCGCGTGGCGCACAGCGCAGCAGGCAGTTCAGGAAAGGACGTGAAGGGACTGATGCACGCAAGCAGAGCTGCAGGGAGCAATAGGCAGGTTAGACGGTAGCGTGTCTGCTTCAGGCCTGTGTTACAACCACCTAGTGTGTCGCCCGGGTCTTCAAACAGTTCTACGCTTACTTTAATGGCAGTGCGATAGCAGGAAGGTCGCACATAACATCTTATTAAGACGGTCATCCCTCGTATCTTAACTCCTTCAGTGTCACTGTGCTGCTACGTTATATTGACTTACAGAAAAGAACGATACGTTTGTCATCAGAACTGTTTTCTGAAACATCTAGAGCCGCACGCTGTCCAACAGATAAAATGCAGGTCACATGTATGTAATTTAAAATTTTCTAGCAGCCACATAAAAAGATTAAGTACAGATTTTAAATATATTTTATTTAATTCAGTGTGTTAAAAATATTATAGTTGGAACATGTATTTATTATAAAAATTATTGGTGAGTTGTCGTAGGTTCTTTCTTTTTAGCAAGTCTCTGCAGTCTGGTGTTTTCCTCAATAATAATGAGGATTATTGGACCTCATTACCCTGGTCCAGATGCTCGTTAGCTACATGGGGCATCAGTGTGTCGTGGCCCATTTCAAAATCCTGACTCGGAATAGGAGCAGCGGCGTGTCTTTTGGAGCCAGCACTAATTGGGTGTGAATTCCTATTCCTCTGTTGCTGCTTGCAGCCCTGTGGATCTGGGACAGTCTCTTAGCTTTTCTGAGCTTCAGTTTCCTAGTATGCAATAGAATATAAAACACAAATGTATAAAAATATAAAACATAGCAATAGGCTACCAGTAAGTGTACCTGTTATCAATCTTAAATATTCATAGGCTGACAAGATCACAGACCAGGGTGGTCAGAGCAGAAAATGCCTTTGGAATGGATTTTGAAATCCTATAAAAGCAAGGCTCCTCTCCTTTTTTACATATATGTTAATTCTTTGCCAACAAAAGGCGCGGTGGGGGTGGGTAGGTAAATCTTTACTAAATCTGTTATCCAAGAGCCTTCTTGCCTTCATGTGTAAGTTGCTGTGGAGTGCCTTTGTCGTTGGTGTTAATTTGCACACGGGCCCACGTTGAGAACGCAGCACTCACATCCCCTCAGAAACGCATGTCTGTGTAACGGGAATAATCAGAAGGAGAGCCTCGCCCCAGGGTTGGGTGTCACGAGACTCCAGGTTAAAAATAGAGCTCATTTATTGACCTTGCTTATTCCAACTTCTTACGTCCCCAGTTTGAAAGGTCTTCCAGTGACAATGTCTCTTTAATTTTTAAATATTTTACATTTTTTGCCTTTAAAAAGTTTAACTTGTTCTTTCAATTTTATTAATGAGATAATTTTTGTTATTTGTTATTATTGATTCTGTATTAATAACCCAAGTGTTTATATTTATCTGCAACGTAGAAGCCTTGTTGGATAAGTTTCAAGCAATTGTAAAAAATTTGTTATTATATATTTTTCTCTTCCTATGTTGTAAACTGCTTTCCCAAGCTGGTAGCATAAATCTCAGCCTGTAGAGAATGCTTAAAGAAAAATGCATACCAGATGTTAAAAGCCATGTCTCATAGAAAACTATATGTTGAAAAATCTGTGTTACTTTAGCAAAAAGTTCAACAGCAAAGTAGTGACTGTATGTTTATTCATCTGGAAATTTAGAATTTTCCTTCTTTGTGACACAGACTTTTAAAAAAAATCTCTACAGGCCATTGACATATCAGGCATATCGGGAATGTACACTGGAGACCACAGTTCATGCCAGCGGCTGGAATAAGGTATAAACCAAGTTATCTTTTCTCTTACAAGATTTTAGTGTGTTAGTGATAAAGTACAGGAGGGATTGTTAGCATCGTATAAGAGAAAACTGTTAGAGCTTGTTGTTTAATGCATAAATCCAGCTGTGTTATGCAGTGTTTCTGATTAAGGCTGGCACAGAACCACATGTTCCATAGTTGTGCCATCTGCCTTCCCGTCTGTCCTGAGTTTCCCATGATCGCTTCATTTCTCTGCCTTAGATGTGACATTTCTCTCCAGGTGGTCATTTGTTCACAGGTGAGTATGTTTTGGGGGCACAGCTTCTTGTGGTTCTTACAGGGGTAGCCCCAGTTGTGCTGATAGTTTACCATCTGAGCATTACGGCCATCCCTCGGAGATGGCAGAATGAATTTTATTAACTTCCGTTTTGTCGTTTAGTTAGCTAGTTAGTTAGGTCAGGTGATTAATCAGGAAAAAAAACAGTTAAAGTACTTGCTTCAGACCCCTTGATTAATCAGGTGATTAATCAGGAAAAAAAAAAGTTAAAGTACTTGCTTCAGACCCCTTGACTAGTAAATTTTGGAACCAGCACTGGAGCTGAGATCTTTGGATTCCAGCTTCAGTGTTCTTCCACTGTACCATGCTGCTGGTCCGTTGTCTCAGGCTGTATTATCCACTTATCACCTTGACGACGAGGCCGAGTCTCAGGGGGGAGGCAGTATGGGGTGGTCCAGCTCACTGAGGAGGAAGTCTGGCCCTTAGTGATGTGGTGCTAGGGATGAGAAAGTGCAGTACAGTTATTTTTATAAATAGCCACCTCTACTCAGAATTGTCACTACTATGAGCCAGACTGTGTGACCTTATGTACCTAATTGATGTATATTATTTTTACTCACCTTAATACAGGCTTTGGAGGCATTATAGCATAATCATTAGCATCATAGGCCTGTAATCGGACTTGTTTCAGTATCAGCTTTGCCACTGACTAGATGCATATCTTTGGACAGGTGAATTAAGCACTTGAAGTCTTAATTTTCACATATGTGAAGTGGAGATGATACTACTAACTTCAGAAGTTTTATTAGAACTGAGTGACATAATGTGTTGTTCAGTACTTATTTTAGTGCAGTGTCTGGCCCCATAGTAAGCACTCTGTAAACAGTGGCTATTATGTTAGATTTAACACATGTAACCTTGTTACCAAATAGTCACTATTATGGAGTTTTAGTATGTTACTTAGCTGTAAAAAATTTGTTAAAATATCTGACTGTTTCATTCGCTTTCGTGGAAAAAAACAAACCTCTCTTATAAATAAAAATGAGCTTTCTTAGTATGTCAAACAACAAATATTTAGATACCTAATATGACTAGCCTTCTCCCCCTATTTTATGTTCTTTCCTGTCACCCTTGTCTAGGACTGTCACAATCAACTCTCGTATGTCTCCCTGCCTTCCCCCCCGCCATCCTATGCTTATCCTAAAAAAGTGGAGTAAACCCCAGTCTTCACTCTCCCTCTTCACCCATCCTTTTTTCCCATTCCCTGCTTCATTTTAGTCCCTCATCTTGCCAAGGTTGTGGCTTGAATACCTCATGTAAATGAAGCATGCCAGTTAGAATATGACTTGCTCTGATGAATCCAGTATAACTCTCCTAAGTCCTTTAGGGCTAAAAAGAACCTGGCTTATTATGATAGGAAACTGAAATGCCTCTTTCCACCCCAGTCAAAATCAGATTGGCTAATTTAAGCAATTAGCCCATATTTTGCATTTTATATTTTGCATGAATGTTTGCAAAATTCTGATATAGCATCATTATATGAATATGGCTATCTGGTAAGTACATAAGACTCAAATGAAAAAAATGTCCACAAAGCATGCCAAGTTTCCAAACTGAATGTCAGTTCATCTGTATAGGGATTTTAAAAGCATCTTGGTATAATGCTTTTTAAATAGATCAAAAGAAGTGGAGGAATAAAGCTGTCACAAAACCCATATTAATAGAATGATTTTTTTTAAGTACATGTATAAATGTAGGCTGTATAGTATGTATATGCCAAGAAAAATAATTGGAATGTGTGCCAAAACATTAAATAATCCATAGTAGTTATCTCAGAATTGTAGGTTATTCTTTAATTTTCTTTTATTTTTCCTCATGGGATTGGTTTTCCTATGGACTTACCTGCTTATAGAAAAAGAGGAGAATGGCCATCAAAGGGAAAGGCTAGAGTGTTAGGGCACAGTGCTCACATGTAATAAACCGACTTTAGAGACACGGTAGCAAAGAGGAGTGAACTGTTTGCCTTGGTTAAGTTTTACTGGCATATTACGTCACTCATCTTTTAAAATCTTTCATTATTAAAATGTCAGGCGTGCACAAAGCGGAGCGAATAATTTAACAAACCCGTGTCCGTCACTCAGCCTTGGCGGCTTTCAGTATGTGTCTGGTCTTGTTTCATCTGTTCCCCACACTCTCCCCCTAGATTACCTTGAAGCACACCTTATAAATGCATTAGTATGTATTTCCAAGGATAATTATATCCCTTTTTTAACAACTGAGAATACCATGATTACACCTCAGATATTAACAGTCATTCTAATATCAGGACATAGTCTATTCAGTATTCAAATTTTCCCAGTTGTTTCACAAAGGTATTTTCCTAAGCTGATTTGTTTGAATCGAGATCCAGACAAGGCTCATGCATTGTATTTGGTTGATATGTCTCTTGTCTTTAAGAAGTTTTTTGAAATATAATTCATATACCATAAAATTTACCCTTCTGAAATATACAGTTTAATGGTTTTTAGTACAATCACAGAGTTGTACAGCCATCTCCACTGTCTAATTCCAGAACATTTTTATCTTCCCCAAAAGAAACCCCATACCTTAGAGTGGTCACTCCCCATTTCCTATTCCTTCCAGCCCCTGGCCATATGGCTTGACTCTGTCTCTATGAATTTGCTTGTTCCGGGCATTTCATATACATGTGATCACATAATATGTGACCTAAGTCTCTTAATTTGCAGACTTACTCTTCCTCTTGGGGTTTTTTTTTTTTTTTTTTTCTCTAATTCCTTACAGATTATTTGTTCTGTTAAATTTTCTACCCTCTGGATTTTATTGACTGCATCACTGAGATGCCAGCTAACATGCACAGCTGACCCTTGAACAATGCGGGGGTTAGGGGCACCGACCCTCCCTCCAGCCGCAAATCTTCATATAACTTAAAGTTGGCCCCCCTGTCCTCAGTCCCTCCATACATGCACTTCTGCATCTGCGGATTCACCAAACTGCGGATGGGGTAGTACTGTAGTATTTACTGTTGGGAAAACTCAGTGTATCACTTATAGTTAGCCCTCAGTATCCGTGGTTCCTCCAGTTCAGACCCATGCTGTTCAAGGGCTGACTGTATCCATCTCCTTTCCATTGGTAGGTTGCTCGAGAGGCCTGATCATATTCAGGTTTAATCTTGGTGGCAAGACCGTGTCAGTGGTGGTCTAGTTCCTGTGGCATCACACTGAGTGACACATAATGTCTGGTTGTCTCTTAAATTTTATTTTGAAGCAGATATTTCAGAGGCATTCAAACCTAATCAATGGATTAGGTTTAGATAAAATTTGTGGGGTGTGACATTTACTAGAATTGCTGAGACATAGAAGGGTTAAAGAGTAGATTCATGGACCAAAAATTATCATCACAGTATTTTCCTGGAAGGGATTCTTGGAGCTATAAATTGGTATATGTCATTTCTGCACCAGGCAAGCTCATATGTTCTTTAGTAGAAGGATAACACTGTTAGCTAAGTGCATATAACCTATTGGAGGAAGACACCACGTGGTGTATATGGGGAGACAGAGAGTGGAGATAACCTTTTCTGATGGTCAGAAGCACCTTAGCATCTACTGCAGAAGTGATTGAACAAACAAATAACTTACATGAGTTGTGCGATTACTGTTACCCAGTAAGGAAATGACTTACAGAAAAGAATTCAAAATGTAAGATTGCTTGGTTGCTTTTTAGTGCTAGAGATAGAAATAGTGGGACCTTTTAGGAATGGATACTTGGGGATCCAGTTTTATTTTAACATTATTTTAATACTGTGGGAAGTGAAGTACAAAAAATATCAGGTGGGGGCTTCCCTGGTGGCACAGTGGTTGAGAATCTGCCTGCCAATGCAGGGGACACGGGTTCGAGCCCTGGTCTGGGAAGATCCCACATGCCGCGGAGCAACTAGGCCCGTGAGCCACAATTACTGAGCCTGCGCGTCTGGAGCCTGTGCTCCGCAAGAAGAGAGGCCGCGATAGTGAGAGGCCCACGCACCGTGAAGAAGAGTGGCCCCCGCTTGCCGCAACTAGGGAAAGCCCTCGCACAGAAACGAAGACCCAACACAGCCATAAATAAATAAATAAATAAATAAAAGTTTATTTCAAAAGTGTTGTTTAAAAATATATATATATCAGGTGTACACATGATATAAAATGCAGAATTGATGGAGGTCAGTTGTAGAAATACTCATGAAGCTTTGTGTGTGATCATAGCAATTAGAGGGCAAGTGGGTATGAGTACATAAAGACAATCTAAATTATAAAGTGTAGTGCGTCCTTGAAGATAGTGTGTCACATAGGTGAAGCACACAGGACATGTATAACCAAGAGTGTTGTCAACCAAATAGAAGATGTTAGTCTTGAAAAAGGAAGTTTCTGCACTCACTGCATTTCAAGAAAGATGTAATTGGGATGGAGAAGATCCAGGAAAGGATAACTTAAATGATACAAGCAGTGGAGGAATTGCTATGTAAAGAACGGACTAAAAAATTAGTAGATTTCAGCGTAAAAAGTATAGTGAATGAGAGGGAATATGGTTAAGGACTAAAGACAGTAGTGAAAGAGGATTACAGATTTATCTCTAGATTATTACATAGTAAAATGGGGGCAACTACATTTGATACATGAAAGAGGTAAATTTGGAACAAATAAGAGTATTTTTATATAGCAAGTATGAAATATTTGCAACTCATTTTTTAAGAGGTAATAGAGCTTAAACATGAATAACTTTAAAATAGGCATGTTCGTAGATTATTACGGGAAATGAGAATGTTTTGAGGTATGGAACATCCCAGGCCTTTGGAGTTGGTGTGATGTGAGTCTGCAGGGCTGGTTCAGAAGCTCCTCTCCTGCTCCAGCTGAGACAGAATACTAGGCTGGATGAACAGCCGTGTTCATTTCTGTTTTCAAAAGTGATACAGGTTTCTGATTGTAGAAAAAGCCTAACACAGTCTTCTTTATAGCCCTATACCCCTCCATTGGTGCTAAGAAGGGGTTTTTACTGCATTTTGGGCTGGAGTTCTTTTAGAATACCAAAAAGTGAAGATGTGTGTTTTTTGCATTTTTCTTTCAGACTTTGATAGACATTCCTTCAGGGCTGCTTTTACTTAAAAAAAAAAACCCCAAAGAATATTAGTAAGGATATAAACTCATTGTCTTTTCTGTTTGTCCTCTTCTGCAGAAATGTGTTGTAATCCCTCAGCTATGACCTTGGCGGGTCAGTGACAGGAAACTGGAATTGGTTTCATTTCCTTTCACGGTCCTTCCCAGTTGTGTGGAGACCTCTTGATGTTTTAGACAGAAGAGATTGCATGCAGATAGTTAACTGAAAGTACTTAGTTCTTTTCAGTATGCAGGGGGTTTTTTTTGGAAGGAAAGGGACTCTAGTTAGTCTCCGAAATAAATTTTTATGATTTTAAAATATTGAGCCATAAGGTTATTAGGAGTGATAATAACACTTCTGGTTTTTGATGACTTGTATAAGGTAGCTCATAATTTTGAAAGTTCTTGTTTTCAAATAGAATAAAAGCACATGGTACAAAATGCACAAAGTACAGAAGACATACACTTGAAAATACTTCCCACCCTTGTCACCACTTACCTAGTTTTCCTCTTTTTAGGCTACCACTATCACCAGTTTCTTAGGTATTTTTCAAAAATACTATAGGGTTATATAAACGTGTGTGTAGATGTTTTGTTCTGTTAACAATAATGTTAATAATAATGGTATCATTATTGTACATACTCTCCTTTATCTTTTTTCACTGAAAGTAAATCTTGGTAATTGGGCAGTGGACAATCTTATTCTTTTTTAACAACTACTTGATATTTTACTGAATGACCACAATTTGGTCTGTTGGGTCGTTTCCGGTCTTTTGCTATTATAAATAATGCTTTAGTGAATTTCCTATACATATGTTGTTGCACACGCACACGCGCGCGCGCGCACACACACACACACAGGCCCAGTTGTTTTCATATAATATTATTTCTACCACCCTGTGGTATAAAACATACATGTATTATTCTCAAAAATTCTAGTAGGGGTCACTATTTTATTTCCTTTATTATGATAAAAATGGAGTTCCATAATGATGCACTGGAGTGTATTTTCTAGCAGTTGAACATATAAAATGAACTGTAAGAATTTCAGTTTGTTTTTTACTCTCTCATCTTTGCCTTAAAGGTTTTGGTGCCTCTGATTTTGCTACGGCAAATGCTTTTGGAGTTGACAAGACGTGGTCAAGAACCTTTGAGTGCATTGCTGGAGTTTGGTGTGACTTTCCTGGAGGACCATGCCGCCGAGTACATCATTCAGCAAGGTGGCTGGGTATGCGCTTTCAAGTTTTTTTTGTTTTTTTTAATCTTCTTAAAAGAAAAAAAAAAATTAAGCCCCTCATGGTTGTTTTCAAAAGCATAGGTTAAATATCATTAACATTATTGTTCAGTGTTATTTAATATTGTGATTGGATGGTGATCAATGGAAAGACTATTCATGCAGTTTAAGTTAAACTAAGATTTTACTCCTAAATTCACATATGGTTTTTAAAAAAAAATTTTATTTATTTATTTATTAGGTTGCACTGGGTCTTAGTTGCAGCAGGTGGGCTCCTTAGTTGCGCATGCGGGCTCCTAAGTTGTGGCATGTGAACTCTTAGTTGCAGCATGCATGCGGGATCTAGTTCCCTGACTAGCGATAGAACCCGGGCCCCCTGCATTGGGAGCGCGGAGTCTTCACCACTGTGCCACCAGGGAAGTCCCCATGTGTGGTATTTTTAAGTGGTTATAATTATGAAACATTTCATACTAGCAAAAAGTATATAAATAACTTCTGTGTACTTAGTATATAAAAGTATATAATAACATATACTGAGAAAAAATATATAATAAATATATAATAACTTTTATATACTTACACTTTAGAGGTGAGGAATAATAAATGAACACCTATGTATTTACTCTCCCAGTCGAAGAAAAGAGCACATCCAACACTTTTGAGCCTCCTTATATACCCCTCCTAGATATCCACATGTTCCTACCTACTTCACAAGGACAACTTCTATTCTGAATTATAGTTTTAATATGTATATATCCCTAGACAGTATATTATTTTGTATGTTTGGAACTTTATGTAAATAGTGTCATATGTATTCTTCTGTAACTTGCTGTTTTCATTCAGTGTTGTATTCTTAAGATTCACCTAGGTCATTGTTTCTCAACTTTTTTTTCATTATCACCCCCCTAAGGTTCCTCTTTAGACATTTTTATCCTTATCATCTCCCTCCTCCCCATGTGAAATTTTAAAAGCACAGATATAAGTCTGTTTATGAACTGGGGCCTTTTGGAGGGCCACAGGCCTTTGTAATATCTAAGATTGCTCACATCTCCCCAAACCAGTTTTAACCCTCGACTTCATCCCCTTTGAGAACACATGATCCGAGTTGATGTGTTGATGGGCGTTTGGTTTCCGTGTGTAAGTATGTCACAATTTATCTGTAGTTTATTTATCTACAGGCTTGCCAGTAGACATTTCTCCCTTTTTGCTGTTGGAAAGAGTCTCATCCATATGTGCAGGAGTTTCTCTGGGTATTTACTTGGGAGTAGAATTTCTGGTTCCAAGAGTATAGACATGTTCTAATTTACAAGATGATGCCAAAGTGTTTTCCACAGTGGTTTCCAGCTTGCCCTCTGTCAGCAGCTTATAAGAGTTTTTCTTTATAAATATGAGAATTTTTGTTGTTGTACCTTCTCCCCAACACTTAATATTGTCAGACTTATTAATTTTAAAAATTATTTATTAAAATAAGATTATTTAGGAATTATTTTTTTTAATTTTTTTTTTAATAGACTTTACTTTTTTTTTTTTTTAAAGTATTTATTTATTTATTTATGGCTGTGTTGAGTCTTCGTTTCTGTGCGAGGGCTTTCTCTAGTTGTGGCAAGCGGGGGCCACTCTTCATCGCGGTGCGCGGGCCTCTCACTATTGCAGCCTCTCTTGTTGCGGAGCACTGCTCCAGACGCGCAGGCTCAGTAATTGTGGCTCACGGGCCCAGCTGCTCCGCGGCACATGGGATCTTCCCAGACCAGGGCTCAAACCCGTGTCCCCTGCATTGGCAGGCAGATTCTCAATCACTGCGCCACCAGGGAAGCCCAGGAATAATTTTAGATTTACAAGAAAGTTACAAAGATAAAGCATCCCCACATGCCCTTCACCCAGTTTCCCCTAGTGTTAATGTCATGCATAACTATGGCTCCTTTGTCAAGTTGGCTTTTCCACATTGACTTCATATCCAGCAGATTTGTCCAACTATCTTATTATCCTGATTATCTCTGGGCTCCTTTGGGTTTTCTACATAGAAAATCACACCATGTGTGAATAATGTCAATTTTTTTTCCTTGATGAGTCTATCTTTTTAAAAGAATGTATTGCACTAGTCAGCACCATATTAACAGAAATGGTATTAGAATCCATCCTTGTCTTTCCTGATGTTAATGTGAGTTAAATTTCCTTTCATCGTTCCACCATTCAGTTGTATCAGTCCCAATGAGTGAGGTTGGCCTGTACTTTTTCTTGTTTGGTTTCAGTTTTAAGGGTGTGCTAGCTTCATAAAAGAATTTAGAGTTGGGAAGAATGGTTCCTCCTTTTCTGTACTCTGGAACAGTTTGTATGAGACTCAGATCATCTGTGCCTTGCTTCCTATAACATTCCTTCAAAACCACCTGGTATTTTCTTTGAGGGAAGGTTTCTGTTTTTTCTTGTCAACTTTTGATAATCTTTCTAGAATATTATCCCTAAATTTTCAGATTTGTTGGCATAGAGCTATTCATATTTTCTTTTTTTGGAGGAAGGTACAGTGGATTTTAATTTTTTTAATTCTCTTACACTACTTACTTTTTTAAAAAGTTTTCTTTTGGAGAATTTTGTATATAAAAATAGACACGAGAGAGTAATGAACCCCCATCACTTAGTCCTAGCAATCATTAATTTACTGCCAGTTATGCTTTATTCACATCCTAATCACTTCCCCTTATAATACAGTAGTATTTTGAAGCAAAATCCAGACATCCTATAATTTTATCTGTGAAGATTTCACTATGGATCTCTGAAAAATAAAGGTTCTTTTTTTATTTTAAATCACAATACCATTGTCACATCACAAAAAAATTAAAAATAATTTCTTCATATCATCAAATATCCTGTTAGCATTCAAATTTCCAAATGTTTCAAAAATATCCTGTCTTTAAGTCTATGCAATGTGTGGGTCTGTAGTTCCTTTTTAATTTTATTTTATTTTCATCTTTGGCTGTGTTGGGTCTTCGTTGCCACGTGTGGGCTTTCTCTAGTTGTGGCGAGCAGGGGCTACTCTTCATTGTGGTGCACGTACTTCTTATTGTGGTAGCTTCTCTTGTTGCGGAGCATGGGCTCTAGGCACGCAGGTTTCAATAGTTGTGGCTTGCGGGTTCAGTAGTTGTGGCTCACAGGCTCTAGAGCGCAGGCTCAGTAGTTGTGGTGCACGGGCTTAGTTGCTCTGCGGCATCTGGGATCTTCCTGGACCAGGGCTTGAACCCGTGTCCCCTGCATTGGCAGGCGGATGCTTAACCACTGCACCACCAGGGAAGTCCCGAGGCTTATTAATTTTATTTATTTTCTCAAAGAACCAGTTTTTGGTTTTGTTGATTTTCTCTATTGATTTCCTATTTTCAATTTCATTGATTTCTCCTCTCTTTTTATTATTATCTTTGCTTACTTTGGATTTAATTTACTCTGCTTTTTCTAGTTTCCTAAGGTGGAGGCTTAGATGATTGATTTTTGATCTTTCTTCTTTTCTAATATATGCATTCAGTGCTGTAACTTTCCACTTAAGCACGGCTTTCACTGTCTCACACAAATTTTAATAATTTTTTTTTAATTTACTTCTAAAGATTTTTTCAATTTCTCTTGAGATTTATTCTTCGACCCATGTGTTATTTAGAAATACGTTGTTTAATCTCCAAGTACTTGAGGATTTTCTAGCTGTCTTTCTGTTACTGATCTCTAGTTGTGGTCTGAGAGCAGACATAGTGTGACTCTGCTCTTTAAATCGTTAAGGTGCGTTTCATGTCCCGGAAGGTGGTCGAGGTGAATATTCCCTGTGAGCTTGGGAAGAAGGTGTACCCTGCTGTGGTTGGATGGAAGTAGTCTGTAGGTGTCCGTTGTATCCCGCTGATTGCCCGCCGGCTGGATCTGTCCATTTCTTTTTTTTTTTTAACTTTGGGTTTATTTATTTATTTATTTATTTATGGCTGTGTTGGGTCTTCGTTTCTGTGCGAGGGCTTTCTCTAGTTGCGGCAAGCGGGGGCCACTCTTCATCGCGGTGCGCAGTCCCCTCACTGTCGCGGGCCTCTCTTGTTGCGGAGCACAGGCTCCAGACGCGCAGGATCAGCAATTGTGGCTCACGGGCCCAGCCACTCCGCAGCATGTGGGATCCTCCCAGACCAGGGCTCGAACCCGTGTCCCCTGCATTGGCAGGCAGATTCTCAACCACTGCGCCACCAGGGAAGCCCCTGGATCTGTCCATTTCTGATGGAGGGTGCTGAAGTCTCCAGTTGTCTTGGTGGATTCATCTGTTCCTCTTGCAGCTCTTTGGTTAGGTGTGTACATATCAAAGACTATTACATCTTCTTGGGGGTTTAACCCATCTATCATTATGTAACACCCCTCTTCATCCCTGATAAGTTTCCTTGCTCTGAAATCTGCTCTGTGTGAAATTAATGTAGCTACTCACTGTCCCTCCCTTCCTTTCTTCCTTTCCTTCTTTCCTTTAACATGCAGGATTTGTATTTTAGACATGCAGGGAAAGCTATCTGAGAATCTACTAATTTAAAGCAAGCAGCTGTATACAGGTAACAAAAGAAACAACATCTTGTTACAGCTCAGCACGCAGCATCCAAAGCAAATAGGCATGAGACAGTGAATGTTCATGTAGCATTAAAACCAGGTGAATAACATGCTGCAGGGCTGGGAGAGGGAGAGAGGGGAATGGAAATGTGAAGACCAGTGTTTCCAGTGCTGTCAGTGTATAATGCTAAATTTCTCATTTGATGACCCGTCCGGGTGCTTCAGATGTGATGTACAGTGAGAATGGTAAGGATGGAGACAACCAATCTGCATACCTGCCTAACATATTTTCACAGGTCTTCTTTCAGTGGTAAACCAGTTTGAGCATGTCTTGAATTTGTTGTTTAATGATAGCTTTCTTATCTCAGGGTTTAAACTCTCTAGATATAAACAGTGAAGTATTTGGTACTTTCCCCTTTATAATAAAATATGTTCCATGTTTCATTAAACATTATTTATTTATTTATTTACGATCTTGTGGCATGTGGGATCTTAGTTGTGGCATGCGTACTTCTTAGTTGTGGCATGCATACAGGATCTAGTTCCCCAACCAGGGATCGAGCCTGGGCCGCCTGCATTGGGAGCACAGAGTCTTACCCACTGGACCACCAGGGAAGTTCCCCATGTTTCATTAAAAGTATACACAACAATGATCAAATTAAAGGTTTAAATACTCAGAAATATAAAACCATAGTTAACAAAGCATTAAGTATCTAAACGAAGACTTACTAGATTATAAAACAATAAATAGTAAAATATTAGTACTTAAACAGTATTAGAATTTTAACTATATAAATAAACCTCATTAATACTTTGAGAGGGTGGCTTACTGTTGAGCAATAGATATTGGGGAAAAGCCTTTTCTGACATAGCTTTCTGATAGTTCAAGGGATTGTTCGGTATCGTTGTATAGCATAAATGTGATTCAGTAAATGTGGCATTACAAATTTCTTAAAAGCGGTGAGTGTTTTACCTTAAATATTATATAATAGTACAGACTTTACTTTCTTATATTATTTCCAAATACACTTTTATGTGATTCATTAGAACACATTAGCTCATATAGACTGTAGTATAATCAACTAAATATAGTTTTGTAGGGGTTTTTTCCCCAACACTTTGAAGACCAAACCACACTATATTATGGCACTGAGTATTCGACCTAACATTTCAGCTATATTTTCTTTGGTAAACATTTTAACGATTGCTAGGTTTTCCTCTTATAATATCAATCACAGATGGTTTATAAATGATATGTGTGTTTTTAATATGCAATACTACTCAAAACAGTCATAGGTCATATTTTTTCAAGAAGAAATTAAACCAGTTGTGAGCAGGAAAAAGCTATATCAAGATCATATATATAGAACGAAAATAAAACAGAAAAGAGGAATAAGAATAGGGGAAAAAATTACAATTGTAAAGGTGTTGGTTCTGAAATGTTGTTGTTTTTTAAAAAATTTTTATTTATTTATTTATTTATTTGGCTGCATTGGGTCTTTGTTGCTGTGTGCGTGCTTTCTCTAGTTGTGGCGAGCAGGGGCTACTCTTCATTGCAGTGCGTGGGCTACTCACTGCAGTGGCTTCTCTTGTTGCGGAGCACGGCCTCTAGGCACACGGGCTTCAGTAGTTGTGGCTCGCGGGCTCTAGAGCGCAGGCTCAGTAGTTGTGGCTCATGGGCTTAGCTGCTCCACAGCATGCGGGGTCTTCCCAGAGCAGGGCTCGTACCCGTGTCCCCTGCATTGGCAGGCGGATTCTTTTTTTTTTTTTTTTTTTTTTTAAATTTATTTATTTATTTATTTTTGGCTGTGTTGGGTCTTCATTTCTGTGCGAGGGCTTTCTCTAGTTGCGGCGAGCGGGGGCCACTCTTCATCGCGGTGCGCGGGCCTCTCACTGTCGCGGCCTCTCTTGTTGCGGAGCACAGGCTCCAGACGCGCAGGCTCAGTAGCTGTGGCTCACGGGCCTAGTTGCTCCGTGGTATGTGGGATCTTCCCAGACCAGGGCTCGAACCCGTGTCCCCTGCATTGGCAGGCGGATTCTTAACCACTGCGCCACCAGGGAAGTCCCTGAAATGTTCTATTATTATTATACGAGATAATCAGTCACCGAGCTGAGGGTATTTTCGTTCACCAGCATATCAGCTTTGTTTCCTCTGTGAATTCCGCACGCAGGATGAGTGGTCACTTGGTCCACGGGGACACTGAAGCACTCATGACGTGGCTCCTGTACCAGATCAGCCTGCTCACTTGCTTTAGGGACACTTTTCTTGAATGTTTCCCCTCCCAAAAGAAACCCATCCAAAATACAGTAAGCCTTCTCAGAATTAAGGATGATATCAAGCTCACGTGCACAGCCAAGGTCCTTGTCAAGTTGTTCCAGGTAGCAGTGGGTTGTTTCCAGGGTCCTTAGTGCCTGTCCTGACCCTCAGTGGCACAGCAGAAACACAGATGAGCACGTCTTCTGTGAACATTCCTCTGATCTTGCCACTCATGAAAGCTGCACCTTTTAGGTTTTGGTACTTAAATGGTTTGAACAGTTCTCTTGTCATCTTTTCTTTCTCTTTGTCTGATAGTGGGATGTACCGTTTCTGCAGTTGAAACTCCCCCATGACGAAAAAGCAATGTAAACTGGCTCGCGGCCGCGGGCAACAACTAGAGAGGGCCTGGCTGGCGGCTGCTCCCACTTGCCTCTGATGAGTGTCTGCGTGGTCAGTTTACTCTTAACATGTCTGTGTCTTTACGTGAAGCGAGTTTCTTAGACACAGCAGACAGTCGGATCTTTGTTTTTCATCCAGTCTGACAATGTCTTTCTTGTAGTTGGTGTGTTTAGACTATTGATGTTCAAAGTAATTTTTTTTTTTTAAATTGTATTTGTTTTTACATTATTTATTTTATTTATTTTTATTTTTGGCTACACATGGGCTTTCTCTGGTTGTGGCGAGCGGGGTCTACTCTTCGCTGCAGTGCATGGGCCTCTCACTGCGGTGGCCTCTGTTTGTTGCAGAGCACGGGCTCTAGGTGCGCGGGCCCCAGCAGTCGTGGCACACGGGCTCAGTAGTTGTGGCCCGTGGTCTCTAGAGCGCAGGCTCAGCAGCTGTGGTGCCCAGGCTTAGCTGCTCCACAGCATGTGGGATCCTCCCAGACCAGGGCTCAAACCCGTGTCCCCTGCATTGGCAGGCGGACTCCCAACCACTGCGCCACCAGGGAAGCCCCAAAGTAATTATTGATGTAATTATATGAATAGCTGTCATATTTGTCATTGTTTTCTACTTGTTGCCCTTATTCTTTGTTCCTGTTTTTGTCCCCCACTCTTTTTCTGCCTTTTGTGGTTTTAATTGAGGATGTTATATGTTTCCATTTTCTCTCCTTTCTTGGCATGTCCATTACATTTCTCTTTTTACCTCTTTAAGTGGTTGCCCTACAGTTTGCAATATACGTTTACAGCTAATCCAAGTCCACTTTCAGGTAACACTGTACTGCTTCACGAGCACTGTGAGTGAGTGAGTACCTTGTAAGAGCATCCCTTGTATCATTGCTGTCATTCATGTCACTTGTATAAGCACACATAATCGAATACGTTGTTGCTATTATTACTTTGAGCAGCTGTTATCTGGAAGATCAATTAAGAATAAGAAAAAAGTTTTTATTCTCCCTTCACCTACTTCTTCCTCAGTGGCCTCCCTTTCTCTGTGTAGATCTGCGTTTCTGACTTATATCATTATCCTTCTCTAAAGAACTTCTTTTAACATTTCTTACAAGGCATGTCTACTAGCAATTCCTTCAGTTTTTGCTTGTCTGAGAAAATCTTTATTTCTCCTTTGTGTGTGTGTGTGTGTGTGTGTGAATAGTTTACTTTATTGAGATATAATTCACAACCACACAGTTCACCCATATGAAGTGTATAATTCAATGGTTTTTTGTATATTCTTGTACAACTTAATACATTTTTTTTTTAAGATCACATGTCTTGCCTTAATTTTTATTTTTCTTTTTTTAATATCTTTATTGGAGTATAACTGCTTTACAATGTTGTGTTAGTTTCTCCTGCACAACAAAGTGAATCAGCTATATGCATACATATATCCCCATATCCCCTCCCTCTTAAGCCTCCCTCCCACCCTCCCTATCCCACCCCTGTAGGTGGTCACAAAGCACTGAGCTGGTCTCCCTGTGCTATGCGGCTGCTTCCTGCTAGCTGTTTTACATTTGGTAGTGTATATATGTCCATGCCACTCTCTCACTTCGTCGCAGCTTACCCTTCCCCATCAAGTCCGTTCTCTATGTCTGCGTCTTTGTTCCTGCCCTGCCCCTAGGTTCATCAGTACCGTTTGTTTAGATTCCATATATATGTGTTAGCATGCGGTATTTCTCTTTCTGACTTACTTCACCCTGTATGACAGACTCTAGGTCCATCCACCTCGTCGCAGATAACTCAATTTCATTTCTTTTTATGGCTGAGTAATATTCCATTGTATATATGTGCCACATCTTCTTTATCCATTCATCTGTCGATAGACAGTTAGGTTGCTTCCATGTCCTGGCTGTTGTAAACAGTGCTGCAGTGAACATTTTGGTACATGACTCTTTTTGAATTACGGTTTTCTCAGGGTATATGCCCAGTAGTGGGATTGCTGGGTCATATGGTAGTTCTATTTTTAGTTTTTTAAGGAACCTCCATACTCTTCTCCATAGTGGCTGTATCAATTTACATTCCCACCAACAGTGCAGGAGGGTTCCCTGGTCTCCACACCCTCTCCTTCATTTTTGAAGGATAACTTCTCAGGAACAGAATTCTAGGTCAGTAGGTTTTTTCTCTCAACGGTTTAAATATTTCCCTCCACTCTCTTCTGGCTTGCTTGGTTTCTGATGAGAAGCTAGATGTAATTCTTATCTTTGTTCCTCTCTAGGTAAGATATTTTTTCCTCTGACTTGTCACAGAATTTTTTTCTTTATCTCTGATTTTCTGTAATTTGAGAATGACACGCTTAGGTGTAGTTCTTGGGACACTTATTGTACTTGGTGTTCTCTGAGCTTCCTGAATCTGTGGTTTGCTGTCTGATGTTAATTTGGGGACATTCTTAGTCATTATCGTTACAGATATTTTTCTCCTGTTCCTTTCTCTCTCCTCCTTCCGTGTTCCAGGTGTGTGTGTTATACCTTGTGTAGTTGTCCCACAGTCCTTGGATGTCCTGTTGTTTTCTTTCCCCCATCTTTGTTGTCTTTGCCTTTCAGTTTGGGATGTTTCTCTCGAGACATCCTCAAGCTAAGAGGTTCTTTCCTTAGCAGTGTGGAATCTAATAATAAGCCCATCAAAGGCATTCTTCATGGGAATTCCCTGGTGGTCCAGTGGTTAGGACCGGCACCTTCACTGCCAGGGCCTGGGTTCAGTCCCTGGTTGGGGAATTAAGGTCCTGCAAGCTGCTTGGCATGGCCAAAAAAAAAGCGGGGGGCATTCTTCCTTTCTGTTTCAGTGTTGTTGTTTTTAAATCTCTAGCATTTTTTTCTTTTTGGTTCTTAGGATTTCCATCTCTGCTGACATTGCCCATCTGTTCTTGTGTGCTGTCTACTTTATCCATGAGAGCCCGTAGCAAATTAATCATAGTTGTGTTAAATTCCTGATCGATAGTTCCAGCATCCCTACCATGTCTGGTTCTGATACTTGCTCCATCTTTTCAAATGTGTGCGTGTTTTTCGTCTCCCTTTGGTTTGCCTTGTCATTTTTTCTGGATAGCCAGACATGATGTCCTGGGTAAAAGGTAAATAGGCCTCAGTGGCGTGGTGGCGAGGTGTGTGGCGGGCGCGTTGGAGTCTGGTGACGAGGCTCTGTGGGCGAGCCTGTGCCCCCCGTGAACTTGGCCAGAGTTTCTGTGTCTCTCTCCTCCCTTACAGGGGGCAGGGCTGGAAGGTTGGAGTGGGCTGCCAGCGGGAACTTCCCTTCCTCTTGGGCAGTTAGGCTGTGGTTAACTGGTTCCCCCTGAGGGCACAGCTTGTCAGGAAGATCAGGGCTTATTTTCCCGCTCGCCCAGGAGCAGGGAGCAGGGGGGTAGAGGTGAATCTCCGAATTGCAGGGCCTCCCTGGGACTGGTCCCCGGGTGACCCCCAGCCCCGCCCATCCGTCTCCAGCCTCGGGGCAGCAGTTTGCCCTGTGGCATCACCTCTCTTCTCTTACAGTCTTTGAGATTTCTGGTCATTCAGCTTTTTAACCCACTTCAGGGCGGAGTGGAGACGTCCAGGTCCTTCCACGGGGAACCTGCAAGTCCCTCGGAAGGTTTTGCTTCTCAGTTTTGTGCACACTGAGCCCCCAGCACTCCTCAGTTACAGTGTCGGTTTTCTACCCAATAACCCTTAACTGATTGCGGATGTTGTGCCCCCTCCGCTAGGTGCTGCTACCATAAGTTGAGTAAAATAGGCCCTCCTTGGGCTCAGGGCAGGGCGGGGTGGCATGTTCTGTGCTGTGAGGTGACTGTGTTACGGGGGTCGGAGGACAGGAGGAGGCCGGGGTCGCTGGGGCGCAGTCAGGAGCACATGTCCGCTGGCGGCCAGCTTTCCAGAGAGAGAAGCGGAGAGTGACTCCGCTGCTGTTGGTACTGGGACTGCAGGGTAGCGGGGGGGTGTGTGCACGCACGCTTGTTTGCTTGCCTTCTACCTTATTTTTTCCCCGGCCAGAGAGCAGGAGTTGAGATTGGAGTCACAATTTGTTTGTGGCCCCAGCTCTCCCAAATATTAGCCCTGAGTTTTGGGGGGAATTCACTTAACTTCGCTGAGCCTCAGTTTCATCAATTACAGTATGGAAGAGCAGCTTCTGTAGCTCACAAAAGTGATGGTGTGAAAGTGTTCTGTGAAAACATTACATTTTTATGATATCAGCTTTTCAGATGTGTCGCTAAGAGTGTGTGTTTTTCCTCTTCTCGAGTCTGATTGAAGTTTCCTTCGAGTTTTGATGTTGACTGTCTTTGCCAGGCAGCAGTCAGGCACAGCCGGGTGTGAGCCGGGACAGCCGACCCCCCCGCTGCCAGGCCTGCGAGCCCAACAAGGGGCCACCGCGGGGCGGGCTTCTCCTGGGTTTTCTCCTGCGGCATGTGCTAACCTAAATACTTACTGTGAAACATTTAGATTACATAAAAGATTACTGGGGGAAATGTCATCTGTAATAATATTAAATAGTTTGAATAAAATTAATTTTTGTCTATTTTTTCCGACTTGAAGCTTCTCATTTCTGTTTTAAGAACTGCAAACCTCAAAAAGTTTATGTTTGTTTGTTTGTTTTAATCAAGGACGTTTGAAGACTGTCTCTTGGGAACTTTTAGGTCAGAACTGGTTAGAACAGAGTTTGGGAGGTGACACATAGTTTGTGATCTAAAATCAGTTAAGTGGGTTTTGCAACTGAAGTAGTTTCAGTGTAGTAAGGGTTTGGTTTAGTGTTTCGTGAGATCTGTTTTATGTGTGAGTGTGCGTGTGTACTGCACTGTGTTTAAAATGTATTCTTTGTGATCTTGGTCATCACATTAGGTGGAAAGTTACTTCCCTGAGTCTCTCTCACAGTATTTTCTTTGGGGTTTTTTGTTGTTTTTGTTTTATTTTTATTTTTTTGGCCGCGCCGCATGGCTTGTGGGTCTTCGTTCCCCGACCAGGGATCGAACCTGGGCCCCTGGTGGTGAAAGTGTGGAGTCTTAACCACTGGACCACCAGGGAATTCCCTCTCTTTTCTTATTTTAGGTTAATAGCGATCTAAGAGGCATTTGGTCGTTAGTACCCTGTTTGACTGAATGTAGAGAAGCAAGGTATCTGTGTTTGTCTTTTCTGGTGAATACTTGAGAGAGAGATTGTAGTGATAAGGGTTGGCTGGTACACGCCAGGGGACGTGGGTCTCTGAGTTACCAGGGAAGTGAGTGGGGTCTTGGGAGTCGGCCCCGGCGTCCTCAGCTGGAGCAGCTGTGACCCTGCGTGTAAAACACTGCTTGAAGTGGCAGAATAATTTGTAACTGGTGTGAACCAAAACAAAACTCGAAGCAAATGTGGTTAATACAGACGTGGTGAAGCACTGCTGCACACTTTGAAATGGTTCTTTGAATGACCTCCAAGCTGTTTTTACTTCGTTCCTACCACTAAAACCAAGGTTACGCTTACATTTTATCTTACGTTTATTCTACAAGAGTCCCTTTACCTCTGTATTTCAGTTTCTTCTCTACTTCCCTTTTTCTTTGAAGGGTTTCATGAACATATCTTTGTGTATTTGCTTGACGAAAACACCAAGAATAACCTTTTCCATTTGCTTCTTGCTGTAAATTCAGGAAAAGCACCAGTGTGGAAGTCCGGGGTTGGGGGGGGAGCCTTGGGCTCGAGCGTTAGGGGAGCACAGTTGACGAAAGCGTGGGCCCTGCAGGTAAGCGGCCTGGTTAGATCCAGTCCCAGCTTTGGACTTCAGGCCAATTACTTACCCATCTCAGTTGCTTTAGTTTCCTTATCTGTGAAAGTGAAATGAATTAATTTCAGTAAAGTCTTCAAAAGGACACTGACGTCCAGTTCTCACAGCAGCTGAGGGACCTTGGGCAAGTTACCTGATCTCTCTGGGCTTCATCTGTTTAAACAAAACATAGTTTTCTGATTCTTTGTACATATTTATTTACTTATTGGCCGCGCCGTGTGGCTTGCAGGATCTAGTTCCCCAACCAAGGATTGGCAGTGAGAGTGTGGAGTCCCAACCACCAGACCACCATGGAGTTCCCCCTTCATGCATATTTAAACTCTAGTTGGTCCCAATTCGTTTTACATTTTTGAGCCCTTGAAGTTACTCCTTTCTGTTTTTTGTATCAGTGGGACTAAAGAGATAGCTGTTTCCAGCAATATACATATTTTGTGCTAAAAATTATTTAAATTGTTGGAATGGATCTAAGGCTAGTTGTAGATGTTAGTCCCCTAATGTGCTAAGTTTTAGGTAAAGTATTACCCAGAACAGTGCTTTATCTTTTATTGAAAGCCTAGTCTTCATTAATGACAGTAATTGTCAAGGGAGAGGCCTCTATTTTTATATTTTTGCTTCAGATGACCAGGAATGAAAGTCTCAATGGTCATCTATTCTTTCTTTAAAACTTCTTACATAAAAGCACAAAATTTTTGGTGAATCATCATTAAAATAATCACGTCCCAAATACAGAAATAAGTTGTAAGGTAGAGAGTCCATGACAGCAAGGAAAAAGGCAACTAAGTCTGACTGGCTTTCGGGCCATATCGTCCCCCAGAGTCGTCGCTTGACAACCGCGTTGACCCAGTATCTTGGCTGGATGAAGAAGTCCTCCCAATACGGCACAAAGAATGTTCCTGACTCTCAGCTTTGAGCTGTTAAAAATAAAGAGAGCAGTAGTTTTACGCTAAATTGTTTTAGTTTGTTAACTTTTCCCTCGGTTCTTCACGATGCAACTTGTGAAATTTCCACTTCACTTGTTTTGGCTTTGAGCCCTAAATAAAAAGTAGCAAAGGTCTCCTTTCTGAGGATTAAAATTTTTACCTGTTTTGTTATGGTTCCTTTGTTTTGCTTTTGCTTTTTAAATCAGTTCTTGCTGTTAAGAGGTTCTGTTTTTAGCCCTTGGAGGGAGTTCCTATTGGTGAGCACGTGGGTCTCTCTGACCCTCAGGCCCTCCCTTTGAGGAGCAGCGCCGTCAAGGGGCTGCACATGTGATTCTAAGGATAGGGAACACAAGGGATTATATTCCTTATCTCCAAATAACTCGAGTGTGACCGGAAAGTTTCTGGTCTTGATTACAGAACAGAACTATTCTGCTTCAGAGGGTGTTGCCGACCTGCGCTTCAGAGGGGAAAGTTATTTCCACCTGGACTATACCTAAATGTTAGCTTGGCCTCTGATGGACAGAATTGTCCATTTATTAATGAAGCATGGCTTGTGTTGAACAAGACAAGCTGGGTCAAGCATTTGAAGATGCTTTTGAAGTACTGAGGCAACATTCAACTGGTGATCTTCAGTACTCCTCAGATTACAAAAATTACCTGGCTTTCATCAACCACTGTTCTCATGTCAGAGGAAATTCCAACAGCTATGGTGTGGTGCCCACAGAGGAACCAGTCTACAATTGGAGAACAGTAATAAACAGCGCTGCGGACCTCTATTTTGAAGGAAATATTCATCAGTCTCTGCAGAACATCCCTGAAAACCAGCTGGTGCAACCTACTCTTCTCCAGCAAAAGGGAGGAAAAGGCAGGAAGAAGCTCCGACTGTTTGAATACCTTCATGAATCCCTGTGTAATCCCGAGATGGCATCTTGTATTCAATGGATAGATCAAACCAAAGGCATCTTTCAGTTTGTATCAAAAAACAAAGAAAAACTTGCCCAACTTTGGGGGAAAAGAAAAGGCAATCGGAAGACCATGACTTACCAGAAAATGGCCAGAGCACTGAGGAATTATGGAAGAACTGGGGAAGTCATCAAAATCCGGAGAAAGTTAACTTACCAATTCAGTGAGGCCATTCTCCAAAGACTGTCTCCATCTTATTTCTTGGAAAAAGAGATCTTCTACTCACAGTATGTTCAACCTGATCAAGGATATCTCAGTTTAAATAACTGGAATGCAAATTATAATTATACATATGCCACTTACCATGATCTAAGTCACCCTGATTGCTAAATATACTCATACATCAAACTTTTCTGGCATCAGAAATCCCTACAAGATTTAGGATTTTTCTCTGAAAGCAAATACTGAAAAACAAAACAAAAAACCCAAACTTCATTATTGCTATCTTTTATGAAGTAGCGTATAATCTATACTAACTTGGTGAAAAATTTTGCCAGTGAACAACTTTAAAATGATCAAGTCCCATTTGAAAATATAGACTAAATGTCCTTCCTTTTACTATTGTCTATGTAATACTTCCTTCTAGATTAATAATGCTAGTGGAGATGCTTTGATTTACATATTGATTTAAACATTATTTTCCTGTCATACACTCAGAGGGAAAAAAAAATCATTCTAACATGTATCCAACAGCTTTAGCAACAAAACAAAAAATGATTGCCTGTGTTAGTGTTCCTGCTAAATTACATCCATGGCTTTAAAAATTTCAGTGACTAAAACTAGAACTACCATATGATCCAGCAATTCTACTCCTGGGTATACATCCAAAGAAAATGAAATTTGAAAAGCTATATGCACCCCAATGTTCACAGCTGCATTTTTTTTGGCCACACTGCACAGCTTACAGGATCTCAGTTCCCTGATCAGGGATTGAACCCAGGCCTCTGCAGTGAAAGCGCAGAATCCTAACCACTAGACTACCAGGGAACTCCCATAGCAGCATTATTTATAATAGTCAAGATATGGAAGCAACCTAAGTGTCCACCAACAGATGAATGGGTAAAGAAGATGTGGTATATATACACAATTGAGTACTACGCAGCCATAAAATAAGAGTGAAATTTTGTCATTTGCAACAACGTGGATGGACCTGGAGGGTATTATGCTTAGTGAAATAAGTCAGGGAGAGAAAGACAAATACTGTATGTTATCATTTATATGTGGAATCTAAAAATTGAAACAAATGAATATAACAAAATAGAAACAGACTTAAAGATATAGAGAACAAATTAGTTATCAGTGGCGGGAAGGAAGGAGGGAGGGGGCAAGACAGGGGTGGAGTTTTAAAAGGTACAGACTACTATGTATAAAATAAATTAGATACAAGGATGTAATGTACAGCACAGGGAATATAGCCAATATTTTATAATAGCTTTGAATAGAGTGTAATCTAGAAAAATATTGAATCACTATGTAGTACACCTAAAACTAATATAATATTGTACATCTGAAACTGATATTGTAAATCAACTATATTTCTATAAAATAAATAAATAAAAATTAAAAAGTAAAAACTTTAAAAAAAAAAAAAACTATTCTGCTTCATATAAATGGCGGCCGTAATCACGAAATGAAGTGGGAATTAGTTTGCTTGCATTTGCTCTGCAGACTCCGTAGCATCTGCGGGTGTCGTCCAGACTCTGGGTGACTTCCCGTCTGTCTCCACCACGAACCTCCTGGTCCCCGTGCATCCCCTGCCTTAGGGCTGCCAGTGTCGCGGTGAAATGTGTGCCTCCTGTGTGGGTCTTCACGTCTAGATGGTGAATTTGTCAAGAACCAAAATTGAGTCGTGTTCTTCCTAGTGACCGGAGCTGACACAGCCCCCGCAGGGAGCCTGGAGCCCCCGTGGCCGTGCTGCTGCTGTGTGGCTCCCACCGCCAGGAGGGCGGGAGGCCTGCGTCCCCCGCACCCTCCCCATCGTCGGGGCGGCTTCATCCATGACCGAGTGGCCGATGACCGTTCCCTTGCCGTTGAGTCAGGGCCATGGCGTCTGCTGCCGGCACCTCCCTGGTCACGGCAGGCTGCTTCCCATCCCCGGCTGACGTTTCTGGGCCTCTGCTGGGCCGTGGCTCTTCCCTGCTCTTCACATGTCCCTCCGCCAGGCTCCCAGACCTCCCCAGCTGCCAGCAAAACACGTCCTTCCCCGTCTGGGCTCCTGATGGCACCAGCCCGGCCGAGTGATAGATCCCTAGGGCACAAGCTGCCTGCCTTTTTCTCCGCTGTGTTGCATTATTTATTGCATTAAATGTGTATAAATTGAATAGAATATAAATCAGCTTTTTGCTTTTTGAAGAAACTGGTCAGAGGACCGTCTTGTTAAAAATTCTTCCTCTGTGTTGGTCTACAAGCAAACACGTTCATTCCAAAAACTGTAGGTTTAAACAATGCATTTATTCCTGTAAGTTCAGTTTAGGAAAGGGGCTGCGTCCAGATTTACATTTATTTTAGATCTGTTTCCCCTTCTTTGCACTGACCTCCCTCCTCATCTCCTAGGGCGCTGTCTTTACCCTGGAGCCGGAGGACGAGGAGCGCCCCGCCGGCGCCGCGGAGGACAGCAACGACATCTACATCCTGCCCAGTGGCGCCTCCACGCTCGCCAGCCCCCCAGAGTCTCCGACAACCGCGACGGCGTCCTGGCAGGCCGAGGGCTTCCCCGTGTCGCTGTCCAGCAGCCAGAGCTGGCGCACCGAGAGCCCACCGGTGTCCCTGGGTCCCGAGTCGTGGCAGCAGGTCACGGTGGACCCCGAAGAAGTCAAGAGCTTGGACAGCAACGGGGCTGGAGAGAAGAGTGAGAACAACTCCTCCAACTCCGACATCGTGCACGTGGAGAAGGAGGAGATTCCCGAGGGCGCGGAGGCGGCGGCCGCGGCGGCCCCTGCCCTGATGGCGGCCGGGGAGCCTGGCCCCGAGGGGTCAGCCGGCCAGACAGCCAGTCCCACGACATCTCTGTTCGTGGAACTTGCTGAAGAAGAGGCGGGAGCGGCCGCGTCCGAAGCTGCTGAGCTGGAGCAGGAGGGGGTCCCGCCGCTGGAGCCCCCGGTGGAGCCCCCAGCAGCCCCGCCGGGCGGAGAGCAGGCAGCCCGCGGGCGGGGGGGACTGGGGGCAGGGCCCTCCCCGGGCCGCCCCGAGAAAGCTGGCCCCCTGCCCGCGGGCAAGTCCCTCCTGCTCTTCGGAGGGGCAGCCGCCGTTGCCATCCTGGCGGTGGCAGTTGGGCTGGCACTGGCTCTGAGAAGGAAGTAGATTTTTCGGAGAGAGAAGACAAAAAGGTGTAAGGTTTTAGTTGTGTCGACCGGACTGGAGCTGCCAGGAGCTGGCTGGACATCCCTTGGACACTCCGGGGTCAGGAGGACTTGGGTCCGCAGGGCAGGGGGCCGACCCACGTGTTAGGGCTTGAGCTGGAGGCTGCGCACGCTGGTCTGCCGGGTTCAGGGTCTTGTGTGTGAAGTGCCCCCTGCCTGGCATCCGCGGCCCCTGGGTAGCTCCCGGGTGTAGGGTGCGCAGCCTCCGCCCACCAGCCCCGTAGCGCCTTCCCCAGTGGTGACAACCCCACCCCACATGTCTCCCCGTGTTGCCAAACGTCCCCCAGGGATAACGTTGTCCCGTGAGAGCCACAGTCTCAGAGCGAGAGGGTCCCCGTGGGGGGACCTGGGGGGGAGACCCCCAGGCAGGAGGGCTTGGCTGTGGGCCCCTCGGCTGCTGGCGCGCTCCTGCCTGGAGGCTCTCGGCTCCTCTGGTCTTCCCGCCCTCAGTCCCGCAGCCCAGGTGCTCTGCCGGGTCTCAGCCGCCTCTCAGGTACTGCCCTGCCCGCCTCGCCCCAGGGTGCCCCGAGGCCCCGTGGAGAGGGCTCGCCCGATGCTTCCCGCAGTTCCCCTTGTAAAGATGCTGCCTTTAGTCTTTAAACGCACGAGACGGAAGAGACCCGGGGCCCCTGCCCGTGACCGCGGGGCAAGTTTGCGTGTTGGGAAGCTGGAGGGTGGCTTCGCTGGCCTATCGAGGCTGCTTCCAGCCCTTTTGTCTGTGCGCAGCCTTGAGCCGACGGGGCCTCGCCGGCCGGCAGCGCCCCTCTTGCTGGGCATCGCTGTCCGTGACCTGGACTAGCGTGATTGCCAGGTTCTGGCCTCAGCCTCCTTCCCAGTCAGGCCGCTCCTCGGCGGTCTCTTGCCGCGTGATGAGGGTTTCCACACGTGGGCTTACAGGCCAGGGAATCATAACTCTCCATCAGTACACAGTCTCCTAAATATCACTGAAGTAAAAAGCAGGAAAGAGAGGCTGCCCTTGGGGTTCTAGCCTGGCTCTCAGAGTTCCGTAACGGAGGCTTACACTGAGCTCGTCACGGCCCAAATGCCGGAGTGACAAACCGTAGTGACCACGTTCAGCAGGTGCCCGTGGAGACTCAGCGTAGCCTCATCCGCTGACCGCGTCCCTCACGGGGGGACCGCGTCTCTTCATGCCTGAGGTCAGTGTCACTGACGGGACACACGTGCTTGAGACAGGTCATCTCAGATTTATCCTAGTAAATGTAACAGATTACTTTTTAAATCCTGAAATTTGTAATAAAATTACTTTACCTATCCTGATCACCCAAACTTGATGTTTTAAATGTGCTTTATTTTTTTAAATTTATCTTTTTAAATTAAATATTCTTCCTAAAGCGATACTGTTTAGAAGTTGGTCAGAAAGGTCTGGAATGTGTGTGTGTGTGTCTGTGCAGCTTTACCAGGCAGTGTATCTTGCGTTCTGAGTTTTAGTGTCGTCTTGGGGAGGGATGTTGGTCAGGGTCTTGGTGTCCTTCATTGAGGAGCCAGAGGTGAGGGAAGTGGGGTTTTCCTCTGTGTGTTCCGACTGCAGCACTGGTGCTTCGTAGGGGAAGCGCGAACTGCTGAGTTGTCTTCATTCTCTTTCCTTTTATGATAGAATATTCTCTTTCCAGTGTTTACATTTAAACTCTGGATCCTCAAGCCCACTGGCTGAACGCACTGAAGCACTAACAGGAGCCGGTTCGATTCTGAGCGGCTGGCGGGAGGTCTGCGCTGCGGAGGCTGAGGTCTGCGTGCTCCACGGCGGAGGGGTAAGGCGGGGCCACGCTTTGCTCGGCAGGGACCCAGACAGTGTGGCCTTCCAGCACGGGGCTCCCAAGGCATAGGACCTCAGCGTCCCCTCTGGTCGTGGACAGGAGGGAGCGCCTAGTAAGGACTGCGGTGGTAGCGGCTCCCATGTTTTGCTGTGACGTTAAAAACTTTCTCAGCTGCCCACCCCCTTTTTGTGGGGCTGGAACATCTGAGTCTAAGGTAGAGGGAGGAGGATCATGGGACGCAGGTGTGGAACTCAGACTCTCGCCCTTTTGTCACCCTCGTTTGAACTGTTGTGTTGGTAGGTCCTGCAGAACTCTTAACTGCTGTATTGAATGTAATGATTTCTGATCACTTGGCAAAAGCCACTGAAGGTTTCTTGAGAAAAATACCAGGATTAAAGAATGCTAGTTGATGTTCTCTGCAGTAAAGTAGTGACAACTCCGGGGCCTCAGAAACCAGTCAGTCCCAGTGTCCCTCACGGGCATCCGCACTGCCCCCAGAAAGCTTCCTGGGTGGAAGGCCATCTGCTGACCATCTGGTTCGCAAAGGCTGATCCCTCCGCTCGCCTGTGTCTCTCTACCTGGGTGTGTCCTGGGGGGACAGGAACCAGAGACGCGGTTTGTGAACCGCAGCCCCTGTTCATTTCCCGTAGAAATTCATTTCCTCAGTCTCTTGCTAATATAAAAGCCGTGCCTGTTCCTTGCCTTTTCCCTGAAGGCTTGACGTGGGGACAAATGTCATGCCCGTATAATTTTTAAATTATATTAAGAGATGTTTTATAGAAATGAAAGGTATTGTACGTAAGATTTTTTTCCCCTCTTCTCTTAATTTCTTATGTCTGTTTACACAAACTTTCCTTACCAAGAATTTGACGTGCTCATTTCATCAAGAGGGGCTGTCTGGTCACTTTGTAGAAGCAGCTTCTAGCCTCTGGACCAGTTCCATGCAGGCAGTATCTCATGTCAAGTCTCAGCAACACACTTGATGCCAGAAGAATGTGTCCTCTTCCACAGAAGACCAGGATCTGCCCTTGGTGGAGCCCCCTGTTCTCCACTCCCTGCAAGGGGTCGGCTGTGAGCTGGGCTTGAGTTCAGGGAGTGTCTTTTTTCCTTTCCCGAAACAAGGGTGGTCATTATCATCTCAGCAGAGGGGCTGAGCGGTCACAACACGCCAGGGGCTGTTCGAGGGCCTCCCTCGTCACGCTTTCCCTTTGCACCCCCTCGGGGTCACTACTGTCCCGAAGGCGCCTGGCATCTGTGCGGCAGGTGACAGAGTTTCTGACTCAGGTCTAGGGCTTCCCTGGCGTCTCCCATCCTTGTAACCTGCAGAGGTACAGGCAGGTACCCTGTCCCGCGTGGGGCGGCCCGTGCCCCGGGGAGGCCGCAGTTGGGCAGGTGCTGAGCCAGCTCTGTGGGACCACACGCGGGAGCCAAGTTTTCATCAGTCTGTCCCAGCTGCTCACCGCACCAGGGGCCTCTCCCAACATGGACCTGGCGCCTGGCGGTTCCAGACCCGCCCCGCTGGACTAGTGTCTCCTTGGCTTCCTCGGGTGGTGTGGGGACAGGTGCCCGTCTGTGCCCCCCGGGGTGCAGGGGGGCGCCCACTCGGACACAGGCACGTCCTGGGAGCTGACGCTGGGAGCGACCTAATCGGGAAGTCAGTTGCTGAAGTGTTGATCCACATCTCCCCTTTCTTTGCACAAGACAATTATTCCACTGTCCCTGAATCCAAACCAGCCCGTGTCTACACCGCAAGTGCTGCTGTAGTCCAGGGGGCTGTTCCCCAGGCGTCCGCAGGGCCGCCAAGCCCGCCGCCCCTCCTGGCCACACCGCACCCTCCCGCGAGCTATTTAGAGCAAGCGTTGGCCTCCTTCCCCAGGGACAGCCAGAAGGTGGGCCCCTCCCCGTTAAGTCTGGACGACGATTTCTGGCGAGAGAACCGTACTAAGTGGCTGGGTCCTTGGTCAGCACCGAAGGAAAAGACAATTTATTATTTTCCTAGACCTGTGCTTTTCTTGCTGTCACAGTTGTTCATTTCCTTCTTCAGGTTAAAAGTGCCTCTTTCTACCTGACTTGTTCCTTGGCTGAGGTCTGTGTATTATGGATTCTGATGCTATCGTCCCTCCGAAGTCCTGTGGTGAAACGGTCACGGTGGTAACACCCTCTTCCTGCGTGAGGTCCCTCTGCTCTCCCGCACAGCTGGTTTGTGGGTTATTCCGGCTCCGCTTCCCTTCATCATTGGCCTTCTGTGCTCGCTGGGGGAAAGCAGCAAAGCCAACTCTGTGAATGGTGCTCTGCTGCAGGCAGCGTTGGGAGCAGACACCGGAGGGTGTAATAAAATGAGCCTTGAAGACACTGATGACTCATCTTTCTGTTCACACAGTAACTCCCGGCCTCGACTCGGGAGGGCTGCTTCCAGACCATCAGCCTTGTCATCTTAAGTGCGTACCTGTGTGGTTTGACTGCAGGTTCTGAAAACACACTAGCAACACCCGAAGGCCCACTCGCACAGCTGGTGAACTTGCTGGAGAATAAAAGCGGCTCCAGGGCTGCAGCCCCGAGAAGCAGCCCAGCAGTCAGTGCTGGCTCCTGAGGAGCCGGTCTGAGTACACCAGATGGGCCTCTGGACTTTCAGTGATGCCAAGCATCTTTTGTTCTCTTAACCATCGCTTAATTCAAATAAGTAAAAAGCAGGATGAAACGTTCTCTTAATTAAAAATTCTCAATTCTGTCCACGAGGGTTGTGATGTAAAATGCACCAATTTCCAGGATGTACCTGAGTCCTGGTGGCCAGGATGTGCTCAAGGCTGGAATCTCTGTATGACGCTGGCTTGGGGAGAAGAGCGGGTTATCTTGCTTTATGACCAAGAAAGTATATCTGACTTGGTCTGGAAAAATTGACACCAAAACATGTATAAACTGCATTAAAACGGTGGCTTACTGTATTAATATAAGCAAAACAGTGGCAGGTAAAGATGCTGTGACAAATTATTTATTTACGTACTTACTGCACCACGCGGCACACAAGATCTTAGTTCCCCAACCAGGGATCAAACCCGTGCCCCCTGCAGTGGAAGCGCGGACTCTTAACCACTGGACCGCCAGGGAGGTCCCTGAAAAATTTAAAGTATTGTAAGAGATGGTCTGGGATTATTTGGTGCTCTAGAGCTCCTTTCTCTTCCATTAGTTTATAGAGTTGACTACTTGAGTTTAAATTGCTCCTGGGCCTGGAAGAAAGTATCTCCCTGCTGAGACACATTGTACTGACTGATCCCTGTGTCTGTGTTCATGTGTGATTCACCGTGTTTCCACGGTGACATGAACCCTTTAAATCTGGAAGGTTGTTTCCAGAGGCGCAGCCACGCCTACTTGCTTTTAGGACTTGCAGCATTCTTCAGGTGTCAGCCTGAGACCCAGCCCTGGGGTGCTGTGTTGGATGCTGAACCATGGAGTCATTTTTCTTTTCTCGTAAGTTTAAACTCAGGGAACAGGGAAGTGGTTTTGGTAACAACGTATTTATCAGTACTTAATTACTAGTGTTCATGTCCTTCCCCAGAGCATCATGGTCACAGTAACAAGGGCGTTTCTGTTACTGGTGATGTGAGATCTGGACCCTACCCACCATCGCACTTGGACGCAGACCAATCCTAGGAAACGCTTAGCGCTGGGAACAGACCGGGCTTTGTTGCTTCTAACAGTAAGTGCTCCGGTTTACTCTGGTGCTAAGTGATTGCGTTTTGTTATTCTTTTTTTTTTTTTTCAAATTTTATTGGACTATAGTTTTTTGTTTTGTTTAAATTTATTTATTTTTGGCTGCATCGGGGTCTTAGTTGCCCCACGGCGTGTGGGATCTTAGTTCCCCGACCAGGGATCGAACCTGCATCCCCTGCACTGGAAGGCAGATTCTTAACCACTGGACCACCAGGGAAGTCCCTGTTATTACTTGTATACTGACTGTGTGTCTAGAAAAGGGAGCCACCACAAATGCTGAATTCTTAAGTCTAACTGTTCTTTCATCTTGTATGCCTAGAAACCTGTTCTCTCCATAAGCAGCTTCATAGGTGCAGATGAGCTGGGGGCATGGCTGGAAGATGAAAGTGTAAGATTCTTCACAGACATTCCCCACAGGACGGATGCAATAGCTTCTCCAGTAGCTTAAAATTTTTATCAAAACCCTGACTTCTTGGAAAGAGAAAAGGGTGCATTTAGTTACATGATTTTGGAAACTGGTTGACATAGGCCTTGAAATCACCTCCACGTCTTTTAACTGCCTGTGGCTCCTGACTCAAGTAAAAGGAAATCACGGTGAAAAAGTCAAACACATTTTGAGGTCTGATTTTCCTGTTGTTTGAGTCCAGAACCTCTTGTGCTGCTTGGTTTTTTTTGTTTTTTGTTTTTTTTTTTTAAAGATTTATTGATTGATTGATTGATTACTATGTTGGGTCTTCGTTTCTGTGCTAGGGCTTCTTGTAGTTGCGGCAAGCGGGGGCTACTCTTCATCGCGGTGCGCGGGCCTCTCACTATTGTGGCCTCTTTTTGTTGCGGAGCACAGGCTCCAGACGCGCAGGCTCAGCAGTTGTGGCTCACGGGCCCAGTTGCTCCGTGGCATGTGGGATCTTCCCAGACCAGGGCGCGAACCCGTGTCCCCTGCATTAGCAGGCAGATTCTCAACCACTGCGCCACCAGGGAAGCCCCTGCTGCTTGGTTTTTAAACAGGAAGACTGAGTGCGCCTGAGCCAGCGGGGCTGGGGTCACCCTGAGCCGGGACGGAGCCACGATGCTGAGCAGGTTCATGGGCCCTCGCTGCCGCCAGCTGGCCAGAAACCGGTCACCCACAGTGGGCCTGCGGGGCGCCATGGGAGCCGTGGGGCTGGCATGGGCCACTGACCGATTCTGGACCAGGTGCTCTACATCAACGGCAAGTTCAAGGAGGAGGATTAATGAAACCCATCCCCTTGGACCCCTCCGGTATCTGGTGGTGCTGCCTTCTTCCATCTGCATCTGGAATGGCCCAGGCTCTTGGGATGGACCTCGAGGAAATACACGGTGAGAGAGAGATTTCCTGTGTTCGTGGAAATAGCTTTGGTGTGTGAACACACACGGCATTAAACCTCTCTATGAAACCTTAAAAAAAAAAAAAAGACCACTTCCTTACTATGAAGGTGTCCCTGTTTTGAGGGGAATTTTTCACTTGTAAGAGGTCCATGCATTCCCTCTCCAATCCCTGGTCCCCTCACACTCGGCACTGCCTGTGGTAACACCACCACCACCAAGGGTGCACTTTTTTTTTTTTTCCTTCCTGCGCTGCACGGTATGTAGGATCTTAGTTCTCTGACCAGGGATCAAACCTGCGCCCCCTGCGGTGGAAGCACGGAGTCTTAACCACTGGACCGCCAGGAAAGTCCCAAGTGGGTTTTTTTAAAAAACAAAAAAACATTAAGTGTGTTCTTTTTCTTCTGCCTTTTATTTGTCAATCTGCTTTTATTTTGTTGTTCTTTTTTTCTTTTTTGACTGCAGCTTGTGGGATCTTAGTTCCCCGACCAGGGATCAGACCCGGTCCCTACAGTGGAAGCGCAGAGGAGTCCTAACCACTGGACCACCAGGGAACTCACGATCTGCTTTTAGATCTGATTTTCAGGCGGGGACCTCTCCAGCAGACATTAGGTAAAGGCACAGTGTGTGGATAGATGTAGATGATGTGAAACGTTCACACGTGTACGTGAAGAAATTCCTAAATGGTCCCTGCCTTTAAAATGGTGAGAGATACACAGCTGTCATCTCGTGCCTGTCTTCTCTGAGCATGTTTAAGTGGCAGAGGCTCCATCTGTGTGGAGACAGCTACACTGCTGTCACCATCTCAAGTTGTAACCAGTCGTGCTTTTGCTGAGTCGTCCCTTCAGTCCATCTCCTGGAGCAAGAAAGGACAACAGCCGGGATTAGCCAGCCTCCCTCCTGAGCCAGGACCCTAGACCTGAGCCTCTAGGGCCACAGTCAGCAGAAGTGCAGCTGGGGCTTTGCAAACAAACACAGCTTTCACCAAGTCACTTATGGTGCCAAGAGGCATATCAGTGGGTGCGAGGACTGGACCGAGGTTCTGTTTCAGCCCCACCGTGTCCGGAAGCTGTTAACAGAGGCTTATCTCCTTCCAACAACAGCTCAGCTTGGTTTCACAACAAGTTGGGGTTGTGTTCTCCCTCCGGTTTTTATTTTTAAAAGCCCGTGTAACTGAAGGCCACGCAGAGAGAATGCTTTTAAGGCTCATCAACTACATGTTAAGAGGGTCAGACGCCTGACTCCCGACACATAAAACCCCAAAATTTACAGATAAGATACATCCACTTTCCCTTCCAGGTGGTCTGTGAAACTGAAGCACCAGACTTTCTAATATCCTGGGTGGAGGACAGATGTGTGCAGTTTTTACCCCCTTTTGACCGCTCACCCTCCTTGGTAAGCATGTGTTTTAAATTATACTCATTTTTGTGACAAGGTGAGGCCGACAGCAGCCTGGGGAAGCCCAGCGTGGGCCCCTCCGGCCCTCTCTCCCGCCCCCCAGCAGCTCTCATGAGCCTGTGAAGGGTGCACAGTCGGCCTCCGCTGCCCGCTGACAGCAGCTCCTCTCAGAAACAGCCGGACTCCCAGACGCAGGACCAAGCCTTTCTTCCTGAGCAGGAAGGGCCGTGACCACCTTCCCTGGGGTCTCTCCCCAGCAGGCAGCCCTGCAGTGAGGGTCCCAGAGCTCAGAGGGGGCCGGGCTGGGGAGAGGCGGACACCAAGGGCGGTTAAGAGCCCAGGAGCTGCCACCACTGGCTCTTACGTTTTGGACTAAGTTCCTCACGTAGGCGAGAAGGTTCTGGTTGATGAAGGTCACTGTGGTGTGAAAGACATCTTGGAGCAAAGCTGGCGAGTGGTCGGCCACCTTTTTGGCCACGAGCATGGTCAGCAGGAGCAGGGTCTTCTCATGGTCCACGTCCGCAGGGTAGAGCTGCATGAGTTGTTCCAGCGCGGCCGCCAGGCACCGCCTCCTGTCCTGCATGGGTGGAAGCAGAGGCGCGGTTACCAGGCCTCCCGCGGGGAGGGGGAAGTGCTGTAAACAGCTGAGGAGGCCAGAGGAGAGAAGGAGGCAAAGCTGGGGGCAGGCGAGGCACCCCCCCGCCCCCCCCTCAGCGGGTCCTCATCTCCTGCTCAAAGGCACCTGAGATCAAGGTCAGTCACTGCCCAGGGGTCTGGCCCCGGTACATGGGGGCAGGGAGGGGGATGGAGACCTCCTGCCGGGAGAGGCCTCGTGGACCGCCGGACCGGAAAGGACCTTCCACACGCCAACACGTGGCAGCAAGAACGGCACCAGCAGCCTGTGTCTGATCCACGCCAGCCAGCGAAGCTCAGAGGGAGGCTCCCTGACAGACGGGCCTTCCCAGAGGCAGGAGGGCTCGACCCGCCGGGCCCAGCCCGAGGGCGTTTCTAGGTCGCGGGGGCCCCGCAGCCTCAGCAGTCAGAGTGGAACACGTTGTTTCAGGAAGAGTCACATCCGTCTTGTTAATCTTTGGGGGGCTCTGTCCCCAAACTCTTGAGTCTGACTTCAGGTTCAGGTTTTCAGGTGTCAAGTGACTTTTTTCTGAGAGACAGTTCGCCAGGCTGACTCTCTCCAGCAGTCACGAGCTGAGCCACCTCCCTGGACGCTGGTCTGTCTGCCAGGAGGCAGAGGACAAGCCCCGTGGGTTTCCTCACTCACCTCCTCCGACAGGCTCCTGTTCCTGAACTGCGCGGCCAGGCCAGCCACCAGCCCCGGGCGGATGCTGCACTCCATCCTGTCCCCAATCTGGGCGAGCTGCCTGGCGATGTCCCGGACCACTTCCTCCTGAGTCTCAGAGTCTAACGTGCAGACGAGGGGGGTTCAGATGACGCCCCGCTCACGCCCCGCTCCCGCTCCACCCGCTCCAGGAAAGGGGTGGGCCCTGCATCCAGAGCCCTGTGAGGACGGCGTGAACACGGGACCGGGCGCAGGGGCCGGGCGGGAGAAGGGCCTGCGATGCTGGGGTAGCCGCAACCCGGGCTCGAGGCCCAGCGTCCAACGGCTGTCGGCTGAGGGAGCGGTCAGGACAGAGGCTCCGCGGCCTCTCGCCCTGGACTCTGCCTCCCCCCCCCCCGCCCCCCCCCCAGATACCACGCTCTTCCTTCCCGGACACCATCTGAGCCCCTCCCCAGAACAGAAGCTTCCAGGGGCTCGGGGGTTCCCAGCCGTAGGTTGGCTCCCGGGTACGCAGCTGGGGACACGGGGCGTTGAGTGACCAGCCCCCTCGCTGCTTCTCCCCGCGGCACAGGAAGTGTACTCGGCCCCCTCCAGCCCCCCTCCGCCCGGCACGCGTGTGGAAGGCGTGTGGCAGCCACCCCTGCATCGTTTTTCCAACAGCATTTGCTCACTCTGTGTCTCTGTGTCACATTTTGGTAATTCTCGCAATATTTCAAACTTTTTCATTATTATATATTTGTATGGTGACCAGTGACGTCACTGCTTCAACGCGCTGCAGGCTCAGAGGATGGTTAGCATGTAGCAATGAAGAAGTACTTTTAATTAAGGCACGAATGCTGTTAAGACAGCGCTATTGCACACCGAACACACCTCCGTGTAGTGTACACGTAACGTCTACACGTGCTGGGAAACCAGAGGGTCCAAGTGCCGCGCCTTCTGGTCTGGACCCCAACCAGCAACCTCGCCCACCTGCCCACACACTCGTCCCTCGGGGTCTGGGTGGGCGCCAGCCCAGGACACCCGCGGGCACCAAACTCCAGGGGCCGGCGTAACCTCACGCGATCACCTCCACCTAATACAACGCCAGCGCACAGCAAATTCAAGTTTTGCTCTGGGGAACTTTCTGGAACTTTTTTCCCCCAAGTATTTCCAACCTGTGGTTGGTGGAATCTGCCGGCAGTGCCTGCACAGCCCGCACAGCCCTGCACCCATGGAGTTCCACGGGCCCGGCTGCAGCCCTGACCTCACTGAGACGTGTCTGTGTGACCCCAACACGAGCCCTCCTCGCCCCGAAACCTCCCACTACCCGCCCACCTCTGCTTGGGGACAGGTCACCACTCGCCTGCCGAGACCTCCTCCACCTGGGTCGACAGCCCGGCCATGCTCGACCCCGTGGTCCCCTTCGCGGCCCGGCCCGTGCGCTTGTCCTGACCCGCCTCCTGCACAGCCCCCCACGGCCCCACTCTCCCACCTCCTCCCGTCCAGCTGAGCGAACAAATCCACTGACAAGTGGCAGCCAGGCCTCTATTCTGCCCATTGCTTCCACACCCCCTCACGCTCCTGACCACGCACCGTGTCCTACCCGAGCGCCCACCCTGCCCTGTGCGTCCAGCGAGGCTCCACAGTGTGAGGGGGGCTTGGTGCAGATGGGGGCCACCGGGGCAGCAGGCCTGACAGCAGAGCTACTCCTGCCCCTTCCCAAAGGGGGCCTAAGGCAACCCTGGCTGGTGGGGACCCCCTGCCGCGTCGCCAGCCACCTGAAGTAAGACAGCTGGGGGCCCAGAGGCTGGATCAGCCGCGAGAGGGCAGTGACCACCCCACCCCCCCCCAACACCAGGCGGCGGACTCCAGCCCAGGCCTCCCGGGAGCGTCGGGAACACCCGGGAGCCTACCCCCGAAGCACAGGCTGGTTCAGGAACCCAACAGAATTCCTCAGGGAGCTCCAGCGTGTGCTGTGCCCAGCCCACCTCCAGAGGGGCTCCCAGCCGTCAGCTCCCAGCGGCCTCCATGGAGGCAGCACTGGTGGCAAAAGCTGAGGCCGGGAGGACAGGACGCACACCTAGAATCTGCCACACACGGAGGATGGCCCGGCCCAAGAAAAGAGCCCCAGGTCCCCGCTGCCCTGGTGACCGTGCAGATCATCATGGCCATGACATGCACAGGAGTAAAGCATGGGCGCTGCACAGATGCAAAGAATCCTCAGGAACCCAAGTGGGTTTCAACTGACTGGACTCGGCGAGGCCTGCTCCGCTGTACACGGGGTGGACCTGAGCCCGAAGGCCCCACAGTCCGGATCTGGGCCGTGGAGGCTGGCCCGGCGCCTACCTGTCTCTGCCGCCCCCTCACGGAAGTGGCTGCACCAGTTGCCATCCGTCTGCAGCTCATCATCATGGGCCGCGCGCACGGGCAGCTCGTGGCCCAGCACCTCCAGCTCTTGGTGGCAGCGGGAGTGCGGGCAGCTCTGGAGGAAGGCGAACACCAGCAGGCTTGTGGTGCGCTCGTCCTGGGGGCTGGCGCCGTTGCTGACCTGAGAGGAGAGTCCTGTGGGAACGTGGCCCCGGGCCAGGCAGCCGGGCCCGGGAGGGCCTCCCTGGCCCGGGGCCTGGACACCCTCCCAGTGGGCAGGGGCCAGTCCGCAGGGCCACGTACAGATGCCGAAAAGCTCCAATTCTGCAGAAGGTGGCCCACCTGCCGGCGGCCAGCTGGTGCGCCCCGGGGAGGGAGGTCAGGCACGTATGTGTCTAGGTGCCATCCTGGCTCTGCACGCCTGCGCCGGGCCTCGCATATCTTTTACCAGCCAGAGCCCACGCTCACTGGGAGTGCATCCAGCAGTTAGAAGCTCATCCTCTGCCATCATGTCCTTTGTGGGCCCAGGAGGGTGTTGTGCAAAAGCAGATTTTCAATACAGCCCGGGCAGTAGTGACCACAGGCAACACCTGCCTCTGGGCAGGCCTGGCTGACCTCAGGTAGATAATAGGCCCCTGGCCAAGCCCACGAGCAGCACGGCAGGAGCCAGGAGGGCCGCTGCACGTGGCAACAAGAAGGCAAGTGCAGAGTAGGGCCAGGGGTGCTCAGGTCACCCCCAGACCTGGGATGAGAGGGCATCGTGAGAGGCTAGGATGCCGAGACCGCCCAGATCAACACACGCAAAACACACGGCCTGGGCTGGGAGAAGTCACAGGGAGAAAACGAAGGTGCAGGTAAAATTTACTTCTAAGTCCATAATGTTTTTCATTAGAAAATACTAGAAAAATATTCTGATTAGGAAAATCAGAAAACTTTGAGAGGACAGTTTTTAGAGGACAAATTGTTTTAAACAAAATGCATAAAATAAGGTGCTTATGTATTGCTATTCAGCCTTTACTTCTCCAGAATTACTCCTAAAAGGGGGGAAATGTATGTAAAGCTCTACTCTACTAAATCTTTACAGTGAGGCCAGTGGCACAAGGCAGCTGAGAAACTCAAGAACGTGCTTCGTCTCTACCTCAGGAGATGTCCCGGTCAGGAGAGAAGAGGGGCTGAGGCAGGGCTGCAGTTGAACCGTGTCCCCCAGAGACAGGCCCAGGTGCTGACCGCCAGGACCTGAGAGCAGGACCTTATCTGGAAATGGGGTCTTTGCAGATGTCACATTAAGGCCAGGTCATCCTGGATTGGGGCCCTAATCCCATGACCCATGTCTTTACAAGAGAAAGGGGCTGACTTACAGACACACACAGGGATGCCAGTGCAGATGGAGACCGGAGCTGGAGAGGCCAGAGCGGGCTCCTCAGAGCCTCCGGAGGAACCAGTCCTGTAACACCCTGATACCAGACTCGTGGCCTCCAGACACTTCAGGAAAACACCCAGCCGTGGGCCTTCCCTGCTGCAGCCCCAGGGAACTGAACCAGGCCGTCTTTTTCGAGAGGTTAGTAAACAGGGTCCAGAGTCTGGGTGTGTGGCAGCGGTTGGCAACAGCTACGCCAGGTCAGGTATCAAACCCAGGTGCAGTGACCTCTGCCTTTCCCCCCGAAACACAAAGAACAGAAGTGGCCGGGCGAGAAGGAGAGCATCCCGTGTTAGAGGGCTCAGGCCCTGGAGCCAAGCGTTTAGTGCCATCCGGCTGGGAAGCGTGTGGACAGACTCTGTTCTGAGCATGTCAAGAACAGGCTGGCCTGGACTCCCAAACAGGCAGCTGGCCCAGAAGACCAACAGCATTTCACACCAAGAACAAGCAAGGCTGGTGACAAGCCAAGGAGGGATGAGTGATACAAGCTGAAACGGATGTCTCAGAAGGTGGAAGATTGGATAGTTGTTTATCCTTTTAGGTCACAGGTTAAAGTATGTTAAGAGAAATGATCAAGACTTAGGAAATCTTGCCGGACATAATACAGATTTCATCTATAGGAGGCAAAAATAACTCGTGCTATAAAATCAGTGCCAGTGCAGAGAAAACGATGGAGAGCTGTCCAATGTGTGTGATAAACTAGACTAATCCTGGTGTCCAAACCTGCAGAAGACAGCGCCAAACAAACAGTAAAAACAAAACAAAACAAAAAAAAAATCAATCTCATTTTCTTTTTCTACCTATCAAAAAAAATCAAAGAATGCTACAGTATAGATGAACAGCACCATACAAACAGTAAAAAAAAACAAAAAACAAAAACCAAACCAAGCCTTCATGCTCAGCGATATAAGCCAGACACAAGAGGACATGCACTGCTCCATCCCTCTCATCTGTGTGGTCCCTGAGGCATCAAATGCACAGAGAGAAGGGGGCAGTGGTGGCACAGCGACGCGAGTGCTCTTAATGCCACTGAGCCGGACACTTAAAAAAGGTTAAAATGGGGACTTCCCTGGTGGCACGGTGGTTAAGAATCCGCCTGCCAATGCAGGGGACACGGGTTCGAGCCCTGGTCTGGGAAGATCCCACATGCCGCGGAGCAGCTAAGCCTGTGCACCACAACTACTGAGCCTGTGCTCTAGAGCCCGCGAGCCACAACTACTGAGCCTGTGTGCCTACAGCCCGTGCTCCGCAACAAGAGAAGCCACCAATGAGAAGCCTGTGCACCGCAACGAAGACCCAACACAGCCAATCAATCAATCAATCAGTAAAAGGTTAAAATGGTAAATTTTACTGTAATTAAAAACACCTGGAAACAAAATCAAAGGGGGGGAAAAAGTCAGAAAATCTATAGCAGGGTGAAATTTCTGATGGGGGAAGAGGAAGCTGCTGGATGTCTCACCATGAACCTGACTGTGGGGCACGCCTGTGTCTCGGTTTTCTCAGCTTGAAGGAAAGAAAGGGGAAAGCAAAGCCCTGGGAGTGTGTCTGCCCTTTCCCACTGAAGTCGTCAGGAGAAGCGGCACCTGGGCAGCTCCCGAAACCTCTTCTGCTCAAGTAGCTGACGTTTCTCCTGAGCTGCTAAGCTGGGAACCACACAGCTCCCAGGCCTGCAGAGGGATGTTTGAGAAGCGCACACCGAGCCCCCAGGCGCTGTCTGCTCAGAGATGCAGAAACCGGGCCAAGCTCGTGAACCACCTAGTAAGTCCTCAGGCCTGCGGCCGCCCCCATGGAACTGGTGGGGACACGAAGGGCCCTGGGCTGGACGCCCGAAGATGCCACACTGCCTGGCAAAGACAGGAAGGAGGTGAAGAAGAGCTTCTGCTGGGCCAGGCGCGACTTTCTCTTTTAAACTCGCGCAAAGCACAAGGCACCATTTAGGCCCCATCCTGCTGAGGCGGGGGACCGGCCCATGCAACCTCGGCGACGCTATAGCTCTGAGCCCGTGCTGCACAGGAGCGGGCGGAAGCGGTGAGGGGACGAGAGGGTTATCCGCCCTGTGCTCCCCGGAGCTGGGACCCAAGGCTCCGCCGCCCACACCCCCAGGACCACCGCCCGTCTGACCTTCGAGTCCATGGCCCAGGCAGCGTCGTGGGCTCCAGCTCACAGGGGTGCGGGTCGGCAGCCTGGAAGAGGACACACACAGGGTGGGTGCAGGGCCCCGTGGGGATACCCCTCCAGGACCCCCAGGGAAGAACAGGGAGCCCTGCTGCCCTCGCCCGCCCACCTCAGCCCAGCCCCCAGCAGCCTGGGCTCACTGGTCAGGCAGACAGGGCCGTCTGCTCCCGAACCCTCTCCAAGTCAATACAGTGCTTGGAGCGCCGGGCTCCCTCCACGAAAAACACCTGGACGTTTCCAGGGACCTGCTGTGTCCTTACCATGGCCCCATCACCGCTCTCCCCACCGACCCTCCCCAGCTGCAGCCCCAGAGCACCGAGTGGGTGGGAAAACGAGGCACGCCTGGGCCCAGGGCCACGTGGCTGCAAGGGCTGGTGAGATCAGTCTGGCACAGAAAGATGTGTATAAATTAAGAAAAGAATGTGTATTTGACAGTCACACAAAAGATTCAGGCTTCCAGATGGCATATAAATCCACACTAAATAACCTGGCAGGCATAAACAACTGAGCAGACAAAAGCCCATCGGAGACTGAGTTTAAAAAGATTATGCCCCCAACATGGAAAATATAAAAGAATGAGAGCTATGTGCATCGCAGAGACGTCCAAACAGACCAGAAATATTTCTGCAGAGCAGTCTCAACAGAATAATCCCGCGTTAAAATGTCCGCACCAGTGAATGTGTGTTTACACACAGTATTAGGCTAAACCCAATGAATCGGTCCTTTTGTAGGGCAGTAACAGTCAAATTTGGAACTTCCACACGGTTCCTAAATACACAGGGGGTAAAAAGAGAACCACCAGCTCCTCTCCGGGGAGAAAGGGCAAGGCTTCCCCCCAGGGAGCGCGGGTAGGGCCTTGGGGGACCGCATCCCCAGGACCCAGGCCACCCACCGGGAGTCGGAGGAACCCACCCTGGGGCCGGGCAGGCTGCAAGGGGCGCGGGTGAACGTGGAGGGACAGACGGGAAGCAGCAGGACGCTGGCCCGCGGGCCTCCGCGGGCCTCCGGGGCAGGAGGCAGAGCTGCAGGACCACGTGCCACAGAGCAGGCCCCTGGGGGAAAGGCCGCAGAAGCCAACCCACGTCCAGCCACAGCCTCGGCCTCCACCGCGCCCTCTCAGGAACGAGCTTCCGAAAACCGGGGAGGCCACCATCAAGGGGTAACTCACATAAAATCTGCCTTCCACCCGGACCTGCCCTCCCCACTGTCCCCGCGGCCCTGATCCACGTCCACATCGCTGACGCTGTGCTCATTTCCCGCCTCAACACATACTTCCATAAAATGTTTTAATGCCTTTATGTAAGTGACCCTTGAACAATGCGGGGTCAGCGGGTACAGAATTTACTTGTATCCGCGACCTGCATTCTCCAATTCAACCAGCAACAGCCCGTGGGGCATTTACTAGTGAAAAACATCCCCACAGAAGGGGGGCCTATGCAGTTCAAACCCTTGTTGTTCGAAGGTCACCTGTGCATATATGTCTTCATAGCTCTCCCTCTATGTAAGGATACAGAATGAGAGCAGAACACGGACGCTGACCCAGACGGGATGGATCCACAGGAGAAAGTTCCTCTGCAGGACGGCTGGGCCCCTCTGTTTTCCTCAGAAAGACAGTGGGTTTGGAGGAGGTGGATTTCCTTTTTTTTCCTTCTGAAATGAACACTTACTAAAGATTTTATGTAACTGATTATTTAATGGGGGAAACAAAGATGTTAAAACCACTCAAAGAGCACACAAGCACCGACGGCAGAGCACCTGTATTTCTATGGACAAATCACCTGCATCAGCATCCGTTTTCTGCAACTTACAGAGGTGTAAAATAGCTCCAAGACAAGAAAACCAGAAACAGTGAGCTGGCCAGAATATCCAGGTTTTTTGCCCATTTCAGAGTCTTTCACAGATTTCCTGACAGTCTCCGGACTGGTAATGATCTCAAAGGTTATTCTTTGACACACACAAACAGGGTGGGTCTCAGAAGAATGCTAATTAACCAGCCAGGCCTCCTAGGTTTCTTTTGCAAATTTAGATTAAACAGCTACTAAAGCCACAAGATCAGCTTCGGTCTGGAAATTCTCACCAGGAAGCTCAGGCTGGACTCTGCTACCCCGAGGGCGGGCAGGAGGCCAGGCCAAGCAAGTTCACAGGCTCCACCTGCGGCCCCTCTAGGTGTGTGCGGAGAAAAGGAAGCCCAGCTAGGGGAACAGGGGCCACGGATCCAGACACTTGCACGTGGCAGAGACTCAAATGCAGGCAAGGGGTGGGGAGCTTTGCAGAGGAGGCCGCGGGGGAAGCAGGAGGCCTGCTGGCCGTGGCTCCCTGTGCGATGGCGTCCTCTGTGTCGCCCCATGTCGGAGGCACGAACAGAAAGGAGAGAAGCTGTCAGGTATCAATCGAGCCCTGAAGTTATTTTTAGCTTCCTGGACTGTCCCAGAGAGCACTCTGACTTGACCTCCCGGGCTGGTGGTCACGGGGTGGGGGGGGGGGGGACTGGGGGAAGGGGCCGGGCAGGCTGCTCTGCCACCGTCCACTCGTATATTCAGTCCCGGCCTCTCTTACGCGGGTCCCCACTTATCTCAGATTCCTTGGCCTGCAGGAAGCGACCTTCCCACCACGGAGGACGGGGACCCCAGGGCCAGACTGGCTTTTCTGGGGGGCTCTGTAGCCTTCACTCCCTAAAGGCAGCTCAGTTCTGTGACAAGTGGCCTGTCACAGTCGATCATACAAGCATCATTCAGAAATAGGACGTTCTGAGGAAGGCTCTCAAGTTGTCCAATTATATTACATCCTGGTAAAAAGAACGAAGGACAGTAGGCAGTTTCTCAAAAAACTTATACACAGAATTACCGTCTGTTCTAGTAACTCTGCTTCCGCGTACGTGCACACCCATCCTGGCTGCGTCACTCACAACAGCACAGGTGGTGACAACGCAACATCCACTGATGCGTGAGTGGATGGACGCAGTGCGTCCATCACGCAGTGAGTCTCGTTCAGCCGCAGAGAGAAGGAGATTCTGGCACCTGCTGCACAGGGCGGAGCTTGAGGACACTGAGCCGAGGGACATGAGCCAGACGCACAAGGGCAGCTGCTTCCTGAGTCCACTTCTCTGCCGCAAAGTGGACTGTTGGCCCAGGGCGGGGGCCGGGTGCTGGGGGCCGGGGCAGGAAGATGAGAGGGTCCTGGGGAGGACGGGGGTGGTGGCACCTCAGTGCAGGGGACATTCACAGGTGGTTACAGTGGAAAATTTTATGTATATTTTACCACACACACAACAAAGAAGGAAATTCTGACACCTGCGACAATGTGGAGGAACCCTGAGGATGTTACACCGAACAAAACAAGCCAGACGCAGAAGGACACACACCGTCTTGCCCCACTTACATGAGAAATCGTGCCTGTTTTCTAGAGAATTATTAATTCCTATTAATGCCACTGAGCTGTACACTTAAAATGATTAAAACGGTAAAATTTTACATATATTTTACCACAATAAAAAAAGTTTGCAAGAAAAACCCCCCCCCAGAGTCTTCTTTTTGAACCTATGCAAATAGCTGTACCATCACACAAAATGAGGAAACTTAACAAGAATTCTGTCAGGAAGAACTAGATGTCATTTCCGTCTACCAAATTTCTATGGGTTATAGACAGTTGAAGAAAGAGAAAGTTTCGTGTGTCTAGAAAACAGAAATGAAAACGTCAGCAATATTCCGAGCAAACCACCAGTTTCCCACCTTGGTCTGTGGGTCCCAGCAGCTGCGCCCACGCCGTCTGCATCCAGAAGGGCCTGGAAACCCTGACCTGCACCCTGGGTGAAGCTCTGAGTTGTTGAAGCCAGGAGAACACAAAAGCCTGTTTGTGAAGTATCACTGGTTCAAAGTACCTGGTACCAGTCCTTTCCACAAGTCTCTGATTCCATCCTTCTTTGCTGAGGACACACACGAAAAGCCCCAAGTCATCCCCAGAGGGCACAGGCTGCCGGGGGTGATTCACGTGTTTCTCTAACCGACAACATCAGAACGGAAGGGGGTCAGATTCTCTTTTGGGGTACAGTACGTAACAAACGTGATCAGTGTTTCCCCTGAGAATAAAGGCGTCCTCATATAGCACACAGCTTCTGAAACATTTAAATGAGTAATGTTTTCCTGTAAACATAACCAAAGCAGCCTCACAACAGTAACACTTCAAACAAATCTGATTAATTGTATAATCGCTCTCTTTATAAGGTGAACGGCCTTTGGGATTCTCCAGGGGCACTCTGGGAAGTCTCAATGATAGTCTTAGGTGTAAAAGATATCCTGAAAACATTTTTTTTTCTAAATTCAGGGTCCGTCCAACCTTTGGAAGCTCTGTCAGAGTCCACTTGGGCACTTAAGATGGGGTCACGGATGCCTGAGAAACAGGACATGGTTATCAATGAACGAAACTAAGAAAACCGTACGCTCCTCATAAGTGATCAACTTTTGTTCTTTGTGGGGCTGTTTTTCCCCTTAAAACATAAAAGCATCAAAATTTACTGTTTTCGGGACTTCCCTGGCACTCCAGTGGTTAGGACGCCACGCTTCCACTGCAGGGGGCGTGGGTTTGATGCCTGGTCGGGGAACTAAGGTTCCACAAGCTCCACGGTGCGGCCAAAAATAAACAATTAAAAAAAAAAAATCGTTTTGACAGTAAAGGAGGCAAGACCATCAAAACAAGCAAACTTTGCTAAAACTGTGACATTTCATAGCTTCTTCTCAGACTCAGACATTTAAGAGATATACAAAAACATGAAACAATGTTCTCACTAAAAACATTGTTTTGTAAAATACAGTATTTTTAAAAAATGTTCGTTAAGCAACAGCCACTGATATTTTCAAACAAATCAACAATATTTGAAAATTTTCTCCAGTTTTACTTTCTCACACATAAAATAGATAAAACCCACTTAATCAAAAGCTTTTCAGGGTCCTCAGTAATTTTTATGTGTAAAAGAGAGACCAAAAAGTTTGAGGGGGGGGGGAAAAGACCCCCTTTCCTTGAAAATAAAAGCACATATACAACAGTTTTTCTCTGTCATCCATTTTAATTACAACTCAACCCAAGTGACTGACCTTCCTTCACAGAGAACCAGGTGCCCGGGTGTCACAGCTCAGACGCTATCTCCAGCAGCACGCGTGCCCTGGGCGTCCCCATGGTGCAGACACGCTGAGCGACACCAGCCAGAAACGAAGCCTCTGCTGAGGATACTGAAAACACTTGAACTTACACCTGGTACCCAATGCTTCGGTATCCTGTCTTACTTAGAAGTTACCTAGGTAGACAATGATTGCCATCATTAACTCAATTTAATGTGCGTCCAAGCTGCACCCTGTAATACTGTTAAAGTAAAAACAATGTCAGAATTCTATTCAACTTAGTTGAAAACAAATTTACATTTCTCTTAACTTTAAACATCATGTAAGAGTAATATTAGCTGATTTGATAAGTAAACCTGTAGAAGTTTGGGGGGAAACCAATTAGAATAAAATGTATTATATCAACGTTATACTGATATACTGAATATTGATTATTACATGTAATCAATATTAACTATAATACCAATAAATCAGAGAAAAGACACAGCTTTTTAAAGCCCCAAATTATTAATTTATCCTCATTTGCCAAAGATTTATCTTAATTATGTGAACCTGCATTCTTTTTTGTGATATAGTTGATGTATAATATAAGTTACAGGTGTACCACATAGTGATTCACAATTTTTAAAGGTTATACTCCATTTATAGTTATTATAAAATATTGGCTATATTCCCTGTGGTGTACAATGTTATCCTTGTAGCTTATTTATTTTATACATAGTAGTTTGTACCTCTTAATCCCCTCCCCCTGTCTTGCCCCTCCCCTTTCCCTCTCCCACTGGTAGCTACTGGTTTGTTCTCTGTACCTGTGAGTCTGTTTGTAAACCTGTATTCTTTTTTTTTTTTTAATTTTTTTTATTTATATTTTTATTTTATGGCTGTGTTGGGTCTTCGTTCCCGTGCGAGGGCTTTCTCCAGTTGCGGCAAGTGGGGACCACCCTTCATCGCGGTGCGCGGGCCTCTCACCACCGCGGCCTCTCCCGTTGCGGAGCACAGGCTCCAGACGCGCAGGCTCAGTAATTGTGGCTCACGGGCCTAGCTGCTCCGCGGCATGTGGGATCCTCCCAGACCAGGGCCCGAACCCGTGTCCCCTGCATTGGCAGGCAGACTCTCAACCACTGCGCCACCAGGGAAGCCCCAAACCTGTATTCTTAAAACGTTTCTGAGTTTGGACTTCCCTGGTGGCGCAGTGGTTAAGAATCCACCTGCCAATGCAGGGAACACGGGTTCGAGCCCTGGTCTGGGAAGATCCCACACGCTGTGGACCAACTAAGCCCGTGCACCACGACTACTGAGCCCATGCGCCACAACTACTGAGCCCGCGTGCCACAACTACTGAAGCTCGCACTCCGCAACAAGAGAAGCCACCGCAATGAGAAGCCCACAACGAAGAGTAGCCCCCGCTCGCCGCAACTAGAGAAAGCCCGCGCACAGCAACAAAGACCCAAAAATAAATAAATAAAGAAAATTTGAGTTCCTTTCTGTGCATTTTAAATTTTTTTAAAGTCTAATGCATTTAAATTATTAGAAACGAGATTTCCTGATTTTCTGGAAATTTTAGAAATATTTGATTTATATAAGCATTTATTTAGGTCCACAAGCCAATGAGAACAGAGTTCCTCCAATTTGAGACACTTCACAACCTAACTCCCTAATGATGAGAAAACGTTTCGCACATTTACACACCAAGAGGCCAAGGCCTTGCTGAATTACAGACCCACAGGGCACATGGCGTCGGTCCCACAACTTCAGGGCCAGGTCAAGAGTAAACACAGAAACACCAAGGCTCACGGGTCCGGATGTCAAGGAGTGGTTCTCCGTGGTGGCACAAAATTCTGAACTGAGCTCAAAAGAGACCAAGGACACAAACCACAGTCTGACCACCCAGATCCTCTGTCCTCTCCCGCTCAACACAGGGCAGACCTCTGACGCCTGCCCACCACAAGGACCACAGTCAGCGAAGGCACCAACGGAGTAACTGGTCCACATGTGCAAACACAAAACCCAGCCAAACACAGGACAGAGGGAGCCACTCCACTGGCCCTGAGATGTGGCCTCTGGGGGCTGAAACCCACTGGCACACATTCAGGGACGGCTCCAAAACTGGCAGCCAAAGAAGAGGGCGAAACCATGACTTTCATACAAATACAAAACAATAAAATGAACACATGTCCAAGATTTTATTTATTAGCTCATTAATTAGTGAGGGAACCAGTAAGATAGATGATAACAACCAGTTTCTAGATAACGTGGATTTCTAAGGCGGCCGCCAGGTCTGCTGAGATCACGTAAGACAGTCCTTCCCCCGAAGCGGATGAACAGGGTCAACGCAGAGCCACAGGAGGCCCAGGCCAGTGTCCACGTGGGCCCCTTCTGACGATTCATGGCGGGGTGGGAGCTGCCACTCACCCAGAACACAGTGTGACCTCACTGCCAGCCCCTTGCCACCTGGATTCGCCAGGACAGAAGCTGGAGTGTGGACGCTGGTCTGTCTCTCTGGCTCCTTTGCGCCAAGCTCTCCGTCCCTCAGGCCTCCCCAGACGCTGGGCACATCCTCAGAAACCCCAGTGCCTGCTCCGCTCCTCGGCCCTCCCCTCCATCCCACAGGCCTGGGAACCACTGGCTTTCAATCCTGGCTGCACACACTGGGAGCAACCGAGAGACTTTAAGATACTGATTTGACATGATCTTACATATGGGAAAGCCCCAGGAATCCACTAAAACACCCCTGGAAGTAATAAATGAGTTCACCAGCGCTGCAGGACACAATCTCTGCAAGATCTGTTGTACTTCTACGTGCCAGCAATAAACAACCCAAATATGAAACTGAGAAACAGAACAGCATCAAGAGAAATAAGGTACTTCAGAATACAATGAACAAAAGAAGTGTAAGGTTTGTACAGCGAAAACTACAAACATCGTTGGAGGAAAGTAAAGACCTAAATAAATGAAATCACTCCTGTCCATGGACTGGAGGATGTATTCCGTTCCACCAGTGGGAGTCCCCCAGACACCCACGGACCCAACACAGTTACCCTCAAGCTCCCAGCTGGCTTTTCCGCAGAAAGTGACAAATGGCTCCTGTTTCATGAGGAAATGCAAGGGGCACAAAATAGCCAAAGTAAAAAAGAACAAAGATGGCAGACTCACACTCCCCAACTTCAAAACTTATGACTGAGCTACAGTAATTGAGACAATGTGGTACTGGCAAAGGATAACCTCACAGATCAATGGACCAGAAATGACAGTCCGTAAATAAACCCTAATACTTATGGTTCATCGACCTCTGACAAAGGGGCCAAGACCAGGGTAAAGAACAGGCTTTTCAGCAAATGGTGCTGGGACAGCTGGGTATCACAGGGGCGAAAGCATGAATTTGGGCCCCTATCTCATATCATATATAAAAACTAACTCAAAACATATCATAGGCCTAAATATAAGAGCTAAAACCATTAAAAAAAAAAAAACTCTTAGAAGAGAACAAAGGAATAAAACTTTATGACCTTGGGAGAGGCAGTGATTTCTTAGATATGACACCAAAAGAACAAGTCATACAAGAAAAAAATAGATAACTGGACTTCTTGAAAATTAAAAACCTTTGTGCTTCAAAGGAAACGATCAGTGAAAACACAACCCACAGAATGGGAAAAAATGCTTGTGAATCATTTACCAGACAAGGGACTTGTACCCAGAATATACAAAGAATTCTTGTTAACAACAATAAAAAAACAACCCAGTTAAAAATTGGGCAAAAGATTTTAATAGGATCCAAAGATATACAAGTGGTCAACAGGCACATGAAAAGATGCTCAACATCATTAACCACTACGGAAATGCTAATCAAAACCAAAATGAGAGGGGAATTCCCTGGCGGTCCAGTGGTTAGGACTCTGCACTTTCACTGCTGAGGGCCCGGGTTCAATCCCTGGTCAGGGAACCAAGCTCCCCACAAGCCACGCGTGCGGCGCGGCCAAAAAAAAAAGAAAGAAAGAAAGGAAAAAAACCCACAATGAGATACCCCTTCACACCCACCAAGACAGCTAAAACCAAAAGGATAATAGCAAGTGGTAGCGAGGATGTGGAGAAGCCGGAAGCCTCATACCGTGCAGGTGGAAATGTAAGATAGTGCAGCCACTTTGGAAAACAGTTCTGCAGCTCCTCAGAATGTTAAACAGAGTTATCACAAGACCCAGCAATTCCACTCCTAGGCAGGCATATATACAAGAGAAATGAAAACACACGTCCACACAGAAACTTGTACACGAATGTTCATCGTGACATCATTCAAGGCAGCAAAAAGCCGAATGTCTATCAAGTGGTGAATGGATAAAGAAAATGTAGTATATTCATAAAACGGAATATTTATTTGGCCATAAAAGGGAATGAAATTTGAAACATTGGATGAACTCTGAAACATTATGCTGAATGAAAACAATCTAGTCAGAGAAAACCACAGATTGTATGACTCCATTTATATGAACTTCCCAGAATAGGCAACTCCACAGAGAAAAAAGTAGATTAGGGTCACCTGGGGCTGTGGGGATAAGGGGACTGGGGGGTGATTGATAATGTGCGTGGTTTCTTTGGGGGCTGCTGAGATGCTCAAAAATTAGATTGTGGTGATGGCTGCACAACTCTGAGAGTAAACTGGAAACCACTTTAAATGGGGAAATTTTACGATATGTGAAATACCTCAATAAGAGGTTTAAAAAGCAGCCCAAGGGAGGGCGGAATAAAGAGGGGGAGCCACCCCGTCACACAAGCCCCAGAAGTGAAACCCACCCCCCAGTGCGAAAAGCCTCCGAGTCCCAGTGTCCTCGTCTCCCGCCGCCCGACCTGCCCAGGCCCTGGCCGAGAGGTGTGCGCACACGGGGTGCGGCAAGACGGCCCGCAGAGGCCGGTGTGCCGGGGGCCGCTCCAGAGCGTCGAGGTGGGCCTCTGTCCCAACAACCTCCCTCGCCTTGGAGCCAGGGAGAAGAAAAGGGATGTCCCACGGCCCTCCTGGTGACCCGGACCCCTGGCCCCGGAAGAGGCCTCTCCCCACGCGTGGCAGCCCCGCTCCCAGCCGGCCGCCACATCCTTCCACCAGGGCAGAAGGTCCCTGGGCCCCACGGCACTCGTGTGCCTGAAGGTGACCAGCCCCTCTTCAACCTGCTCTGTGACCCAGAGGGGACTCGTGTCCTCCCCACCCGCGATGACAGGACACTGAGGGAAGGGGATAACTGCAAACGAGCCACTTCCTCACTGTCTCAGTGGTGGCTTCTAGGACCCTGGACACAAATACCCACACAAAAGCCAACCGAGAACTCAATCTGCAGCAGAACCTCCAGAAGTGGTTGCTCTGCGGTTCACCCAGATAGATGATCACGTCCGTCCGCTGTTCACTGGAAACTTCCCCATTCAGCCCAGCACAGGCAGGAAGAGGAGGGAGGGAGAGGAAGGAGGGAAAGGACCGGGGAGGGCTCTTGGGGAAAAGGCCCAGAGAGGGTCCACGGCACCGCCCCACGCTTCCCCCGCCCCCGAGGCTGCCCGCAGGGAGGGGTCTGCAGAAAGGCCAGGCCCTCCCCACCACCACCCCGGGTCTAACAGGTGCAGGGGAGCAGGGCTGGGACGTGGGGCGGCGGCCGGGAACCCAGGCAGCGCAGCCCCGCACGGAGAGCTGGGGCTCTGGGGCGGCAGGGTACTCAAGCGTCCTCGTCTCGGATCAGCATTCGTCCAGACACAAAGCTCTGCCCGCGTGTCCCGCCCAGTGAGCTCCGCGTGTGCTTCGGGCGAGCACACGTGTGACCCCCGGGGGCCCAGGTGCTGCTGTCAGATCCTGTGCAAGGGAGGCCCAGCAGGGTGGGGAGCACTGCAGGCCTCCACTCCCTCCACAGCCCCCACCTGACGTCCGGTCACCAGAGGCGCAGCCACAGAAGCACCTGCCAGAGCTCTGGAGCGAGGCTTCTCAGGGCCGACAGTCCAGACGCGGCGTCCCGGGCACCTCCGCACGACGCGCGCTCCTCCATCGGGGCACAGGCCCCACCCCTCCCCCGCCACAGGCAGCGCCAGGCCGGTCCCCCTCCTCCTTGCTCCTGGGTGCCGGGGCGTCCGGGCAGGCCGCTCGCATCTGCAGTGAGTGGGACCTCCAGTCCTGGGTCTGCGAAGGCCCGGGAGCAGGGCCCCTCCCCCAGCACTCCCGCACTGCTGGCAAGCTCCTATCCACCCCTCAGAGTCCACCTCGGATGGCCTGACCTCCTCAGACAAGACTTACGGGACCCAGCCCCTGTTCCGGCAGCTCTCTGCTCCAAAGCCTGCATCCCGGTGTCCCACCGTTGCCATTCCCACCACACAGCGCCCTGTCCCGCGGAGTCTTCTCTGGGCCCAGCCCAGAGAACTCCGTCCTTGGACCCCGGCGGAAAGGCTGCCCCGTGAGCTGCGCTGAGCTCCTCCCTCGGGGCAGGAGGCCAGAAGCCGCCCCGCGGGCCGCCCCATCCTCTTCCCCGCGGTGCCTTCCTAGAGCCAGCTCAACCCCTGCAGCCGGAGGGCTCCTCCCACCCTCCCCCAGCTCGAGCGCAGACCCTCTTCCAGGGACAGTCACCCGTGGCTCCCGGCGGACTCAGGGTTTGCCCGGAGATGGCAGGGACCCGGGCCCAGGAGAGCCCCCGGCCCGACCCGCCTGCGTCCCGACGGGTGGGATGGGACTGGGAACCACGTGCCCCTGCTGAAGCCGCCGACGGAGGCCTGGGCAGCAAACAGACCCGCAGGAGGGGCATGGCCGGGGCGGAGTCGCCCGAAAGGGTCTCAGGGGTGAGGCCCCCCTCAGTGAGGACCACCCCCTCCCCCGTGAGGGCCATCCCACCCCGGCAGCGCAGCGCGTCCCGCTCGCTGGATGAAAGAAACGCGCCCCACGCCCCGCGCCCGGCCTGCTGGCTGAGGGTCTCGGATCTCTCAGGGTTTCCGGTCACTAAGTCACTCAACAACCCACTTCCGCCGCCCGCAGCGTGTCCAGAGCAGCGCGAGCCGGGGACGCGCCTCGGCCCGCACCCGCGTCTGCCTCACGCGGAGGGAGCAGCGGGACGGAGCGCGCGGGGGCAGGGACACGGCGGCCCAGGGGCGGAGGGCGCGGGGACTGGGGACGCCCGGCGGCACTCACCTCCCACGGCGGCGCCAGGCGGCGAGGCGGCTGCGCACCAGGCTCGGGCGGGAAAAAGCCGACGTCCCGGGGGTGGAGCGCGCAGCCGCCGCGAGCCCACTTCCGGTAGCTCCCGCCCCGCCCGACAAGGCTCCGCCCCCTTACTGCCGGCCACGCCCTCCCCGGCACGGCCACGCCCCCACTCCATCATTTCCTCAGCCTTGCCGCGGCCCCGCCCCTTCCCGGCCGCACACCGACAAGGCTCCGCCCCAGGCCCACCTCCAGGCCCCGCCCCTCGCCAGGTCCCTGGAGGCCGCGCGCGGAGAAGCAGGAACAGAGGCCTCCAGGGACCAGGGCAGTCGCTACACGCGAACTCAGGAATAGAAACTGAATTTAAAAAGAAGAAAAAAGACCGGAAACAAATACAACCAGAAACCATGGGCTGGTTACAGTGAAATCATAAAATCGCAGGATTTTCTACTTTTTTGTACTTCCCAATTTTTCTTAAGTGACTGTGGCACCAATTTTACAGTGAATAAAAACTATGGAATAGGGACTTCCCTGGTGGTGCAGTGGTTA